>NC_086103.1:96799549-97142095 GCF_963921235.1 Mobula hypostoma | reverse complement strand
CTCAGTGCAGAGTAGAGTAACAGTACAGCACAGCAAAGAATATAGTCACAGGAGAGCATAGCACAGAATAGTGTCACAGTACAGCACAGCGCAGAATAGAGTCACAGTACAGCACAGCACAGAATAGGGTCACAGTACTGCACAGCACAGAATAGAGTCACAGCACAGCACAGAATAGAGTCACAGCACAGCACAGAATAGAGTCACAGTACAGCACAGCACAGAATAGAGTTACAGTACAGCACAGAATAGAGTCACAGTACTGCATAGTGCAGAATAGAGTCACAGTACAGCACAGAATAGAGTCTCAGTACAGCACAGGGCAGAATAGAGTCACAGTACAACACAGTGCAAAATAGAGTCACAGTACAGCACAGAATAGAGTCACAGTACAGCACAGCGCAGAATAGAGTCACAGTACAGCACAGCACAGAATAGAGTGACAGTACAGCACAGCGCAGAATAGTGTCACAGTACAGCACAGCGCAGAATAGAGTACAGTACGCACAGCCAGAATAGTGTCACAGTACAGCACAGCGCAGAATAGAGTCACAGTACAGCACAGCGCAGAATAGAGTCACAGTACAGCACAGCGCAGAATAGAGTCACAGTACAGCACAGCGCAGAATAGAGTCACAGTACAGCACAGCACAGAATAGAGTCACAGTACAGCACAGAATAGAGTCACAGTACAGCACAGAATAGAGTCACAGTACAGCACAGAATAGAGTCACAGTACAGCACAGCACAGAATAGAGTCACAGTACAGCACAGAATAGAGTCACAGTGCAGCACAGCACAGAATAGGGTCACAGTACTGCACAGCACAGAATAGAGTCACAGCACAGCACAGCACAGGATAGAGTCACAGTACAGCACAGCGCAGAATAGAGTCACAGTACAGCACAGCGCAGAATACAGTCACAGTAAAGCGCAGCGCAGAATAGAGTCACAGTACAGCACAGCGCAGAATAGAGTCACAGTACAGCACAGCGCAGAATAGAGTCACAGTACAGCACAGAATAGAGTCACAGTACAGCACAGAATAGAGTCACAGTACAGCACAGCACAGAATAGAGTCACATTACAGCACAGAATAGAGTCACAGTGCAGCACAGCACAGAATAGGGTCACAGTACTGCACAGCACAGAATAGAGTCACAGTACTGCATAGTGCAGAATAGAGTCACGGTACAGCACAGCGCAGAATAGAGTCACAGTACAGCACAGCGCAGAATAGAGTCACAGTACAGCACAGCGCAGAATAGAGTCACAGTACAGCACAGTGCAGAATAGAGTCACAGTACGGCACAGCGCAGAATACAGTCACAGTACGGCACAGCACAGAATAGAGTCACAGTACTGCACAGCGCAGTATAGAGTCACGGTACAGCACAGCGCAGAATAGAGTCACAGTACAGCACAGCGCAGAATAGAGTCACAGTACAGCACAGCGCAGAATAGAGTCACAGTACAGCACAGCGCAGAATAGAGTCACAGTACAGCACAGCGCAGAATAGAGTCACAGTACAGCACAGCACAGAATAGAGTCACAGTACAGCACAGCGCAGAATAGAGTCACAGTACAGCACAGCGCAGAATAGAGTCACAGTACAGCACAGCGCAGAATAGAGTCACAGTACAGCACAGCGCAGAATAGAGTCACAGTACAGCACAGCGCAGAATAGAGTCACAGTACAGCACAGAATAGAGTCACAGTACAGCACAGCACAGAATAGAGTCACAGTACAGCACAGAATAGAGTCACAGTACAGCACAGAATAGAGTCACAGTAGCACAGCACAGAATAGAGTCACAGTACAGCACAGCACAGAATAGAGTCACAGTACAGCACAGAATAGAGTCACAGTACAGCACAGCGCAGAATAGAGTCACAGTACAGCACAGCGCAGAATAGAGTCACAGTACAGCACAGCACAGAATAGAGTCACAGTACAGCACAGCGCAGAATAGAGTCACAGTACAGCACAGCACAGAATAGAGTCACAGTACAGCACAGAATAGAGTCACAGTACAGCACAGCACAGAATAGAGTCACAGTACAGCACAGCACAGAATAGAGTCACAGTACAGCACAGCACAGAATAGAGTCACAGTACAGCACAGCACAGAATAGAGTCACAGTACAGCACAGCACAGAATAGAGTCACAGTACAGCACAGCACAGAATAGAGTCACAGTACAGCACAGCACAGAATAGAGTCACAGTACAGCACAGCGCAGAATAGAGTCACAGTACAGCACAGAATAGAGTCACAGTACAGCACAGCGCAGAATAGAGTCACAATACAGCACAGCACAGCATAGAGTCACACTACAGCACAGCGCAGAATAGAGTCACAGTACGGCACAGCGCAGAATAGAGTCACAGTACAGCACAGCGCAGAATAGAGTCACAGTACAGCACAGCGCAGAATAGAGTCACAGTACGGCACAGCGGAGAATAGAGTCACAGTACGGCACAGCGCAGAATAGAGTCACAGTACAGCACAGAATAGAGTCACAGTACAGCACAGCACAGAATAGAGTCACAGTACAGCACAGAATAGAGTCACAGTACTGCATAGTGCAGAATAGAGTCACGGTACAGCACAGCGCAGAATAGAGTCACAGTACAGCACAGTGCAGAATAGAGTCACAGTAGAGTACAGCACAGTATAGTGTCACAGTACAGCACAGCGTAGAATAGAGTCACAGTGCAGCACAGCTCAGAATAGAGTCACGGTACAGCACAGCGCAGAATAGAGTCACAGTACAGCACAGTGCAGAATAGAGTCACAGTACAGTACAGCACAGAATAGAGTCACAGTACCGCACTGCGCAGGATAGTCACAGTACAGCTCAGCGCAGAATACTCACAGTGCAGCACAGTAGAGAACAGTGTCACAGTACAGCACAGCACAGAATAGAGTCACAGTACAGCACAGCACAGCAGAATAGAGTCACAGTACAGCACAGCGCAGAATGAGTCACAGTACAGCACAGGCAGATATAAAGTCATAGTACAGCACAGAATAGAGTTACAGTACAGCACAGAATAGAGTCACAGTACAGCACAGAATAGAGTCACAGTACAGCACAGCACAGAATAGAGTCACAGTACAGCACAGCACAGAATAGAGTCACAGTACAGCACAGCGCAGAATAGAGTCACAGTACAGCACAGAATAGGTCACAGTACAGCATAGAATAGAGTCACGTACAGCCGAATGAGTCACAGTACAGGCAGAATAGAGTCACCAGTACAGCGCAGTGCAGAATAGTGAGTCACAGTACAGCACAGCATGCACAGTACAGCACAGAAAAGTCTACAGCACAGTAGAGTCACAGTACAGCACAGCGCAGAATAGTCACAGTACAGCACAGCTACAGCACACTAGAGTCACAGGACAGCACAGCACAGAATAGTGTCAAGTACAGCACAGCTTGCAGGTAGGCACAGCTCACAGTACTGCACAGCACAGTAGAGTCACAGTACAGCACAGCGCAGATAAGTCACACAGGAGAATAGAGTCACAGTACAGCACAGAATAGAGTCACAGTACAGCACAGCGCAGAATAGAGTCACAGTACAGCACAGCACAGAATAGAGTCACAGTACAGCACAGAATAGAGTCACAGTACAGCACAGCACAGAATAGAGTCACAGTACAGCACAGCACAGAATAGAGTCACAGTACAGCACAGCGCAGAATAGAGTCACAGTACAGCACAGAATAGAGTCACAGTACAGCACAGAATAGAGTCACAGTACAGTACAGAATAGAGTCACAGTACAGCACAGCGCAGAATAGAGTCACAGTATAGCACAGAATAGAGTCACAGTACAGCACAGCAGAGAATAGAGTCACAGTACAGCACAGCACAGAATAGAGTCACAGTACAGTACAGAATAGAGTCACAGTACAGCACAGCACAGAATAGGGTCACAGTACTGCACAGCACAGAATAGAGTCACAGCACAGCACAGAATAGAGTCACAGTACAGCACAGCACAGAATAGAGTCACAGTACAGCACAGAATAAGTCACAGTACAGCATAGTAGAATAGAGTCACAGTACACAGCAGAATAGAGTCACAGTACATTCACAGTGCAGAATAGAGTCACAGTACTGCAGGCAGAATAGAGTCACAGTACGCACAGCGCAGAATAGAGTCACAGTACAGCAGATAGAGTCACAGCAGCAGAATAGAGTCACAGTACAGCACAGCACAGAATAGAGTCACAGTACTGCATAGTGCAGAATAGAGTCACAGTACAGCACAGAATAGAGTCTCAGAGCAGCACAGGGCAGAATAGAGTCACAGTACAGCACAGTGCAGAATAGAGTCACAGTACAGCACAGAATAGAGTCTTAGTACAGCACCGTGCAGAATAGAGTCACAGTACAGCTCAGTGCAGAGTAGAGTAACAGTACAGCACAGCAAAGAATATAGTCACAGGAGAGCATATCACAGAATAGTGTCACAGTACAGCACAGCGCAGAATAGAGTCACAGTACAGCACAGCACAGAATAGGGTCACAGTACTGCACAGCACAGAATAGAGTCACAGCACAGCACAGAATAGAGTCACAGTACAGCACAGCACAGAATAGAGTCACAGTACAGCACAGCACAGAATAGAGTTACAGTACAGCACAGAATAGAGTCACAGTACTGCATAGTGCAGAATAGAGTCACAGTACAGCACAGAATAGAGTCTCAGTACAGCACAGGGCAGAATAGAGTCACAGTACAACACAGTGCAAAATAGAGTCACAGTACAGCACAGAATAGAGTCACAGTACAGCACAGCGCAGAATAGAGTCACAGTGCAGCACAGCGCAGAATAGAGTCACAGTTGAGCACAGCGCAGAATAGAGTCACAGTACAGCACAGCGCAGAATAGAGTCACAGTACAGCACAGCACAGAATAGAGTGACAGTACAGCACAGCGCAGAATAGTGTCACAGTACAGCACAGCGCAGAATAGAGTCACAGTACAGCACAGCGCAGAATAGAGTCACAGTACAGCACAGCGCAGAATAGAGTCACAGTACAGCACAGCGCAGAATAGAGTCACAGTAGAGCACAGCACAGAATAGAGTCACAGTACAGCACAGAATAGAGTCACAGTACAGCACAGAATAGAGTCACAGTACAGCACAGAATAGAGTCACAGTACAGCACAGCACAGAATAGAGTCACATTACAGCACAGAATAGAGTCACAGTGCAGCACAGCACAGAATAGGGTCACAGTACTGCACAGCACAGAATAGAGTCACAGCACAGCACAGAATAGAGTCACAGTACAGCACAGCGCAGAATAGAGTCACTGTACAGCACAGCGCAGAATACAGTCACAGTACAGCACAGCGCAGAATAGAGTCACAGTACAGCACAGCGCAGAATAGAGTCACAGTACAGCACAGCGCAGAATAGAGTCACAGTACAGCACAGCGCAGAATAGAGTCACAGTACAGCACAGAATAGAGTCACAGTACAGCACAGAATAGAGTCACAGTACAGCACAGCACAGAATAGCGTCACATTACAGCACAGAATAGAGTCACAGTGCAGCACAGCACAGAATAGGGTCACAGTACTGCACAGCACAGAATAGAGTCACAGTACTGCATAGTGCAGAATAGAGTCACGGTACAGCACAGCGCAGAATAGAGTCACAGTACAGCACAGCACAGAATAGAGTCACAGTACAGCACAGCGCAGAATAGAGTCACAGTACAGCACAGAATAGAGTCACAGTACAGCACAGCACAGAATAGAGTCAAAGTACAGCACAGAATAGAGTCACAGTACAGTACAGAATAGAGTCACAGTACAGCACAGAATAGAGTCACAGTACAGCACAGAATAGAGTCACAGTACAGCACAGCACAGAATAGAGTCACAGTACTGCACAGAATAGAGTCACAGTACAGCACAGCACAGAATAGAGTCACATTACAGCACAGAATAGAGTCACAGTACAGCACAGAATAGAGTCACTGTACAGCACAGCACAGAATAGGGTCACAGTACTGCACAGCACAGAATAGAGTCACAGCACAGCACAGAATAGAGTCACAGTACAGCACAGAATAGAGTCACAGTACAGCACAGCACAGAATAGAGTCACATTACAGCACAGAATAGAGTCACAGTGCAGCACAGCACAGAATAGGGTCACAGTACTGCACAGCACAGAATAGAGTCACAGTACTACATAGTGCAGAATAGAGTCACGGTACAGCACAGCGCAGAATAGAGTCACAGTACAGCACAGCGCAGAATAGAGTCACAGTACAGCACAGCACAGAATAGAGTCACAGTACAGCACAGCACAGAATAGTGTCACAGTACAGCACAGCACAGAATAGGGTCACAGTACTGCACAGCACAGAATAGAGTCACAGTACTGCACAGCGCAGAATAGAGTCACGGTACAGCACAGCGCAGAATAGAGTCACAGTACAGCACAGCGCAGAATAGAGTCACAGTACGGCACAGCGGAGAATAGAGTCACAGTACGGCACAGCGCAGAATAGAGTCACAGTACAGCACAGAATAGAGTCACAGTACAGCACAGCACAGAATAGAGTCACAGTACAGCACAGAATAGAGTCACAGTACTGCATAGTGCAGAATAGAGTCACGGTACAGCACAGCGCAGAATAGAGTCACAGTACAGCACAGTGCAGAATAGAGTCACAGTAGAGTACAGCACAGAATAGAGTCACAGTACCGCACAGCGCAGAATAGAGTCACAGTACAGTACAGCACAGAATAGAGTCACGGTACAGCACAGCGCAGAATAGAGTCACAGTACAGCACAGTGCAGAATAGAGTCACAGTACAGTACAGCACAGAATAGAGTCACAGTACCGCACTGCGCAGGATAGTCACAGTACAGCACAGCGCAGAATACTCACAGTACAGCACAGCGCAGAATAGAGTCACAGTACAGCACAGTGCAGAATAGAGTCACAGTACAGTACAGCACAGAATAGAGTCACAGTACAGCACAGCACAGCACAGAATAGAGTCACAGTACCACACAGCGCAGAATAGTCACAGTACAGCACAGTGCAGAATAGAGTCACAGTTCAGCACAGCGCAGTATGGAGTCACAGTACAGCACAGAGCAGAATAGAGTCACAGTCCAGTACAGCACAGAATCGAATCACAGTACAGTACAGAATACAGTCACAGTACAGCACAGAATAGAGTCACTGTACAGCACAGAATAGAGTCACAGTACAGCACACTGCAGAATAGAGTCACAGTACAGTACAGAATAGAGACACAGTACAGCACAGTGCAGTATAGTGTCACAGTGCAGCACAGCGCAGAAGAGAGTCACAGTACAGCACAGCGCAGAATAGAGTCACATTACAGCACAAAATAGAGTCACAGTGCAGCACAGCACAGAATAGCGTCACAGTACTGCACAGCACAGAATAGAGTCACAGCACAGCACAGAATAGAGTCACAGTACAGCACAGCGCAGAATAGAGTCACAGTACAGCACAGCGCAGAATACAGTCACAGTACAGCACAGCGCAGAATAGAGTCACAGTACAGCACAGCGCAGAATAGAGTCACAGTACAGCACAGCGCAGAATAGAGTCACAGTACAGCACAGAATAGAGTCACAGTACAGCACAGAATAGAGTCACAGTACAGCACAGAATAGAGTCACAGTACAGCACAGCACAGAATAGAGTCACATTACAGCACAGAATAGAGTCACAGTGCAGCACAGCACAGAATAGGGTCACAGTACTGCACAGCACAGAATAGAGTCACAGTACTGCATAGTGCAGAATAGAGTCACGGTACAGCAGAGCGCAGAATAGAGTCACAATACAGCACAGCGCAGAATAGAGTCACAGTACAGCACAGCACAGAATAGAGTCACAGTACAGCACAGCACAGAATAGTGTCACAGTACCGCACAGCACAGAATAGGGTCACAGTACTGCACAGCACAGAATAGAGTCACAGTACTGCACAGCGCAGAATAGAGTCACGGTACAGCACAGCGCAGAATAGAGTCACAGTACGGCACAGCGCAGAATAGAGTCACAGTACGGCACAGCGCAGAATAGAGTCACAGTACAGCACAGAATAGAGTCACAGTACAGCACAGAATAGAGTCACAGTATAGCACAGCACAGAATAGAGTCACAGTACAGCAGAGAATAGAGTCACAGTACAGCACAGTGCAGAATAGAGTCACAGTACAGTACAGCACAGAATAGAGTCACAGTACCGCACAGCGCAGGATAGTCACAGTACAGCACAGCGGAGAATACTCACAGTGCAGCATAGTAGAGAACAGTGTCACAGTACAGCACAGCGCAGAATAGAGTCACAGTGCAGCACAGCGCAGAATAGAGTCACAGTTGAGCACAGCGCAGAATAGAGTCACAGTACAGCACAGCGCAGAATAGAGTCACAGTACAGCACAGCACAGAATAGAGTCACAGTACAGCACAGCGCAGAATATAGTCACAGGACAGCATAGCACAGAATAGTGTCACAGTACAGCACAGCGCAGAATAGAGTCACAGTACAGCACAGCACAGAATAGGGTCACAGTACTGCACAGCACAGAATAGAGTCACAGCACAGCACAGAATAGAGTCACAGCACAGCACAGAATAGAGTCACAGTACAGCACAGCACAGAATAGAGTTACAGTACAGCACAGAATAGAGTCACAGTACTGCATAGTGCAGAATAGAGTCACAGTACAGCACAGAATAGAGTCTCAGTACAGCACAGGGCAGAATAGAGTCACAGTACAACACAGTGCAAAATAGAGTCACAGTACAGCACAGAATAGAGTCACAGTACAGCACAGCGCAGAATAGAGTCACAGTGCAGCACAGCGCAGAATAGAGTCACAGTTGAGCACAGCGCAGAATAGAGTCACAGTACAGCACAGCGCAGAATAGAGTCACAGTACAGCACAGCGCAGAATAGAGTCACAGTACAGCACAGCGCAGAATAGTGTCACAGTACAGCACAGCGCAGAATAGAGTCACAGTACAGCACAGCGCAGAATAGAGTCACAGTACAGCACAGCGCAGAATAGAGTCACAGTACAGCACAGCGCAGAATAGAGTCACAGTACAGCACAGCACAGAATAGAGTCACAGTACAGCACAGAATAGAGTCACAGTACAGCACAGAATAGAGTCACAGTACAGCACAGAATAGAGTCACAGTACAGCACAGCACAGAATAGAGTCACATTACAGCACAGAATAGAGTCACAGTGCAGCACAGCACAGAATAGGGTCACAGTACTGCACAGCACAGAATAGAGTCACAGCACAGCACAGAATAGAGTCACAGTACAGCACAGCGCAGAATAGAGTCACAGTACAGCACAGCGCAGAATACAGTCACAGTACAGCACAGCGCAGAATAGAGTCACAGTACAGGACAGCGCAGAATAGAGTCACAGTACAGCACAGCGCAGAATAGAGTCACAGTACAGCACAGAATAGAGTCACAGTACAGCACAGAATAGAGTCACAGTACAGCACAGCACAGAATAGAGTCACATTACAGCACAGAATAGAGTCACAGTGCAGCACAGCACAGAATAGGGTCACAGTACTGCACAGCACAGAATAGAGTCACAGTACTGCATAGTGCAGAATAGAGTCATGGTACAGCACAGCGCAGAATAGAGTCACAGTACAGCACAGAATAGAGTCACAGTACAGCACAGCGCAGCATAGAGTCACAGTACGGCACAGTGCAGAATAGAGTCACAGTACGGCACAGCGCAGAATACAGTCACAGTACGGCACAGCACAGAATAGAGTCACAGTACGGCACAGAATAGAGTCACGGTACAGCACAGCGCAGAATAGAGTCACAGTACAGCACAGAATAGTGTCACAGTACAGCACAGCGCAGCATAGAGTCACAGTACAGCACAGCGCAGAATAGAGTCACAGTACAGCACAGCGCAGAATAGAGTCACAGTACAGCACAGCGCAGAATAGAGTCACAGTACAGCACAGCGCAGAATAGAGTCACAGTACAGCACAGCGCAGAATAGAGTCACAGTACAGCACAGCGCAGAATAGAGTCACAGTACAGCACAGCGCAGAATAGAGTCACAGTACAGCACAGCGCAGAATAGAGTCACAGTACAGCACAGAATAGAGTCACAGTACAGCACAGCACAGAATAGAGTCACATTACAGCACAGAATAGAGTCACAGTACAGCACAGAATAGAGTCACAGTACAGCACAGAATAGAGTCACAGTACAGCACAGCACAGAATAGAGTCACATTACAGCACAGAATAGAGTCACAGTACAGCACAGAATAGAGTCACAGTACAGCACAGAATAGAGTCACAGTACAGCACAGCACAGAATAGAGTCACAGTACAGCACAGAATAGAGTCACAGTACAGCACAGCACAGAATAGAGTCACATTACAGCACAGAATAGAGTCACAGTACAGCACAGCACAGAATAGAGTCACAGCACAGCACAGCACAGAATAGAGTCACAGTACAGCACAGCACAGAATAGGGTCACAGTACTGCACAGCACAGAATAGAGTCACAGCACAGCACAGAATAGAGTCACAGTACAGCACAGCACAGAATAGGGTCACAGTACAGCACAGCACAGAATAGAGTCACGGTACAGCACAGCGCAGAATAGAGTCACAGTACAGCACAGAATAGAGTCACAGTACAGCACAGCGCAGCATAGAGTCACAGTACGGCACAGCGCAGAATAGAGTCACAGTACGGCACAGCGCAGAATACAGTCACAGTACGGCACAGCGCAGAATAGAGTCACAGTACAGCACAGCGCAGAATAGTCACAGTATAGCACAGCGCAGAATAGAGTCAGAGTATAGCACAGCACAAAATAGTCACAGTACAGCACAGCGCAGAACAGAGTCACAGTACAGCACAGAATAGTGTCACAGTACAGCACAGAATAGAGTCAGAGTACAGTACAGCACAGAATCGAATCACAGTACAGTACAGAATAGAGTCACAGTACAGCGCAGAATACAGTCACAGTACAGCACAGCACAGAATAGAGTCACAGTACAGCACAGTAGAGTATAGTGTCACAGTACAGCACAGCGTAGAATAGAGTCACAGTGCAGCACAGCTCAGAATAGAGGCACAGTACAGCACAGCGCAGAATAGAGTCACAGTACAGCGCAGAATAGAGTCACAGTACAGCGCAGAATAGAGTCACAGTACAGCACAGAATAGAGTCACAGTACAGCACAGCGCAGAATAGAGTCACAGTGTAGTACAGCACAGAATAGTCACAGTACAGCACAGAATAGAGTCACAGTACAGCACCGTTCAGAATAGAGTCACAGTACAGTACAGAATAGAGTCACAGTACAGCACAGCAGATAATAAAGTCATAGTACAGCACAGAATAGAGTTACAGTACAGCACAGAATAGAGTCACAGTACAGCACAGAATAGAGTCACAGTACAGCACAGCACAGAATAGAGTCACAGTACAGCACAGCACGGAATAGAGTCACAGTACAGCACAGCGCGGAATAGAGTCACAGTACAGCACAGAATAGGGTCACAGTACAGCATAGAATAGAGTCACAGTACAGTACCGAATAGAGTCACAGTACAGTACAGAATAGAGTCACAGTACAGCACAGAATAGAGTCACAGTACAGCACAGAATAGAGTCACAGTACAGCACAGAATAGAGTCACAGTACAGCACAGAATAGAGTCACAGTACAGCACAGCACAGAATAGAGTCACAGTACAGCACAGCACGGAATAGAGTCACAGTACAGCACATCGCGGAATAGAGTCACAGTACAGCACAGAATTGAGTCACAGTACAGCACAGAATTGAGTCACAGTACAGTACAGAATAGAGTCACAGTACAGTACAGAATAGAGTCACAGTACAGCACAGAATAGAGTCACAGTACAGCACAGAATAGAGTCACAGTACAGTACCGAATAGAGTCACAGTACAGCACAGTATAGAGTCACAGTACAGCACAGAATAGAGTCACAGTATTGCACAGCACAGAATAGAGTCACAGCACAGCACAGAATAGAGACACAGCACAGCACAGAATAGAGTCTCAGTACAGCACAGGGCAGAATAGAGTCACCGTACAGCGCAGTGCAGAATTGAGTCACAATACAGCACAGCGCACAATAGAGTCACAGTACAGTACAGCACAGAATAGAGTCACAGTGCAGTACAGAATAGAGTCACAGGACAGCACAGCACAGAATAGTGTCACAGTACAGCACAGCGCAGAATAGAGTCACAGTACAGCACAGCGCAGAATAGAGTCACAGTACAGCACAGCGCAGAATAGAGTCACAGTACAGCACAGCGCAGAATAGAGTCACAGTACAGCACAGCGCAGAATAGAGTCACAGTACAGCACAGCACAGAATAGAGTCACATTACAGCACAGAATAGAGTCACAGTACAGCACAGCACAGAATAGAGTCACATTACAGCACAGAATAGAGTCACATTACAGCACAGAATAGAGTCACATTACAGCACAGAATAGAGTCACAGTACAGCACAGCACAGAATAGGGTCACAGTACTGCACAGCACAGAATAGAGTCACAGCACAGCACAGAATAGTCACAGTACAGCACAGCACAGAATAGAGTCACAGTACAGCACAGAATACAGTCACAGTACAGCACAGAATAGAGTCACAGTACTGCATAGTACAGAATAGAGTCACGGTACAGCACAGTGCAGAATAGAGTCACAGTACATTACAGTGCAGAATAGAGTCACAGTACAGCACAGCGCAGAATAGAGTCACAGTACGGCACAGCGCAGAATAGAGTCACAGTTCAGCACAGAATAGAGTCACAGTACAGCACAGCGCAGAATAGAGTCACAGCACAGCACAGAATAGAGTCACAGTACAGCACAGCACAGAATAGGGTCACAGTACTGCACAGCACAGAATAGAGTCACAGCACAGCACAGAATAGAGTCACAGTACAGCACAGCACAGAATAGAGTCACAGTACAGCACAGAATAGAGTCACAGTACTGCATAGTGCAGAATAGAGTCACAGTACAGCTCAGAATAGAGTCTCAGAGCAGCACAGGGCAGAATAGAGTCACAGTACAGCACAGTGCAGAATAGAGTCACAGTACAGCACAGAATAGAGTCTTAGTACAGCACCGTGCAGAATAGAGTCACAGTACAGCTCAGTGCAGAGTAGAGTAACAGTACAGCACAGCAAAGAATATAGTCACAGGAGAGCATAGCACAGAATAGTGTCACAGTACAGCACAGCGCAGAATAGAGTCACAGTACAGCACAGCACAGAATAGGGTCACAGTACTGCACAGCACAGAATAGAGTCACAGCACAGCACAGAATAGAGTCACAGCACAGCACAGAATAGAGTCACAGTACAGCACAGCACAGAATAGAGTTACAGTACAGCACAGAATAGAGTCACAGTACTGCATAGTGCAGAATAGAGTCACAGTACAGCACAGAATAGAGTCTCAGTACAGCACAGGGCAGAATAGAGTCACAGTACAACACAGTGCAAAATAGAGTCACAGTACAGCACAGAATAGAGTCACAGTACAGCACAGCGCAGAATAGAGTCACAGTACAGCACAGCACAGAATAGAGTGACAGTACAGCACAGCGCAGAATAGTGTCACAGTACAGCACAGCGCAGAATAGAGTCACAGTACAGCACAGCGCAGAATAGAGTCACAGTACAGCACAGCGCAGAATAGAGTCACAGTACAGCACAGCGCAGAATAGAGTCACAGTAGAGCACAGCACAGAATAGAGTCACAGTACAGCACAGAATAGAGTCACAGTACAGCACAGCACAGAATAGAGTCACATTACAGCACAGAATAGAGTCACAGTGCAGCACAGCACAGAATAGGGTCACAGTACTGCACAGCACAGAATAGAGTCACAGCACAGCACAGAATAGAGTCACAGTACAGCACAGCGCAGAATAGAGTCACTGTACAGCACAGCGCAGAATAGAGTCACAGTACAGCACAGCGCAGAATAGAGTCACAGTACAGCACAGCGCAGAATAGAGTCACAGTACAGCACAGCGCAGAATAGAGTCACAGTACAGCACAGCGCAGAATAGAGTCACAGTACAGCACAGCGCAGAATAGAGTCACAGTACAGCACAGCGCAGAATAGAGTCACAGTACAGCACAGCACAGAATAGAGTCACAGTACAGCACAGAATAGAGTCACAGTGCAGCACAGCACAGAATAGGGTCACAGTACTGCACAGCACAGAATAGAGTCACAGTACTGCATAGTGCAGAATAGAGTCACGGTACAGCACAGCGCAGAATAGAGTCACAGTACAGCACAGCGCAGAATAGAGTCACAGTACAGCACAGCACAGAATAGAGTCACAGTACAGCACAGCACAGAATAGTGTCACAGTACCGCACAGCACAGAATAGGGTCACAGTGCTGCACAGCACAGAATAGAGTCACAGTACTGCACAGCGCAGTATAGAGTCACGGTACAGCACAGCGCAGAATAGAGTCACGGTACAGCACAGCGCAGAATAGAGTCACAGTACGGCACAGCGCAGAATAGAGTCACAGTTGAGCACAGCGCAGAATAGAGTCACAGTACAGCACAGCGCAGAATAGAGTCACAGTACAGCACAGCACAGAATAGAGTCACAGTACAGCACAGCGCAGAATAGTGTCACAGTACAGCACAGCGCAGAATAGAGTCACAGTACAGCACAGCGCAGAATAGAGTTACAGTACAGCACAGCGCAGAATAGAGTCACAGTACAGCACAGAATAGAGTCACAGTACAGCACAGAATAGAGTCACAGTACAGCACAGAATAGAGTCACAGTACAGCACAGCACAGAATAGAGTCACATTACAGCACAGAATAGAGTCACAGTGCAGCACAGCACAGAATAGGGTCACAGTACTGCACAGCACAGAATAGAGTCACAGCACAGCACAGAATAGAGTCACAGTACAGCACAGCGCAGAATAGAGTCACAGTACAGCACAGCGCAGAATACAGTCACAGTACAGCACAGCGCAGAATAGAGTCACAGTACAGCACAGCGCAGAATACAGTCACAGTACAGCACAGCGCAGAATAGAGTCACAGTACAGCACAGAATAGTGTCACAGTACAGCACAGAATAGAGTCACAGTACAGCACAGCACAGAATAGAGTCACATTACAGCACAGAATAGAGTCACAGTGCAGCACAGCACAGAATAGGGTCACAGTACTGCACAGCACAGAATAGAGTCACAGTACTACATAGTGCAGAATAGAGTCACGGTACAGCACAGCGCAGAATAGAGTCACAGTACAGCACAGCTCAGAATAGAGTCACAGTACAGCACAGCACAGAATAGAGTCACAGTACAGCACAGCACAGAATAGTGTCACAGTACAGCACAGCACAGAATAGGGTCACAGTACTGCACAGCACAGAATAGAGTCACAGTACTGCACAGCGCAGAATAGAGTCACGGTACAGCACAGCGCAGAATAGAGTCACAGTACAGCACAGCGCAGAATAGAGTCACAGTACGGCACAGCGGAGAATAGAGTCACAGTACGGCACAGCGCAGAATAGAGTCACAGTACAGCACAGAATAGAGTCACAGTACAGCACAGCACAGAATAGAGTCACAGTACAGCACAGAATAGAGTCACAGTACTGCATAGTGCAGAATAGAGTCACGGTACAGCACAGCGCAGAATAGAGTCACAGTACAGCACAGTGCAGAATAGAGTCACAGTAGAGTACAGCACAGAATAGAGTCACAGTACCGCACAGCGCAGAATAGAGTCACAGTACAGTACAGCACAGAATAGAGTCACGGTACAGCACAGCGCAGAATAGAGTCACAGTACAGCACAGTGCAGAATAGAGTCACAGTACAGTACAGCACAGAATAGAGTCACAGTACCGCACTGCGCAGGATAGTCACAGTACAGCTCAGCGCAGAATACTCACAGTGCAGCACAGTAGAGAACAGTGTCACAGTACAGCACAGCACAGAATAGAGTCACAGTACAGCACAGCACAGCACAGAATAGAGTCACAGTACCACACAGCGCAGAATAGTCACAGTACAGCACAGTGCAGAATAGAGTCACAGTTCAGCACAGCGCAGTATGGAGTCACAGTACAGCACAGAGCAGAATAGAGTCACAGTCCAGTACAGCACAGAATCGAATCACAGTACAGTACAGAATAGAGTCACAGTACAGCACAGAATAGAGTCACTGTACAGCACAGAATAGAGTCACAGTACAGCACACTGCAGAATAGAGTAACAGTACAGTACAGAATAGAGACACAGTACAGCACAGAATAGAGTCTCAGTACAGCACAGGGCAGAATAGAGTCACCGTACAGCGCAGTGCAGAATTGAGTCACAGTACAGCACAGCGCACAATAGAGTCACAGTACAGTACAGCACAGAATAGAGTCACAGTGCAGTACAGAATAGAGTCACAGGACAGCACAGCACAGAATAGTGTCACAGTACAGCACAGCGCAGAATAGAGTCACAGTACAGCACAGCGCAGAATAGAGTCACAGTACAGCACAGCGCAGAATAGAGTCACAGTACAGCACAGCGCAGAATAGAGTCACAGTACAGCACAGCGCAGAATAGAGTCACAGTACAGCACAGCACAGAATAGAGTCACATTACAGCACAGAATAGAGTCACAGTACAGCACAGCACAGAATAGAGTCACATTACAGCACAGAATAGAGTCACATTACAGCACAGAATAGAGTCACATTACAGCACAGAATAGAGTCACAGTACAGCACAGCACAGAATAGGGTCACAGTACTGCACAGCACAGAATAGAGTCACAGCACAGCACAGAATAGAGTCACAGTACAGCACAGCACAGAATAGAGTCACAGTACAGCACAGAATACAGTCACAGTACAGCACAGAATAGAGTCACAGTACTGCATAGTACAGAATAGAGTCACGGTACAGCACAGTGCAGAATAGAGTCACAGTACATTACAGTGCAGAATAGAGTCACAGTACAGCACAGCGCAGAATAGAGTCACAGTACGGCACAGCGCAGAATAGAGTCACAGTTCAGCACAGAATAGAGTCACAGTACAGCACAGCGCAGAATAGAGTCACAGCACAGCACAGAATAGAGTCACAGTACAGCACAGCACAGAATAGGGTCACAGTACTGCACAGCACAGAATAGAGTCACAGCACAGCACAGAATAGAGTCACAGTACAGCACAGCACAGAATAGAGTTACAGTACAGCACAGAATAGAGTCACAGTACTGCATAGTGCAGAATAGAGTCACAGTACAGCTCAGAATAGAGTCTCAGAGCAGCACAGGGCAGAATAGAGTCACAGTACAGCACAGTGCAGAATAGAGTCACAGTACAGCACAGAATAGAGTCTTAGTACAGCACCGTGCAGAATAGAGTCACAGTACAGCTCAGTGCAGAGTAGAGTAACAGTACAGCACAGCAAAGAATATAGTCACAGGAGAGCATAGCACAGAATAGTGTCACAGTACAGCACAGCGCAGAATAGAGTCACAGTACAGCACAGCACAGAATAGGGTCACAGTACTGCACAGCACAGAATAGAGTCACAGCACAGCACAGAATAGAGTCACAGTACAGCACAGCACAGAATAGAGTCACAGTACAGCACAGCACAGAATAGAGTTACAGTACAGCACAGAATAGAGTCACAGTACTGCATAGTGCAGAATAGAGTCACAGTACAGCACAGAATAGAGTCTCAGTACAGCACAGGGCAGAATAGAGTCACAGTACAACACAGTGCAAAATAGAGTCACAGTACAGCACAGAATAGAGTCACAGTACAGCACAGCGCAGAATAGAGTCACAGTGCAGCACAGCGCAGAATAGAGTCACAGTTGAGCACAGCGCAGAATAGAGTCACAGTACAGCACAGCGCAGAATAGAGTCACAGTACAGCACAGCACAGAATAGAGTGACAGTACAGCACAGCGCAGAATAGTGTCACAGTACAGCACAGCGCAGAATAGAGTCACAGTACAGCACAGCGCAGAATAGAGTCACAGTACAGCACAGCGCAGAATAGAGTCACAGTACAGCACAGCGCAGAATAGAGTCACAGTAGAGCACAGCACAGAATAGAGTCACAGTACAGCACAGAATAGAGTCACAGTACAGCACAGAATAGAGTCACAGTACAGCACAGAATAGAGTCACAGTACAGCACAGCACAGAATAGAGTCACATTACAGCACAGAATAGAGTCACAGTGCAGCACAGCACAGAATAGGGTCACAGTACTGCACAGCACAGAATAGAGTCACAGCACAGCACAGAATAGAGTCACAGTACAGCACAGCGCAGAATAGAGTCACTGTACAGCACAGCGCAGAATACAGTCACAGTACAGCACAGCGCAGAATAGAGTCACAGTACAGCACAGCGCAGAATAGAGTCACAGTACAGCACAGCGCAGAATAGAGTCACAGTACAGCACAGCGCAGAATAGAGTCACAGTACAGCACAGAATAGAGTCACAGTACAGCACAGAATAGAGTCACAGTACAGCACAGCACAGAATAGCGTCACATTACAGCACAGAATAGAGTCACAGTGCAGCACAGCACAGAATAGGGTCACAGTACTGCACAGCACAGAATAGAGTCACAGTACTGCATAGTGCAGAATAGAGTCACGGTACAGCACAGCGCAGAATAGAGTCACAGTACAGCACAGCACAGAATAGAGTCACAGTACAGCACAGCGCAGAATAGAGTCACAGTACAGCACAGAATAGAGTCACAGTACAGCACAGCACAGAATAGAGTCACATTACAGCACAGAATAGAGTCACAGTACAGCACAGAATAGAGTCACAGTACAGCACAGAATAGAGTCACAGTACAGCACAGAATAGAGTCACAGTACAGCACAGCACAGAATAGAGTCACAGTACTGCACAGAATAGAGTCACAGTACAGCACAGCACAGAATAGAGTCACATTACAGCACAGAATAGAGTCACAGTACAGCACAGAATAGAGTCACTGTACAGCACAGCACAGAATAGGGTCACAGTACTGCACAGCACAGAATAGAGTCACAGCACAGCACAGAATAGAGTCACAGTACAGCACAGAATAGAGTCACAGTACAGCACAGCACAGAATAGAGTCACATTACAGCACAGAAGAGAGTCACAGTGCAGCACAGCACAGAATAGGGTCACAGTACTGCACAGCACAGAATAGAGTCACAGTACTACATAGTGCAGAATAGAGTCACGGTACAGCACAGCGCAGAATAGAGTCACAGTACAGCACAGCGCAGAATAGAGTCACAGTACAGCACAGCACAGAATAGAGTCACAGTACAGCACAGCACAGAATAGTGTCACAGTACAGCACAGCACAGAATAGGGTCACAGTACTGCACAGCACAAAATAGAGTCACAGTACTGCACAGCGCAGAATAGAGTCACGGTACAGCACAGCGCAGAATAGAGTCACAGTACAGCACAGCGCAGAATAGAGTCACAGTACGGCACAGCGGAGAATAGAGTCACAGTACGGCACAGCGCAGAATAGAGTCACAGTACAGCACAGAATAGAGTCACAGTACAGCACAGCACAGAATAGAGTCACAGTACAGCACAGAATAGAGTCACAGTACTGCATAGTGCAGAATAGAGTCACGGTACAGCACAGCGCAGAATAGAGTCACAGTACAGCACAGTGCAGAATAGAGTCACAGTAGAGTACAGCACAGAATAGAGTCACAGTACCGCACAGCGCAGAATAGAGTCACAGTACAGTACAGCACAGAATAGAGTCACGGTACAGCACAGCGCAGAATAGAGTCACAGTACAGCACAGTGCAGAATAGAGTCACAGTACAGTACAGCACAGAATAGAGTCACAGTACCGCACTGCGCAGGATAGTCACAGTACAGCACAGCGCAGAATACTCACAGTACAGCACAGCGCAGAATAGAGTCACAGTACAGCACAGTGCAGAATAGAGTCACAGTACAGTACAGCACAGAATAGAGTCACAGTACAGCACAGCACAGCACAGAATAGAGTCACAGTACCACACAGCGCAGAATAGTCACAGTACAGCACAGTGCAGAATAGAGTCACAGTTCAGCACAGCGCAGTATGGAGTCACAGTACAGCACAGAGCAGAATAGAGTCACAGTCCAGTACAGCACAGAATCGAATCACAGTACAGTACAGAATACAGTCACAGTACAGCACAGAATAGAGTCACTGTACAGCACAGAATAGAGTCACAGTACAGCACACTGCAGAATAGAGTCACAGTACAGTACAGAATAGAGACACAGTACAGCACAGTGCAGTATAGTGTCACAGTGCAGCACAGCGCAGAAGAGAGTCACAGTACAGCACAGCGCAGAATAGAGTCACATTACAGCACAAAATAGAGTCACAGTGCAGCACAGCACAGAATAGCGTCACAGTACTGCACAGCACAGAATAGAGTCACAGCACAGCACAGAATAGAGTCACAGTACAGCACAGCGCAGAATAGAGTCACAGTACAGCACAGCGCAGAATACAGTCACAGTACAGCACAGCGCAGAATAGAGTCACAGTACAGCACAGCGCAGAATAGAGTCACAGTACAGCACAGCGCAGAATAGAGTCACAGTACAGCACAGAATAGAGTCACAGTACAGCACAGAATAGAGTCACAGTACAGCACAGCACAGAATAGAGTCACATTACAGCACAGAATAGAGTCACAGTGCAGCACAGCACAGAATAGGGTCACAGTACTGCACAGCACAGAATAGAGTCACAGTACTGCATAGTGCAGAATAGAGTCACGGTACAGCACAGCGCAGAATAGAGTCACAATACAGCACAGCGCAGAATAGAGTCACAGTACAGCACAGCACAGAATAGAGTCACAGTACAGCACAGCACAGAATAGTGTCACAGTACCGCACAGCACAGAATAGGGTCACAGTACTGCACAGCACAGAATAGAGTCACAGTACTGCACAGCGCAGAATAGAGTCACGGTACAGCACAGCGCAGAATAGAGTCACAGTACGGCACAGCGCAGAATAGAGTCACAGTACGGCACAGCGCAGAATAGAGTCACAGTACAGCACAGAATAGAGTCACAGTACAGCACAGAATAGAGTCACAGTACAGCACAGCACAGAATAGAGTCACAGTACAGCAGAGAATAGAGTCACAGTACAGCACAGTGCAGAATAGAGTCACAGTACAGTACAGCACAGAATAGAGTCACAGTACCGCACAGCGCAGGATAGTCACAGTACAGCACAGCGGAGAATACTCACAGTGCAGCATAGTAGAGAACAGTGTCACAGTACAGCACAGCGCAGAATAGAGTCACAGTGCAGCACAGCGCAGAATAGAGTCACAGTTGAGCACAGCGCAGAATAGAGTCACAGTACAGCACAGCGCAGAATAGAGTCACAGTACAGCACAGCACAGAATAGAGTCACAGTACAGCACAGCGCAGAATAGTGTCACAGTACAGCACAGCGCAGAATAGAGTCACAGTACAGCACAGCGCAGAATAGAGTCACAGTACAGCACAGCGCAGAATAGAGTCACAGTACAGCACAGCGCAGAATAGAGTCACAGTACAGCACAGCACAGAATAGAGTCACAGTACAGCACAGAATAGAGTCACAGTACAGCACAGAATAGAGTCACAGTACAGCACAGAATAGAGTCACAGTACAGCACAGCACAGAATAGAGTCACAGTACAGCACAGAATAGAGTCACAGTACAGCACAGAATAGAATCACAGTACAGCACAGCGCAGAATAGAGTCACAGAACAGCACAGCGCAGAATAGAGTCACAGCACAGCACAGCGCAGAATAGAGTCACAGCACAGCACTGCGCAGAATAGAGTCACAGTACAGCACAGCGCAGAATAGAGTCACAGTACAGCACAGCGCAGAATAGAGTCACAGTACAGCACAGCGCAGAATAGAGTCACAGTACAGCACAGCGCAGAATAGAGTCACAGTACAGCACAGAATAGAGTCACAGTACAGCACAGCACAGAATAGAGTCACATTACAGCACAGAATAGAGTCACAGTACAGCACAGAATAGAGTCACAGTACAGCACAGAATAGAGTCACAGTACAGCACAGCACAGAATAGAGTCACATTACAGCACAGAATAGAGTCACAGTACAGCACAGAATAGAGTCACAGTACAGCACAGAATAGAGTCACAGTACAGCACAGCACAGAATAGAGTCACAGTACAGCACAGAATAGAGTCACAGTACAGCACAGCACAGAATAGAGTCACAGTACAGCACAGCACAGAATAGAGTCACAGTACAGCACAGAATAGAGTCACAGTACAGCACAGCACAGAATAGGGTCACAGTACTGCACAGCACAGAATAGAGTCACAGCACAGCACAGAATAGAGTCACAGTACAGCACAGCACAGAATAGAGTCACAGTACAGCACAGCACAGAATAGAGTCACGGTACAGCACAGCGCAGAATAGAGTCACAGTACAGCACAGAATAGAGTCACAGTACAGCACAGAATAGAGTCACAGTACAGCACAGCGCAGCATAGAGTCACAGTACGGCACAGCGCAGAATAGAGTCACAGTACGGCACAGCGCAGAATAGAGTCACAGTACGGCACAGCGCAGAATAGAGTCACAGTACAGCACAGCGCAGAATAGTCACAGTATAGCACAGCGCAGAATAGAGTCAGAGTATAGCACAGCACAAAATAGTCACAGTACAGCACAGCGCAGAATAGAGTCACAGTACAGCACAGAATAGTGTCACAGCACAGCACAGAATAGAGTCACAGTACAGCACAGCGCAGAATAGAGTCACAGTACAGCACAGCGCAGAATACAGTCACAGTACAGCACAGCGCAGAATAGAGTCACAGTACAGCACAGCGCAGAATAGAGTCACAGTACAGCACAGCGCAGAATAGAGTCACAGTACAGCACAGAATAGAGTCACAGTACAGCACAGAATAGAGTCACAGTACAGCACAGCACAGAATAGAGTCACATTACAGCACAGAATAGAGTCACAGTGCAGCACAGCACAGAATAGGGTCACAGTACTGCACAGCACAGAATAGAGTCACAGTACTGCATAGTGCAGAATAGAGTCACGGTACAGCACAGCGCAGAATAGAGTCACAGTACAGCACAGCGCAGAATAGAGTCACAGTACAGCACAGCACAGAATAGAGTCACAGTACAGCACAGCACAGAATAGTGTCACAGTACCGCACAGCACAGAATAGGGTCACAGTACTGCACAGCACAGAATAGAGTCACAGTACTGCACAGCGCAGAATAGAGTCACGGTACAGCACAGCGCAGAATAGAGTCACAGTACGGCACAGCGCAGAATAGAGTCACAGTACGGCACAGCGCAGAATAGAGTCACAGTACAGCACAGAATAGAGTCACAGTACAGCACAGAATAGAGTCACAGTACAGCACAGCACAGAATAGAGTCACAGTACAGCAGAGAATAGAGTCACAGTACAGCACAGTGCAGAATAGAGTCACAGTACAGTACAGCACAGAATAGAGTCACAGTACCGCACAGCGCAGGATAGTCACAGTACAGCACAGCGGAGAATACTCACAGTGCAGCATAGTAGAGAACAGTGTCACAGTACAGCACAGCGCAGAATAGAGTCACAGTGCAGCACAGCGCAGAATAGAGTCACAGTTGAGCACAGCGCAGAATAGAGTCACAGTACAGCACAGCGCAGAATAGAGTCACAGTACAGCACAGCGCAGAATAGAGTCACAGTACAGCACAGCGCAGAATAGTGTCACAGTACAGCACAGCGCAGAATAGAGTCACAGTACAGCACAGCGCAGAATAGAGTCACAGTACAGCACAGCGCAGAATAGAGTCACAGTACAGCACAGCGCAGAATAGAGTCACAGTACAGCACAGAATAGAGTCACAGTACAGCACAGAATAGAGTCACAGTACAGCACAGAATAGAGTCACAGTACAGCACAGAATAGAGTCACAGTACAGCACAGCACAGAATAGAGTCACATTACAGCACAGAATAGAGTCACAGTGCAGCACAGCACAGAATAGGGTCACAGTACTGCACAGCACAGAATAGAGTCACAGCACAGCACAGAATAGAGTCACAGTACAGCACAGCGCAGAATAGAGTCACAGTACAGCACAGCGCAGAATACAGTCACAGTACAGCACAGCGCAGAATAGAGTCACAGTACAGCACAGCACAGAATACAGTCACAGTACAGCACAGCGCAGAATAGAGTCACAGTACAGCACAGAATAGAGTCACAGTACAGCACAGAATAGAGTCACAGTACAGCACAGAATAGAGTCACAGTACAGCACAGCACAGAATAGAGTCACATTACAGCACAGAATAGAGTCACAGTGCAGCACAGCACAGAATAGGGTCACAGTACTGCACAGCACAGAATAGAGTCACAGTACTACATAGTGCAGAATAGAGTCACGGTACAGCACAGCGCAGAATAGAGTCACAGTACAGCACAGCGCAGAATAGAGTCACAGTACAGCACAGCACAGAATAGAGTCACAGTACAGCACAGCACAGAATAGTGTCACAGTACAGCACAGCACAGAATAGGGTCACAGTACTGCACAGCACAGAATAGAGTCACAGTACTGCACAGCGCAGAATAGAGTCACGGTACAGCACAGCGCAGAATGGAGTCACAGTACAGCACAGCGCAGAATAGAGTCACAGTACGGCACAGCGCAGAATAGAGTCACAGTACGGCACAGCGCAGAATAGAGTCACAGTACAGCACAGAATAGAGTCACAGTACTGCATAGTGCAGAATAGAGTCACGGTACAGCACAGCGCAGAATAGAGTCACAGTACAGCACAGTGCAGAATAGAGTCACAGTAGAGTACAGCACAGAATAGAGTCACAGTACCGCACAGCGCAGAATAGAGTCACAGTACAGTACAGCACAGAATAGAGTCACGGTACAGCACAGCGCAGAATAGAGTCACAGTACAGCACAGTGCAGAATAGAGTCACAGTACAGTACAGCACAGAATAGAGTCACAGTACAGCACAGCACAGCGCAGTATGGAGTCACAGTACAGCACAGCGCAGAATAGAGTCACAGTCCAGTACAGCACAGAATCGAATCACAGTACAGTACAGAATAGAGTCACAGTACAGCACAGAATAGAGTCACTGTACAGCACAGAATAGAGTCACAGTACAGCACAGAATAGTGTCACAGTACAGCACAGAATAGAGTCACAGTACCGTACAGCACAGAATCAAATCACAGTACAGTACAGAATAGAGTCACAGTACAGCGCAGAATAGAGTCACAGTACAGCACAGCACAGAATAGAGTCACAGTACAGCACAGTAGAGTATAGTGTCACAGTACAGCACAGCGTAGAATAGAGTCACAGTGCAGCACAGCTCAGAATAGAGGCACAGTACAGCACAGCGCAGAATAGAGTCACAGTACAGCACAGAATAGAGTCGCAGTGCAGCACAGCGCAGAATAGAGTCACAGTGTAGTACAGCACAGAATAGTCACCGTACAGCACAGAATAGAGTCACAGTACAGCACCGTACAGAATAGAGTCACAGTACAGTACAGAATAGAGTCACAGTACAGCACAGCAGATAATAAAGTCATAGTACAGCACAGAATAGAGTTACAGTACAGCACAGAATAGAGTCACAGTACAGCACAGAATAGAGTCACAGTACAGCACAGCACAGAATAGAGTCACAGTACAGCACAGAATAGAGTCACAGTACAGCACAGAATAGAATCACAGTACAGCACAGCGCAGAATAGAGTCACAGAACAGCACAGCGCAGAATAGAGTCACAGCACAGCACAGCGCAGAATAGAGTCACAGCACAGCACAGCGCAGAATAGAGTCACAGTACAGCACAGCGCAGAATAGAGTCACAGTACAGCACAGCGCAGAATAGAGTCACAGTACAGCACAGCGCAGAATAGAGTCACAGTACAGCACAGCGCAGAATAGAGTCACAGTACAGCACAGAATAGAGTCACAGTATAGCACAGCACAGAATAGAGTCACATTACAGCACAGAATAGAGTCACAGTACAGCACAGAATAGAGTCACAGTACAGCACAGAATAGAGTCACAGTACAGCACAGCACAGAATAGAGTCACATTACAGCACAGAATAGAGTCACAGTACAGCACAGAATAGAGTCACAGTACAGCACAGAATAGAGTCACAGTACAGCACAGAATAGAGTCACAGTACAGCACAGAATAGAGTCACAGTACAGCACAGCACAGAATAGAGTCACATTACAGCACAGAATAGAGTCACAGTACAGCACAGCACAGAATAGAGTCACAGCACAGCACAGAATAGAGTCACAGTACAGCACAGCACAGAATAGGGTCACAGTACTGCACAGCACAGAATAGAGTCACAGCACAGCACAGAATAGAGTCACAGTACAGCACAGCACAGAATAGAGTCACAGTACAGCACAGCACAGAATAGAGTCACGGTACAGCACAGCGCAGAATAGAGTCACAGTACAGCACAGAATAGAGTCACAGTACAGCACAGAATAGAGTCACAGTACAGCACAGCGCAGCATAGAGTCACAGTACGGCACAGCGCAGAATAGAGTCACAGTACGGCACAGCGCAGAATAGAGTCACAGTACGGCACAGCGCAGAATAGAGTCACAGTACAGCACAGCGCAGAATAGTCACAGTATAGCACAGCGCAGAATAGAGTCAGAGTATAGCACAGCACAAAATAGTCACAGTACAGCACAGCGCAGAATAGAGTCACAGTACAGCACAGAATAGTGTCACAGTACAGCACAGAATAGAGTCACAGTACAGTACAGCACAGAATCGAATCACAGTACAGTACAGAATAGAGTCACAGTACAGTGCAGAATAGAGTCACAGTACAGCACAGCACAGAATAGAGTCACAGTACAGCACAGTAGAGTATAGTGTCACAGTACAGCACAGCGTAGAATAGAGTCACAGTGCAGCACAGCTCAGAATAGAGGCACAGTACAGCACAGCGCAGAATAGAGTCACAGTACAGCGCAGAATAGAGTCACAGTACAGCACAGAATAGAGTCACAGTACAGCACCGTACAGAATAGAGTCACAGTGTAGTACAGAATAGAGTCACAGTACAGCACAGCAGATAATAAAGTCATAGTACAGCACAGAATAGAGTTACAGTACAGCACAGAATAGAGTCACAGTACAGCACAGAATAGAGTCACAGTACAGCACAGCACAGAATAGAGTCACAGTAGAGCACAGCACGGAATAGAGTCACAGTACAGCACAGCGCGGAATAGAGTCACAGTACAGCACAGAATAGGGTCACAGTACAGCACAGAATAGAGTCACAGTACAGTACCGAATAGAGTCACAGTACAGTACAGAATAGAGTCACAGTACAGCACAGAATAGAGTCACAGTACAGCACAGAATAGAGTCACAGTACAGCACAGAATAGAGTCACAGTACAGCACAGAATAGAGTCACAGTACAGCACAGCACGGAATAGAGTCACAGTACAGCACAGCACGGAATAGAGTCACAGTACAGCACAGCGCGGAATAGAGTCACAGTACAGCACAGAATAGAGTCACAGTACAGTACAGAATAGAGTCACAGTACAGTACAGAATAGAGTCACAGTACAGCACAGAATAGAGTCACAGTACAGCACAGAATAGAGTCACAGTACAGTACCGAATAGAGTCACAGTACAGCACAGAATAGAGTCACAGTACAGCACAGAATAGAGTCACAGTACAGCACAGAATAGAGTCACAGTACAGCACAGAATAGAGTCACAGTACAGCACAGAATAGAGTCACAGTACAACACAGCACAGAATAGAGTCACAGTACAGTACAGAATAGAGTCACAGTGCAGCACAGCGCAGAATAGAGTCACAGTACAGCACAGCACAGAATAGTGTCACAGTACAGCACAGCACAGAATAGAGTCACAGTACAGCACAGAATAGTGTCACAGTACAGCACAGCACAGAATAGAGTCACAGTACAGTACAGAACAGAGTCACAGTACAGCACAGCAGATAATAGAGTCATATTATTGAACAGCTCGGTGCAGAATGGTGTCACAGTACAGCACAGTACACAATAGAGTCACAGTACAGCACAGAACAGAATAGAGTCACAGTACTGTACAGTACAGAATAGAGTTACAGTACAGAAGAGTCACAGTACAGAAGAGAGTCATAGTACAGTACAGGCCAGAATAGAGTCACAGTGCGGTTCAGTATAGTAGAGAAGGGAGGCACATGGTACATTACAGCACAGAACAAAATAGTCGCTGTACAGCTCGGCACAGTCGAGAACAGAGTCACAGTGCAGTACAGTACAGAACAGAATCACGGTTCAGCACAGCAGAGTACAGAATAGAGTTACAGTACAGTACACTGTACAGCCTAGAGTCACAGCACAGTAAAGTACAGAATAGCGTCACCGAACAGCACAGCAGAGAAGGAGTCATATTACAGTACAGCATAGTACAGAACAAAGTCACAGTACAGCACAGCACAGAAAAGAGTCACAGTACAGCACAGTACAGTACATAATAGAGTAACAGTACGGTATAGCATGTGCAAAATAAAGTCACAGTACAGTATAGCACAGTACAGAATAGAACATAGAACATAGATATAGAATAGTACAGCATAGTACAGGCCCTTCAGCCCACAATGTTGTGCCAACCCTCAAACCCTGCCTCCCATATAAGCCCCCAATTTAAGTTCCTCCATATACCTGTCTAGTAGTCTCTTAAACTTCACTAGTCTATCTGCCTCCACCACTGACTCAGGCAGTGCATTCCACGCACCAACCACTCTCTGAGTAAAAAACCTTCCTCTAATATCCCCCTTGAACTTCTCACCCCTTACCTTAAGGCCATGTCCTCTTGTATTGAGCAGTGGCACCCTGGGGAAGAGGTGCTGGATATCCACTCTATCTATTCCTCTTATTATCTTGTACACCTCTATCATGTCTCCTCTCATCCTCCTTCTCTCCAACGAGTAAAGCCCTAGCTCCCTTAATCTCTGATCATAATGCATACTCTCTAAACCAGGCAGCATCCTGGTAAATCTCCTCTGTACCTTTTCCAATGCTTCCACATCCTTCCTATAGTGAGGTGACCAGAACTGGACACAGTAGTCCAAGTGCGGCCTAACCAGAGTTTTACAGAGCTGCATCATTACATCGCAACTCTTAAACTCGATCCCTCGACTTATGAAAGCTAACAACCCATAAGCTTTCTTAACTACCCTGTCCACCTGTGAGGCAACTTTCAGGGATCTGTGGACATGTACCCGGAGATCCCTCTGCTCCTCCACACTACCAAGTATCCTGCCATTTACTTTGTACACTGCCTTGGAGTTTGTCCTTCCAAAGTGTACCACCTCACACTTCTCCGGGTTGAACTCCATCTGCCACTTCTCAGCCCACTCCTGCACCCTATCAATGTCTCTCTGCAATCTTTGACAGTCCTTTACACTATCTACAACACCACCAACCTTTGTGTCGTCTGCAAACTTGCCAGCCCACCCTTCTACCCCCACATCCAGGTCGTTAATAAAAATCACGAAAAGTAGAGGTCCCAGAACAGATCCTTGTGGGACACCACTAGTCACAATCCTCCAAACTGAATGTACTCCCTCCACCATCACCCTCTGCCTTCTGCAGGCAAGCCAATTCTGAATCCACCTGGCCAAACTTCCCTGGATCCCATGCCTTCTAACCTTCTGAATAAGCCTACCATGTGGAACCTTGTCAAATGCCTTACTAAAATCCATATAGATCACATCCACTGCACTACCCTCATCTATATGCCTGGTCACCTCCTCAAAGAACTCTATCAGGCTTGTTAGACACGATCTGCCCTTCACAAAGCCATGCTGACTGTCCCTGATCAGACCATGATTCTCTAAATGCCCAGAGATCCTATCTCTAAGAATCTTTTCCATCAGCTTTCCCACCACAGATGTAAGGCTCACTGGTCTATAATTACCCGGATTATCCCTACTACCTGTTTTGAACAAGGGGACAACATTCACCTCCCTCCAATCCTCCAGTACCATTCCCGCGGACAACAAGGACATAAAGATCCTAGCCAGAGGCTCTGCAATCTCTTCTCTCGCCTCGTGGAGCAGCCTGGGGAATATTCCGTCAGGCCCTGGGGACTTATCTGTCCGAATGTATTTTAACAACTCCAACACCTCCTCTCCCTTAATATCAACATGCTCCAGAACAACAACCTCACTCATATTGTCCTCACCATCTTCAAGTTCCCTCTTTACCCTACTCACCAAGGCCTTCTCATGCCCCCTTCTTGCTCTTCTCAGCCCCTTCTTAAGCTTCTTTCTTGCTTCCCTATATTCCTCAATAGACCCATCTGATCCTTGCTTCCTAATCCTCATGTATGCTGCCTTCTTCCACCTGACTACATTTTCCACCTCACTTGTCACCCATGGTTCCTTCAGCCTAACATTCTTTATCTTCCTCACCAGGACAAATTTATCCCTAACATCCCACAAGAGATCTCTAAACATCGACCACATGTCCATAGTACATTTCCCTGCAAAAACATCATCCCAATCCACACCAGCAAGTTCTAGCCTTATAGCCTCATAGTCTGCCTTTCCCCAATTAAAAATGTTCCTGTGCTCTCTGATTCTATCCTTTTCCATGATAATGCTAAAGGCCAGGGAGCGGTGGTCATCGTCCCCCAGATGCTCACCCACTGAGAGATCTGTGACCTGACCCAGTTCATTACCTCGTACTCGATCTAGTATGGCATTCCCCCTTGTCGGCCTGTCCACATACTGTGACAGGAATCCATCCTGGACACACTTAACAAACTCTGCCCCATCTAAACCCTTGGAACTAATCATGTGCCAATCAATATTAGGGAAGTTAAAATCACCCATGATAACAACCCTGTTATTTTTGCACCTTTCCAAAATCTGCCTCCCAATCTGCTCCACTGTATCTCTGCTGCTACTAGGGGGCCTATGGAATACCCCCAACAGAGTAACTGCTCCCTTCCTGTTCCTAACTTCCACCCTTACCCACCCTTTCTGTAGCTGTAATAGTATCCCTGACCAGTAATGCCACCCTTCCTCCCCTTTTTCCGCCCTCTCTATCCCTTTTAAAGCATTGAAATCAAGGAATTTTGAGAATCCATTCCTGCCCTGGTGCCAGCCAAGTCTCTGTAATGGCCACTACATCATAATTCCATGTATGTATCCAAGCTCTCAGTTCATCACCTTTGTTCCTGATGCTTCTTGCATTGAGGTACACACAGTTCAGCCCTTCTACCTTACTGTCTTTACACCGTTTATTCTGCTTCTTTTTCCTCAAAGCCTCTCTGTATGTTAGATCTGGCTTTACTACATGCACTTCTTTCACTGCTCTATCGCTCTGGGTCCCATCCCCCTCGCAAATTAGTTTAAAGCCTCCCGAACCATGCTAGCAAACCTACCTGCAAAGATATTGCTCCCCCTTGAGTTCAGGTGCAACCCATCCAATCTCTACAGGTCCCACCTTCCCCAGAAGAGATCCCAATGATCTAAAAATCTAAAATCCTGCTCCCTGCACCAACTTCTCAGCCACACATTCAACTGCCATCTCCTCCAGTTCTTACCATCACTGTCACGTAGCGCTGGCAGCAATCCTGAGAACGCCACCCTTGAGGTCCTGTTCTTCAGCCCTCTGCCTAGTTCCCGAAACTCACACTTCAGGACCTCATCCCTCTTCCTGCCTATGTCATTGGTCCCAACATGTATCACGAGTTCTGGTTGCTTTCCTTCTCGTACCAGGATGTCGTGCACTCAGTCAGAGACGTCCCGGATCCTGGCACCCAGGAGGCAACAAACCATGCTGGTGTCCTTCTCACATCCACAAAATCTCCTGTCTGCTCCCCTGATTATAGAGTCTCCAATGATGACAGCTCTCCTCTTCTCCGTCCCACCCTTCTGCACCACAGGGTCAGACTCAGTGCCAGAGGCCCTGTCACAGTGGCTCACACCTGGTTGGTCGTCCCCGCCAACAGTATCCGGGACGGTAAACTTATTATTCCAGGGAATGGCTACAGGTGTGCTCTGCACTACCTGTCTGCTCACCTTCGCTTTCCCCTCTCTGACTGTCACCCAACGACCTGCTTCCGGCAGCCTAGGTGTGACTACCTCCCTGTAGCTCTCATCTATGACTGCCGCATTCTCCCTTATGAGTCGAAGGTCATCCAGGGGCCGCTCCAGATTCCTTACATGGTCTTCCAGATCGCCCAGCTGTATGTACTTCTGGCAGATGTGACTCTGCGGGAGAAGGGAGTTCCCCCAAGACTGCCACATCTCACATGAGAGGCACATCACCGTCTCAGGAGACATTGTAAAAACTAACTGCAAGCTAGCTTGTCCTCCGTCTCTTCGAGTCAAAGCCTCAAAGCTCCTCTCTTTCAGTGGCCCTCTCACTCACTGGCCACTTTCCACAGGCTGCTTCCCTTGAGCTATCCCTCTATTTATCTGTTTGAGCTTTTCAAAATGTTTGGTCACTTGACCTCGACTGCCCAATCAGCTGCTTTCTGCTGAGTCTGATCTATTCAAATCTTGATTGACTTGATTGCACAGACCAACTGCCAAAACTGCCAGAATCTCTCGAGTCAAAGCCTCAAAGCTCCACTCTTTCACTGGCCCACTCATGCACTGGCCGCTTTCCACTGTGAATGACAGTTCCACTGTGAATACAGTCACAGTACTGTACAGTAGAGTACAGAATACAGTCACAGTACAGCACAGTTCAGAACAGAGTCACAGTATAGCACAGTACAGAATAGAGACACAGTTCAGAACAGAGTAGTGTCACAGTACAGTATAGTACAGAATAGTGACACAGCACAGTAAAGTACAGAATTGAGTCACAGTATATCACAGCAGAGAATAGTCACAGTACAGTGCAGCATAGTGCAGAATAGACTCACAGTACAGCACAGTACAGAATACAGTCACAGTTCAGCCTACTACAGAATAGAGCCACAGTACAGTACAGAACAGCATAGAGTCACAGAACAGTAAAAGACAGAACAGAGTCACAGTACAGCACAGAGCAGTAAGAATAGAATCACAGTACAGCATAGCAAGGACAGAATAGAAGCACAGTACAGTACAGAATAGAGTCACAGTGTAGTGCAGTCCAGTTCAGAATAGAGCCACAGTACTGTACAGCACAGTACAAAATAGAGTCACATTGCAGCACAGTACAGTACAGAATAGAGTCACAGTACAGCACAGCAGAGAATAAAGTCACAGCACAGTACAGAACAGTGCAGAATTGAGAGAGAGTAGAGTACAGTACAGCACAGAATAGAGTCACAGTACAATACAGCATAGAATAGAACAGAGGCACATTACAGCACAGCACAGGACACAGTAGAGTCACAGTAGAGCACAGCACAGTAGAGTATAGAGTCACAGTGCAGTACAGTACAGCATAGAGTCACAGCACAGTTATGTACAGAACAGAGTCACAGTACAGCACAGCAGAGAATAGAGTCATTTTACAGTACAGCACAGTACAGAATTGAGTCACAGTACAACGCATCACTACACAGAAGAGTCACAGTACAGCACAGCACAGTACAGAATAGTGTTACAGTACAGCATTGCAAGGATAGAATACAGTTACTGTACACTACAGTACACAATAGAGTCACAGTACTTAATCGAGTCTGTCACGTACCCTGTGACAAGAATAAAGAACCAAGCAGAAATAGAAAACACTTTGGAGTCCAGTATTGCTATTAACTAATAATTTCTATTAGTAACTACGCAATACAGTAATATAAATGTAGATAAATCAAACAGGTTAGCAATGTTTATATATATAAGTAAGTACAAATGTGTATATCGGTAAGTGTGGAAATATATGTGTGGAAAACCAACCTTCTTTAAGTCTAGGGGTAAAAAGATACAGTCTTACGATGATGAGTAAAGTTCAATTCAGTTCAGTTCGTGGTATTGAGTTGAGTAGTGATGGAGAGAGAGAGAGAAAGGGAGAGATTTGAGTCTTCAGGTGAGCTGACACCGTCGATCTTCTCGTTGTCCTTTGAAATCCTGTATAAGTCACTGACTGTGACTTTAATAAAGGGGACCGGTTTTCTGTGGTGGAGCTATCCCCCAAGCGAGGGTGGACACATGGACAACTCCCCACAAGTCAACCCCTTTCCTCTTTTCACTGCAAGAGCAACTGATCGATCCGCCTGATCGATCCTCCAAAACCCACTTTTACTGCGGGCACAACAATGCTCATTCAGTGTCCAAAACATGTGTCTGAGGTCTATCATCTGACCTCCTATTTTATCTTTCGTGCTGAGCATCAACTGTCATTCAAATAGCTCCTCCTTCCTCTCTCTCTCTAAGAAAATCACAAGTAGGCAAACAGTCCTTGAGAAGTATCAACACGCTGCTGAAAATCATAACATAGAGTATCCATCAAATAACGCCCTTGGTCACCATAGCAACTTACGAGCTGCTCGGTGCTGTCTCCAACTCAGCAGAAATCTAAAAGTTACTTCCAGTGCCTTAAAGTGACAGTCCAACAGATAGTCTTCATCTCTCTCTCTTTCAAAACAAGATATCAATGTTACATAACTCTCTCTCTCTCTCTCTCTCTCTCTTCAAAAGCACAGGTTATATGGGTAAACAAGCACAGTTGATAGGGGTAATTCAGGATCCCGTCACAAGTCACAGTGCTCTACAGTACAGTACAGAATGCAGTCACAGTACAGTAGAGCACAGAATAGATTCATAGTACTGAACAACACAGTACAGAATAGAGTCACAATACAGTATAGTATAGTACAGAATAGATTCACAGTTCAGCACAGTAGGGAATAGAGTCACAGTACAGCACAGCAGAGAGTTGAGTCATATTACAGAACAGCACAGTGCAGAATGGACTCACAGTACAGCACCATTCAGTACAGAATAGAGTTGCAGTACAGTACAGTACAGAATAGTGACACAGCACTGTAAAGTACAGCATTGAGTCACAGTACAACATAGCAGAGAACAGAGTCACAGTACAGTGCAGAATGGAGTCACAGTGCAACACAGCACAAAATAGAGTCATCGTACAGTACCACACAGTACGGAGTATTGTCACAGTACACTACAGCACAGTACAGAATAGAGTCACAGTGCAGCACAGCACAGAATAGAGTCACAGTAAAGAACAGTACAGAATAGAGTCACAGTTCAGCACAGCACAGCACAGTACAGGATAGAGTCACAGTACAGTACAGTACAGAATAGAGTGAGTGTGGGCACGTGGCCAAGTGGTTAAGGCATTGGACTAGCGACCTGAAGGTCGTGAGTTCGAGCCCTAGCCGAGCAAGGCAATTAATCACACATTGCTCTGCAACGATACTGGTGCCAAGCTGTATGGGTCTTAATGCCCTTCCCTTGGACAACATTGGTTTCATGGAGAGGGGAGACTTGCAGCCTGGTCAACTGCTGGTCTTCCATACAACTTTGCCCAGGCCTGCTTCCTGGAGAGTGAAGACTTTTCAGGCGCAGATCCATGACAGTAAATCACAGTGCAGAATAGTCACAATACAGCACAGCACAGCACAGTACAGAACAGAGTCACAGTATAGTACAGTACAGTAAAGAAGAGAGTAACAGTACTGTACAGTACTGATTAGAGTCACAGTACAGTACGGCATAGAGTCACAGCACAGCACAGCAGACAAGAGTCACAGTACAGCACAGTGTAGTATAGAATAGAGTCACAGTGCAGCTCAGTTCAGTACAGAAGAGAGTCACAGTTCCACACAGTCCAGGATAGAGTCACAGTACTGTACAGTACAGCATAGTATCACAGCACTATAAAGTACAGAATTAAGTCACAGTACAGCACAGCAGAGAATAGAGTCATATTACAGCACAGCATAGTGCAGAATAGGGTTAAAGTGCAGCATAGCTAGGACAGATTAGTCACTGTATACTACAGTACAGAATATAGTCACAGTACAGCACAGAATAGAGACACAGTACACTACAGTACAGAATAGAGTCACAGTACAGCACAGAATAGAGACACAGTACACTACAGTACAGAATAGAGTCACAGTACAGCACAGCACAGTGCAGAATAGAGTCACAGTACAGTGGAGCAGAGAACAGAATAGTTTCCCAGTATGGGACAGTACAGAATAGAGTCACAGCACAGTAAAATACAGAACAGATTCACCGTACTGAACAGCACAGTACAGAATAGAGTCACAGTGCAGCACAGTACAGAATAGAGTAACAGTACAGTACAGAATAGAGTAACGGTACAGTATAGTACAGAATAGATTCATAGTTCAGCACAGTAGAGAATAGAGTCACAGTACAGCACAGCAGAGAGTTGAGTCATATTACAGAACAGCACAGTGCAGAATAGAGTCACAGTACAGTTACTGAATTTACTGAGGAGGGTGGAACACTACTGAGAGGCCAACTAGACAGTTGCATGCCACATACAAGCCTGTCCCTTAAGCATCAGAAAGTCCATCTCTAAAGTAACAGTACTGGGAAAGTTTGCACATTTCTGCAATGTATTCAGAAATGCTTTCATCCTTTGACTGGTTCCTTTTGTAAAATCTAAATCTCTCAGCTATTACCAGCAGTTTTGGGCTCAAGTGATTTTGTAAAATTGTAACGATTTCATCAAACGTCTTCCTTGCTGGTTTTTCAAGGGTTATTAAGTTGCATAAGAGACTATGTCCTTCCACCCACAAAGCTAAGAAGCATAGGCCTTTCTTTTGCTCAACTACAACATTTGCCTTACAATACAGTTCAACCCTCTCGCTACACAATTCCCAGCCTTCATTAGTGCTATTAAATTCATCAACTTTCCCATCTGAAGCCATCGCCGTGTTATTTTCATTTTAAATTTGCTAGTTCTATCTTTCACTGTGTACTATATAGTGTAATCATGCATCCCTTTGTTAGAGTTCGTGACAGCTTTCTCTATACTGCTTAACTCTTTCATCTCAGTGCTTCATCCATAACTATCGTTGCAGTTGGTGATATTCTCTGATATTCAGGTTCATACTCACTGCCAATTTGTTGTGTTTGTGCACAACTACATAATAATTAAATCAAATCACATACTTGGGAAGTGGCTTTAACTTGTGTATTCACATTGCAGTGAGGGAGAGAGAGAACAATCAGCATGCATAGCCAATAGATCAATATGCATGTGCACAAGCATAGACAACAGTCCATCCATAGTGCTAAGGGGAGTCATTGCTCTAAAAGTAATGGATCCATACATTACACTTACTGTTAAGACATCCATTATCCAGTTGCAGAGGGAGGAGCTGAGACCTAGCAAAGACAGCTTCCCCACCAGTTTCTGGGTATGATGGTGTTGAATGGTGAACTGAAATCCGTAAATAGCAGTCTGGCATATGAAACCACATTTTCCAGGTGGGACAGGACAGAGTGGAGGGCAGAGACAACTACATTATTAGTGGATCAACCTAAGTGAAAAGTGAACTGGAATGGGTCCAATGTAACTGAGAGAAAGGCTTTAATGTGCTCCATGACCAGCTGCTCAAAGCATTTCATAATAGTTGATGTTATTGCCACTGGAGATAGTCATTTAGGCAGGTTACTGTCACCTTCTTTTGCACTGGAATGATGGTTGCTTCCTTGAAAACAGAGGGGACAATGGACCGTTCCAGAGAGATGTTGAATATATCCGTCAGCACCTCCGTCAGCTGGGTTCCACAGTCTTTCAGAACCCATCCTGGTAGATTATCAGGCCCCGCAGCTTTGCATAGGTTGACTCTGGCCAGGGTCTTCCTCACCTCAGCTTCAGCTAAACAGATTATCTGCTCCCCTGGGTGGAGCGGTACGTTTCCTCACCAGGACTTTGTTCTGCGCATCAAAACTGAAGTAGAAGACATTCGGACTCTCAGGGTGTGAAGCATCAGGTCACTGATACACAGGGTAGACTTAGAAACCATAGAAAAACTACAGCACAGAAACAGGCCTTTTGGCCCTTCTTGGCTGTGCCGAACCATTTTCTGTCTAGCCCCACTGACCTGCACACGGATCATATCCCTCCATACACCTCCCATCCATGTATCTGTCCAATTTATTCTTAAATGTTAAAAAAGAACCCAAATTTACCACCTCGTCTGGCAGCTCATTCCATACTCCCACCACTCTCTGTGTGAAGAAGCCCCACTTAATGTTCCCTTTAAACTTTTCCCCCCTCACCCTTACCCCATGTCCTCTGGTTTTCTTCTCCCCTTGCCTCAGTGGAAAAAACCTGCTTGCATTCACCCTATCCACACCCATCATAATCTTATATACCTCCATCAAATCTCCCCTCATTCTTCTACGCTCCAGGGTAGGGGTCGCCAACCCATCGATCGCGATCGACCAGTCGATCTTTGAGACTTTCCCAGTAGATCCCGAAGAAAAATCAAAAATAAATACACAAATACTGTTGTAATGTGAGCATTATAAAAGTAAGTAGTACTAATTAGGATAATGGTAAAATAGCAATATTTTCGCTAAAAAGCTGTTTGTAAAGAGAGATTGTTTCTGGGTGGCGGGGTTTTAGTTCCGTTCTTTCTGCCCAGTGCACATGTGCGTAGTTCCCCCACCATGCACCGCGTTTTCAACGTAGCCTGTGCTGCATCAAAGTGACCAATCAGACTCGATAAGAGTACAGACTGTCACGAACATCAATATACGGCAGTGTCCCCAACCTCTGGGCCGCGAAGCATGCAGGGGTGCAGTGGTAGGCGGGATGCACACAGCACATCTTTAAGAAAAAAAGCCGAAATAAGCAAGCTAATTAATTAAGAGCCGTCCAGCACATGAGTGTGGGCCCAGATCAGAGGCGACGCAATCGGCAATCGCTGGTTATATCCTGATAGCACGGCGGAGGCTCCACGAAAGAAGGCGAAAACATACAAATTCCATCCAGAATGGGAAGAGGAATTTCTGTTTATTTTGGTGAAAGACAAGTGTGTATGTATGTTGTGCCACCAAACACAAACACTGACTAAAAGAGGGAATCTGGCGCGGCACAACACCAACCACCAGGAATTTAAAGACACCTACCCCCCAAAGAGTGCAATTCATGCCTGGAAAGTTGAGCTGAAATCGGGGTTGAAGGCCCAGCAATCGTTTTCCACAAAACATGCTGCTCAAAATAAGGCTGCTATTGAAGCATCATTTCGTGTAAGTCACCTTTTGGCTAAACACAAGAAGCCTTTTACAGATGGCGATTTATTCAAGGAAGCAATGGTCATTACTGCAGAGACTGTTTTTAATGACTTTTGTTACGTACCCCGTAACTGGGTTGCCAAACCAGCAGAAATGGATCACTCAGTTGGAGTCTGGAGTACTAGAACTAAGAAAGTTTTATTAAAGAAACAAGCAACACAGTAATCGAAAGGATAATAAATGCAACAGTTCAGTGATGATAAACACACATGTGCACAGAATTAAGATAACAGCATCAATCAAGCTCTATCGTTGTCTAGGGGTAAATGACCAATTTCAAAATGACTCAAAGTTCAGTCCAGTTAGTAGTTCGCAGTAATCGTTGCCATGGCGATGGACAACGTGGGGGAAGAGAGAGATAGAATAGGAACAACTGATCATTCAGAACACTGCTTCACTCACAGACCAGCGAGATGGCTCACAGACCAGCGAGATGGCTCACAAACAGCTTTTGGGCGGGTCCTTGGTGATGTCACCTGAGGTCACCGACTGTGACCCCTCCTCCAGATGCGGTCGATCCTCTGCAGTGAACCCGGCACCCAGGCAAGGGCGGACACACACCGGGTTCCCGCTGATCGTACCTTTCCACCCTTGTCGTTGTCTGGTACTTCTCACCCACTCGTGAGAGGCGCACCGCTTCCAGGGTCTCGTTACCTCGGGTGGCGTGTGTGTCCCTGTCTTAGCGAACCTGTCCCTTTTTATCCCCCTGCTGGGGTATCGCCTGTCCATCACTTCAAACAGTTCAGGGTTCAAAGGGGGGAGCCGCTCCAGACAGCTCTCTCTCCCACATCCCTTCATTACACATCTCCAGACGCTGCTCCATTGTTCCTTATCTCTCCTTCCCCTGAGGGAAGGTGGCAGACCAACTGCTGATGCCACTGATGCTAGCCCAGGCCAGCAAACATCTTAATTTTATGTGTATTCTCGTAACACTTTAAAAACAAAAACAGCATCACAACCGCAGAACATAACATACTGCTTGGCCCAGCAACAGTGACAAGGCGGGTAGAGTCACCATCAGAGGACGTGAATATTTTCAACTACAGTTTGACGAATCCCTGGATGTAATGCAAACAGCTCAGCTTGTATTTGTCAGAATGGCTTTCCAGGATTTTACAGTAAAGGAGGACTTCCTCATTCTTATGCACTTAAAGGAAAGAACCAGAGGTGAGGATATTTACATTGAGTTTAAAAAAAATGTCCATGAAGATGACATCCCCATTCATAAACTGGTGGCAATTACAACTGATGGGGCCGAGCAATGCGCTTTGTGCGTGTTGGTTTTATACCACTGAAAGTCAGTGCCTACTTCGGGTCAACTTATCTATGTGAAATTGCATTTTCACAGATGAAAATTATTATATCTAAGTACAGGAGCTGACTTACTGACTGACACCTCGCTAGGCTTGCCAACCTTCTCACTCCCAAATAAGGGACAAAAGTAGCAATCAAATCCCGGGACATTTGTGTTTACCCCGAGAAAGACTACCATGACCATGAAGCCTTGCGTGGGCACCTGTGTGCGCATGCAAGTACGTGCCGTTTTTTTTACCCCACGAATCGGTTTTCGCTTAATCTTCATTATTTCTACTTCATACAGGCTGTGTATTTATCATATTATTCCTGCTTTTACTATATGTTAGTGTTATTTTAGGTTTTATGTGTTATTTGGTATGATTTGGTAGGTTTTTTTTGGGTCTGGGAACGCTCAAAATTTTTTTCCATATAAATTAATGGTAATTGCTTCTTCGGCATAAAGCATTTCAGCACAGAAGGTTTCATAGGAACGCTCTACCTTAGGGGAGGTATACGGGAGAGTTGGCAACCCTACACCTCACAGACTGTCTCAGCCTGGCTGTCTGCAGTTATGAGCCAAATTTCAGGGAACTATCAGAAAGTATTCAGCCCCAGTCATCACACTGAGTGCAACAGTCAATTTTTATTCATTTATTTTTCGTGTTGAAATAAAATTAAATAATGAAACTTAGAATTAAAGGTGTGAAGTATTGTAATATTCTTAAAGAAAGACAGCTATGGCCTGTTTGATATGCTGGTTACAGTGTTTTCTTGTTTGAATTAATTTGAAAGTTTGACAAAAGTATTTTGTGTAATTCAAATACAATTCGCCCAAATAAAAGGCCTCACATTGGAAGTACAATCTGACCTGTTTTTTCTCTAAACGATTTAGTAGGTAGATCTTGCCTTTCACTGAAGTCGAGGTAGGGGATCTTGGGCTTAAAAAGGTTGGGGACCATTAGTTTAGGTGCTGTGCATGAGCAGTTGGTCGTACACAGGAGGCAGCCACTCGCCTTCTGCACCTGCCAGCTCCATCCTCCCAAATGGAAGTGCAGCATGTTTGACCGTGAGCTTCTTGATCTCTATTTGGCTTTCCGCCATTTTTGTTTTCTTCTAGAGCGTTGCTATTTTACAGTATTCATTGATCACAGACCCCTTGTGCATGCGATGGCCAAAATATCAGTCCTTTGGTCTACATGGCAGCAGCACCACCTGGCCTAAGTATCAAAATTCACAACATATCAAAGGGAAAAATCATGCCGAGGGCAAATGCCCTTCACAGCCAGCCATTGAGGCCATACACATAGGCGGTGACTATGCTGGCATGACAGCTACCAAGTTGTTGACCTAGAGTTTCAGGCTTACTGAACAGCAGTTACGGGCCTGCAACTGGCTACAATGAAGTTTGGAGAAGCTGGGGTTTCTCTCCTGTGCAATGACTCAGCAGGTCACTCTCACCCCATTGAGCCCACAAACCAGAGATGGACTGTTTTGGACTCTATACGTAGCCTCACAGAAACTGGTCACTCTAAAGTTTGTGTGGCAGGGCCTTCAAAGGGACGTGCGTTATTGGACTGTAGCCTGTGTGGAGTGACTTCAGGCAAAAATTATTTGTCATATTCAGGCCCTTTGGCACCTCTTGAGGTCTCTGAGCGATGGTTCGACCATGTCAATATGGACCTTGTTTGTCCTTTCCTCCCTCCCATAGTTTCCTGCACCTCCTTACCATGGTGAACTGCACCACCAGGTGGCCAGATATTATTCCCCCTTGCATCGATGATGGCCGCAGATGTGGCTCAGATATTCATCAGCACCTGGGTTACTCAATTTGGCACTCCATCTGATATTTCCTCTGACCACAGTCCCCAATGATGCTCCAGAGACTTGGCGTTGGGCTGCATCACACCATGTTGTGTCACCAGTAGTCCAACAGCTTATGTGAGCAGTTTCACCATTCCTTAAAGGCTGCCCTGATTTCAAACAAAGACCAGCAGTTATATGTGGCTGAGTTGGAACACAAACAGTCATTACGAGTGCCAGGTGATTTCATTCCTGATGTCACAGCCGCCTGATCAGCATCTCAATAGTGTACCAGCCTCCTCAGCAAATTCAATTCCTTTTCACCTATTCCTACCTCCCATTATGTCATACAGCACTCTTGTGTTCCTGTTGACCTACATTCCAATTTGCTGGTTTTCATCCACCACGTTGCACACCAACATCCCTTAAGGCCCCCTTACAATGGCCCATTCCGCATTTAACAGAGAGAAAAGACAAGAGTGGTAAACCTGACCGTATTTTGATAGATCGCCTTGATCTGGTCCACCGAGATTCGGGGGATTCCCTGGTGAAACGATGTGAGTGTGAGTGTATCTACGCACCTCTGGATGGGCCAGAGTCACTTGCTGTTCCTCCACCCATGGAACTTAGGACCGGCTCATCTGAGCTCCAGATAACCGGCTCACAATGCCGGTTTTAGTGAATTCGGGCGGGGGAGGGGGGGAGGTCTGCGTAGTATAATGCGTTTGGTGGAAATGTACATCACTCACAACCACCGACATTGAGTTGGTGTTTCACCGTATGGGGCTGGTCTGATGTGATGATATAATCACATTTAAGGTTTTTAGTGTGCTTTGTGTTGGTTTTCAATAGATCAGTTGCTACTGCTTTCCTGAAAGATAAAACGTCTCCACCATTATATATGTGAAAATATGCAGTATTGTACATAGCCCGCAGAGTGTGGTCGTGGTTCACTGACCCCATCTTGCTCAGTTCCAAGCAAGAGAAATGACTTTATCTCTTATCATAATCTATTTCAATTTATTTATTCATTTATTTAGAGATGCAACATAGAATAGGCCCTTTGAGCCGCACCACACAACAGCCCACCTAACTGTGGGACAGCTAACAATGACGAATTAACCTGCTGACCGATAGATCCTTGGACTGTGGGAGCAAACTGGGATGGCCAGAAAACCCACGTACACACTGGGAGCAATGTAGAAACTTGCTTACAGAAGAATTGAACTCTGATCTCTGATGCCTATAACTGTACTGTTCTGTACTACCATGGCACCGTAATCACATAGATGAGTGCAAAAATGCACATTTGCTGATGATTCAAAACTAGATGAGAATGAAAACAATGAAAAGGGCTATGAATAGATCAACAAGTAGGAAAGATTTCAGGCCCAGTCCTGAGGAAGGGTCTCTGTCCAAAATGTCAACTATTCATTTCCCACCTGACCTGCTGACTTCATCTATCATTTGTGTCACAAAATTTGTGCCCTGGTAGCGTAGTGGTTAGCGCGACACTTTTGCAGCTCAAAGATCAGTTCAATCCTGGTGTCTTCTGTCTGTCTTCCCCGTGGAATGCATGTTCTTTCCCCTAGGGTGCCCTAGTTTCTTCCAACAACCTGAAGACATTCTTCTTGACTTCAGCACAGCATTCGATACTGTGGATCATGCCATTTTAATAGACCATCTCCAGTACAGGATTGGTGTTGATGGCACTGCGTTGAACTGGTTTACATCCTACCTCAAAAATAGAAGCTTCACCGTCAACATAAGCAAATTTTCCTCTTCACCAGCTAGCTTTTCCTCCAGGGTCCCACAAGGTTCTATCCTAGGTCCATTCTTTTCTCTATATGCATGCTTCCCCTCGGCCAAATCATTCAAAAATACATTTCCTTCCATTGTTATGCTGATGACACACAGCTTTATCTCCCCTTGAGACCAAATGACCAGTCAAATCTAGTCAGCCTCATGAACTGCCTTGAGGACATAAAGTGTTGGATGGCACAAAATTTCCTACAGCTGAATGAAGGCAAGTCTGAAGTTGTCCTATTTGGTCCCCTCCCGACTCCAACAAAGTGATTACCAACAGTCTTGGTAACCTGTCCACCCTTGTCAAAAACCTTGGTGTGATATTTGATTTCGCCTTTATGTTTGACAAGCAAGTTAATGCAGTAGTAAAAGCCAGTTTTTTCCAGCCTCGTACTATTGCCAAAATCAAGTCATTTCTCTCTTTCAAAGATCTCGAGAAAGTCATCCACACCCTTATATCCTCCCGCTTGGACTACTCCAACTCCCTGTATACTGGGATTAGTCAGTCGTCCCTGTCCCATCTGCAACTGGTCCAGAACACCGCAGCCAGGCTCCTGACAGGTGCCCGGAAGAGGGACCATATTACTCCTACCCTGGCCTCTCTCCACTGGCTACCAGTACAGTTTAGAATTGATTTTAAGATTCTCCTGTTTGCTTTTAAAGCCGTAAATGGGCTGGACCCCTCCTATATCACAGACCTTCTAACCCCTTATTCTACTTCCAGGTCCCTCAGGTCGGCTCACTTGGGGCTCCTCGTTATCCCGTGATCTAAATTTAAGTTCAGGGGTGACCGTGCCTTTGCTGTTGTAGCCCCTAGACTGTGGAACAGCATTCCCCTTCCTATTAGATCTGCCCCCTCCATTGACTCTTTTAAGGCCAGGTTCAAAACTTACCTTTATTCACTGGTGTTTGAATCTTCCTGATATGGCTGATGGCTTCTGCTTAGGCTCATGTGTTGTTTATTTTGTGCCTATAAGCCTTGTTGTTTATATCTGTGCTTCTTGTATTTGCGATCTTAGCTACCTGTTTTGGATTGTACAGCATTTTGGTCAACATGGGTTGTTTTTAAATGTTCTTTATAAATAAATTTGACTTGACTTGACTTGGGAGGGTTAATTGGTCATTGTAAATTGTCCCATGATTGGGTTAGGGTTAAATTGGGGTTGTTGGACAGTGTGGTTCGAAGGGCTAGAAGGGCCAATTTCACACAGTATCTCTAAGTAAATAAATAAATTGAATTTTGTGTAAGAAAATATGAGGTTATGCAACTTGGTAGAAAGTATAAAAGTAATTATTCTTAAATAGTGAGTGCAGTGCATATAAGTGTAAGTGTACCTTTAAGCTCAAGCATACTCTGCTGCTTGTATGACTTCTGATATCTCATGACTGTTGCTCTGCTGTTCTTATCACTGTTTCTAAACAGAACATGGATTGGCAATGATTTTGATACTTGAAGGAGTAGGACAGTGGCACAATGTAAAGAAAATAGATGAGGGGATTCTCAGTGATGATGACAGCCAGTGCATGTGATGGATACATTGGTGAGTTTAAGAGATGCTCACTACTCTTGAGTAGCTTGTGGCTACCCTGACTGGTCCTTCATCAAGACAGCAACAAAACTAGCAGGGCGATCAGCCCAACAAACAAACAGAGGTAAGGAGCAAAGCAGATGGAAAAACATAGTCATCCCATATGTAACTGGAGTTTCAGAGTAACTGAGAAGGATTTTCATCAAACACCAAATCTCTGTGTTTTTCAGACCTACAAACACATACAGGCAGAAACTCCGTCCTGACGAAGGGTCTCGGCCTGAAACGTCGACTGCACCTCTTCCTATAGATGCTGCTTGGCCTGCTGCGTTCACCAGCAACTTTGATATATGTTGCTTGAATTTCCAGCATCTGCAGAATTCCTGTTGTCAGGCGGAAACTTGCCCAGCGCAAAGAATCCTACACCCAAGGAAACAGAGCAATATGCTACCAAATGCAATGAGAACAGCTCAGATCTGTATATTAGCGATACAAAACAAACATTTCACATACGGATGGCCCAACATAGGAGGGCTAACTCCTCAGATCAAGACATGGCTGTATATCTATACCTAAAAGACAAGGGACACTCCTTTGATAGTAACAATGCACACATTTAGGACAGGTGGTTTGAAAGAGGGGTTAAAGAAGCTATCTTTGTCAAATTGGAGACCTCGTCCCTGAATAGAGGTGGTGGGGTACGACATCACCAATCAGCTACCTACAATGCAGTCCTAACGTCTCTATCCCAGTGCCTCCACAACAGTTCACACCTCCATTCATGCAGAAATAAGACTAATGACCTTCTCATTACCTCTACAACTCTTAACAACCCTCATGTGATTGCTATACCTTTAAACAACTCCAGAGTTAGTAAACTGGAAAATTACTCACCATGGATCAGAACTGAAGAAGCCACTCGGATGATGGTGAAAAGTCTTCTAACAACACAGCAAGTTTAGTTGCCTTGATTTACTACTGCTTGATAAACTTCCCTTGTCAGCCACAGTTGCCTACCCCTGCCATTTGAGAACAACTTCTGTGGGACATATCTATCCTGCGCCTTGTGAATTATCCCCAGAAACTTCAGCCACCTCTGCTCTGCCATCATCCCTGCCAGTATCCTCCTCCAATCCACCTGGGTAAGCTCCTCTCTCATGCCTCTGTAATTCCACTGCAATACTGATCCATGATACTTATGCTTCTTCCTCTCAAATTGTAGTATGAATTCAATCATATTCTGATCACTACCTCCTAAGGGTTCCTTTACATTAAGCTCTCTAATAAGATCTGGGTTATTACACATGACCCAATCGAAGATAGCCTTTCCCCAAGTAGGCTGAAGCACAAGCTGCTCTAAAAAGCTATCTCATAGGCATTCAACAAATTCCCTCTCTTGCAATCCACCGCCAACCTGATTTTCCCAATCCCCTTGCATTTTGGAGTCCCCCATAGCAACTGTGACGTTACCCTTCTTACATGCCTTCTCTAAGTCCCTTTGCAATCTCAGCCCCACATTCTAGCTACTATTTGAAGGCCTATCTATGATTCCCATAATGTTTTTTTTAACCTTGTGGTTTCCTAACTCCACCCACAAAGATTCAACATTCCCTGAGCCTAAGTCACTTCTTTCTAAAGATGTAACTCCAACTCTTACCAACAGAGCCACACCACTGTTTGTGCCTTCCTGTCTGTCCTTTTGATACAAAGTATATCCTTTGATGTTTAGCTCCCAACTATGGCCTTCTTTCAGCCATGACTCAGTGATGACCACAACATCATACCAACCGATCTCTAATTGTGCCATGAGTTCGTCCACCTTATTCCAAATGCTACACACATTTAAATACAACACAACACCTTCGGTCGTGCATTCTTTGCCCTTTTGAATTTTGCCTCGATGGTACAATTTAAATCATTGCTCTGTCTGCATTTGCACCCAATTGTCCTTCCGTACATTCATGTTACACCCATCATCTACTTCTAAACCTGCTGGCTTATCCTCAGCTCTATCATACTGGCTCCCATCCCCCTGCCATATTAGTTTAAACCACTCTCAACAGCTCTAGTAAACCTGCCTGCAAGAATTTTGGTCCCCCTCGGATTCAGATGCAGCCCATCCCTTCTCTACAGGTCCCACCTGCCACAGAAGTCCCAATTATCCAGAAATCTGAATCCCTGCCCCCTGCTCCAATTCATCAGCCACACTGTTATCTGCCACCTCATTCTATTCCTATCCTTACTGTTGCTTGGCACAGGCAGCAATGCCAAGATTACTATCCTTGAGGTCCTGCTTCTCAGCTTCCTAACTCCCTGTACTCTGGTTTCAGGGTCTCCTCTCTTTTTCTACTTATGTAATTGATACTAATATGTACCATGGCGTCTAGCTGCTCACCCTCCCTTTTCAGGATATTATGGACATGTTTGGAAACATCGCAGATCCTGGCATCTGGGTGGCAAACTACCATCTGTGTTTCTTTTTTGCATCCACAGAATTGCCTATCTGTCCCCTTAAAGGGTATTCAGGGATTGATTAGTCGGTGGAATTCAGGTGAAACTAACGATATCCTGGATTTACTATCTGACAGAACATCCAAATAGAGAGAGCATTTAGAAATGTGAAGCAATTTCACTTTGGATATGATCCTGATGTGTAAGTAGGGAACAAATGCATAAAAGTAGTAATGAACTCTTCACTGCTGTGTCAACTTGACTCCATGTCTAGAGTACTGGCAACAGTACAAGTCTGTCAATATTGAAAGAGAAGTTTTTGTGCCATCTCCTGTTCCTACATCTTATGATCTTATTACAAGCCATTTCAGTGGAAACCAGTAGGTCATTTCCTACCAAGGGTATGAAGGCTGCAAGTCTCCTACTTGTTTTCATTTTTTGTATTTCCTCATGAGGAGGAAATCCATGCAATCACAGAGAGACACAGCAGAGCAAGGGAACACAATCAAACCCAGATCACTGGATCTGTGGGACTGCTGTACCAGCACTTCTTTGTGGCATGGGAACCAGCTGTTCATCCAATCTCCAGACAAAGTTCCTGGATGATTGCAGGGATTATATTCTGCTGCTGCTGGCCAACCAATCACTTCTCAGTTCTTTCTCGTGAAGTTTATAGGCCCATTAAACTCTTCCTGTCTGTGTCAAAATAACTAGTTTTGATTTAAACATGCAATTGCAGAAGGAAAGAATTCATGTAATGAATGTCAGAGCAGACTCGGAACACCCATTCCAGATGTTTCATTGTCACAGAGCTGGGCATGCTCATAGAAACATCGAGGGACAGAGGGCAGAAATGGACCCTTTTGGCCTTCCTCATCTATGTTGACCATAATGTCTACCTACACCTATCCCAAATGCCCATGTTAGGCCCTACCTCTGTGTTCTTCCGGTCCATAGGCAATCGATGACATAAAAGGAAGCCATGCAGTCTATAGCATCCATGCTTGTTGAAAATTTGCTTTAGAGACTCTGCTGTGAAGAGAGATGAGAGTGATTGTCCCTCTGAAGAGGATAGCCAGAATTAAGTGAAGACCACAAAACTGAGGGTACCTGAGTGCTGGATGGGAAAGTGACAAAATACAACGTCAACTGCAATTTGTAAGAATGAGAGGAAACATATAAAATCCCCAGGGATCTTGACAGGTTGAATACAGACAGGAAAAAATCCCCATATTGTATAGGGTAATATTTCCCTGAAGCCTCTATTCGCCTCACATGCAAAGGACTATGAATATAAAAGAGTCCGGCTGGGGTACCTCACACATGGTGCACAACTGATAATGAAATGATCCATTCCACCACTTCCTTCCCACAGGGTAGGTGCTATGGGATGTATATTAAAGGCTGTGGTGTTACATGAGCAGGTAGTTCTAAGTATGCCCATCAATAATGATGTGTTGTTCTGTCATTGGTCAGTCTAGTTGTTTGAAATGCCTCAAGCACGTCTGGCTGAGATAAAACAAAACATTGGGCACAAACGTAGCACAATCCCTCTGAGTTAGGGAGGAATGAAATGCCAGTTTCAATGTGTCAGTTTGTCTATCAGTACAGTGAGGTGATCCAGACACCACTCATACTTCAGAGAGTATTTGCCCAATCAAGAGAACCGTATGTCTGGTGGGTTTGGGAACACTCTAGCCAAGAGACACAGGCAGACCAGGCTGAGGAGAGTGTAGCTCCAACTAACCTGTAACAGAAACCAAAGTTCTCCATCTACCATACTTGGCACCCAGGCTATGTTCCTGTAAGAGTGCAAAGAGAATGGGTACTAAAATAGATCATTAAAGACAGCCATGCAGTGCTGGAATCCCAGCCTTTGTACTGCTGTACATTGCTGTGCTAGGCAACAAGGCTGAATCTAACAACGGGTCAGTCCATAGCCACTGTGTTGTGCAGGTCACGGGAAGCCATGTAGCTGACATACTCAGACATTAGTGACTGATGACACTGCCAGCAACTGCGTCAGCTGTTCACACACTTGCTGTGTTTTGAGTCAAGACCCTTTGGCGAGACTGGATTAAAAAAGATGAGGAGTAGATTTAAAAGCTGGGGGAGGGGAGAAAGAAACACAAGGTGATGGGTGAAACCGGGAGGGGAAGAATGAAGTAAAGAGCTGGGAGGTTGATTGGTGAAAGAGATACAGGGCTGGAGAAGGGAGAGTCTGATAGGAATGGACAGAAGGCCATGGAAGAAAGAATAGGGGGAGTGGACAGTACAGAAGGTTAAGGTTATAGCAAGATACTGATGAAATTGGAAATTGCGCAATGGAATTCAGCACAAACAAATATGTATTGTAAGTATTTTGGAAAGCTAAACCAGCTCAGAGCATACACAGTGAATGGCAGGCCCCAGGGAATATTATTGCATAGAAAGACAAGAACATAGTTCCCTGAAAAAGTTAAGATACTGAAAGCAGGCATATAGCATGCCTTCCTTTATTAGCCAAGGAATTCAGCACAATGTCATGTTAGTTGTACAATATTTCAGTCAGGCCATTCTGAGAATACTGTGTGCAATTCTGATCCCCACACTACTGGAATGATATGAAAAGCTAGGGAGGGTGAAGAAAAGATTTACAAGGATGTTGTCTGGTTTAGAAGACTTGAGTTGAAAGGAAAGTCAGCATCTAACAAATCTGATCGAGTTTTTTGATGACAAAGGAGCTTGATGAGGGTAAGACAGTAGATGTTAGCTACATGGACTTTAGTAAGGCATTGATAATGTCCCTCATGGTAAGGTCATTCAGAAGGTAAAGATGAATGGGATTAAGGATCAATTGCAAGTTTGGATTCAGAAGACAGGGAGAAGAGTTGGAAGGCTGTTATTCTCACTGGAAGTCTGTGACCAGTGGTGCTCCACTAGGATTGATAATGGGACACCTGTTGTGTGATATATGTCAATCACATGGATGAAAATGCAGTTGAGTGGATGAGACCAAGACTGGAGGAGTTCTGGACTGTGTAAAGAATACGGTAGGATCCAGATCAGTTACAGACATGGCTAGAGTAGTGGAAGATGGGGTTTAATCTTGCCAAGTGTGTCGTATTGCACGTAGGGAGGTCAAATGGAAGTGGGAAGTATTTAGTTAAAGGTAGACCCTAAATAGCATTTTAGCACAGAACGATGTTTGTGTTCAAGTCCCCAGTTGACTGAAAGTGGCTATGAAAGGATTAGGTGGTAAAGAATGCATATCGCATGCTAGCGTTGAAAATAAGAGTAAGGAAATCGTGCTGCAGATACAATATACAAAACTTTAATCAGACTACACTTAAAAAATAGCTTTATTTGTCACATGCACATCCCATCATACAGCAAATTGTGTTGTTTGTGCCCAAGACCAACACAGTTGGAGGACGTGCTTGAACACTCGGAGTACTACATGCAGGAAGGATGTAGGGGCTGTGGAGAAGGTGCAGGTCACCAGTATTAGAAGGTAAACGCTATAAGGAAAGATTAGACAAACTTAGGCTGTTCTCCCTAGCACATTCGAGGCTAAGGTGAGACCTGATACAGGTTTTTAAGATTATAAGCATGGATTGGGTAGAGTAGGAATTGTTTCCACATGGTAATATCAAACACCGAAGTTTGTGTTTTAAGCTGGGGGGGGGGGAGGGGCAAGTTTAAAAAAATGGAGATTGGTATGAACCTGAAATGGGTTTCTGAGGTTCTAGTGAAATCAGAGAATCTTGTGGAGTTTAAGAGGCTTTTGATTAAAAACATGAATATTAAGGGAATAGAGGGATGTAGATGATTTAATATAACGTGGCATCAAAATAAGCACAATATAGTGGACAGAATAACCTGTCCAGGGCACTACTATTCTATGTTCTGTCTGTATCCCATGGTTGGAATGTCTAAAACAGAGGGCATAGAATTAAGATGAGAGGGGGTAAGTTTTAAGGCAACCCGAGGGCCAAATTTTTCAAAGGTGGTTTCTGCAATTAGTTGCCACAGTAGGTAGCAATGATGAGGTATCTGAGCAGGTAATTGGCTGAGGGATAAACAGAAGATGAGATTTGCCTGTTACATGGTAGATAATCTGATCCATGTTTCCTTTGGCCCAGTCCAGCATCCTGTTGGACATCGATTGTTTCAGAAAATGTTGAATCAAAACAGCACATTAGGAATAACTGTTGCTATTTCACTACTTGCATTACACTTAGATAATAAAAGCTAACATATTTGTGAATTTCCTTTCATGATTCTACACTAAAATGACTTCAACTAGAATGGAGTGTTTTATGTAAAGTTACACTATCTCCTCCAGTTTCTTACTATCCACTTTCTTTTGGAATTATATTCAAACCTACGATCTTAATACCTTACAACCTTTGCTTGGTTTATTTACCTTAAGTCTTGATAACATTTGTTTGTTACTTTTTGTCTACAATGTTGTTGATTTGCTTGGTTCATCATCAGCTTGGGATGTTATTATCAGTGTAAAATAACTTCTCAGTTAATTAAATATCAATTCCAATACCAAGGACAGTCATATTTTAGATGTTGACAATAATCCTCATTAAAGGTGTCTACATGGTAAAAAAGTACATACTTCCTTTTACAGCAGTCAAACTAAACAACAGGCTCATACACCAACAGCTTAACAGCCGGCATGTTAAGGTTTAAAAAATGTTGCATTACCTGTTCTCTAAGAGAACATCGCACGTACAACAAAAACACTCTTTGCTATTGCACTCCCAAGTTGATCTTCCTTGTGGCTAAGATTTATAATGCTTTAGTTTAAAAATAGAAAATTTAAAGAGTTGGTTTTAATTAAACACATTAAGATGAAACAACCAGCATACCAGTTGTTTAATTGCATAGTATCATATCGTGGTGTGCATTATAGTTTTATTTCTTCAGAAAAACCTCAGTTTTGTAAATAAGGACTGTTAGTAATCTTTACCTGGAATTAAAGACAACGAGCTAGGAGCAAAATATTCATTTATATAACAGATTCAGACACTATTTTGCAGTTGGTGAACGTAATGACTGCACAGCTCTACATTGCCCTCTAAGAATTGCCTGTTCTTACTCATTTTTCAATGATTTTTAGCTATGTTCTAAAGTAAGTAAACTTTTTCATCTTGCATACACCCAGCTTTCAGTGAATCAGATACCCATGATTCCATCACAATTTTGAATTTCCTTTCAAATGTTCTCCTGAGCAATTTCAGTTCTGAGAGACGTTGTTTATCAATACCAATAATGACATGGGAGATACCTTCATGCAGTCTCGTGACACACTTCGCGCCATGAAAACGCAGCTCCAAGACCCTCAGATCTAAGCTTGTGTTGCGTATCCATGTACTGGAGTCACCAATTCTGCTGTAGAAGTCAATATAAATTATGCAGCCTCTGAACATACTTAGAGGTGATTTGTCCCAGAAGTACTGATGCTCCAGGTCAGCAATAGATGAGAAGGGCAATTCCTTTACTGGTTTATTCATTCTTTTGAAAACTTCTTGCAGCTGGGTTTTATCAACATCAGCATAATAGCTGTCACCGTAGCTATCATATTCTTGAGCAAAATGTTCTTCTGTTGAAGGTGACATATGAATCATAAACTGAGGTTGCCAGGGTAGAAAGTGTTTCTTTTTCAAACAATCAACCAACCAGTCAGCTTTCACAATATCATGCTCATTAGCAGTGACTAGGTTTTTGACACGGATATTGACAGTGCCCACAATGACGCAGTAAGTATCAGGTCCAGGATTCTGTACAACTAATCCTCCACATTCAGCTATTCCCTTTTCCAGATCAGCTTTAGGATAATGGTCAAGACCATTTAAGACACAAAATTCAACATTTTCAAAAATATTAGAAACTTTGCTGATATTGGATAGATCTTGGGCCTTAAACTGTTCTGCGATACCAATCAATTTTTTGACTTTTGTCAAAACTTTACGCTTCTTCTTCTCTGGCTCATCATCATTTAGGTCTACATGTTTGGATGCAAGTTTCCCTGATGCTTTTTTGTGCAGTTGACTCAGATCATGCAAGGTCAGGCACTCATACCAGTGTTTATCATCTCTGATCTTCTCAATTCGTGGAAAACGCAACGTACAACCTGTTTTATACGCATCACTGTTTACAATTTCAGCTGCCTTAATTTGCAGAATGACCGAATTGCAGGGCTCGATATAGACCTCTGGTTTTTCAGTACCACACAGGATATTTGCAGGAGGATCTTTTTTCTGGTAAGGTTTCCAGTGATTAGCTAATTTCAGCCCCAGGTCGTACAGTTCTTTCATTGTGTATCCAGAGCCTACACGGCAAACTGAGTGAAAGACTGATGGCTTCTCACCAGCTGAAGGATCTTCTGCAACAGCACACAGAAAATGAGACACCATTCCACCCCGATGACCTTTACCAAAGTAACCTCCAACAATCAAGATGTCAAGCTCATCCATCAATCCATCAACATATTCTGGTTTAATTTTCAACCAGCCTTCACCACGTTTATCTGGTTTATAAACAGATAAAGGATCCTTTATCATGATTCCTTCTTCCCGTTTATCTATGGCATCATTCAAGGCATCAGCAACATCTTTTTTTGTTTTTATTTCTGTTTTTTCCACAACCTGAAAATGACCTGGCACTGATGTGAAGATAGTCTGAAGGATTTCATGTCTTTTCCTGAGAGTTTCATTTGCCATTTTCTGATTATTTACCATTAGCACATCAAATACACAGAAACAAGTTTGTAATTCTGAATCCTCCACCATTCTTTTGATATCAAATTTGTTTCCTTTCTGCATAAAGGTTTTGGTAACTGGGTTGTAGGCCATCATTTCTCCATCAAGGATGCAATTTTGCACTGTGCTCTTGAAGGTATTGTGAATAAATGGTGTGAGAGATCCTTGTAATGGTGAAGCACCAAACTGTTGGCTGTAATCATAGCTATTACGTGAAAAATATTTGTAAATATCTCCATCTTTGTGAAGCTGCATACGCTCCCCATCTAATTTAGTTTCTAGGTAAAAACTCTGATTGTGCATTAACTTTTCAATGTTTTTCATATTAGCAACACCAGCAAGCATTGGCTTAAAAGCAGAAAACAACATGATGGAGACATCACTGAGGGATACACTGGGATCATGGAGCTGTCTGCAAACTTTTTCCAAATCTGTTGTCACGCTATAAAGCTCTGCAGCATCTGGATGGAATAACTGAAGTATAGTTTGTTGACTGATGCCTAACTTCATGTCTTTCAGGATCATACGAATAAGCCACTTTTGTTCCAATGCAGAACTCTGACAGATTAAATGCAACAGGCTCTTTTTGACTAAATCTTTCCTCTTGACAGCATTATTAAGTGCAATGGAGTCCAGATGTTCATTTACCCCACAAATAGTCAACGAGCCTTTATTTGGACACCTCTGTTTCAGAACAAAATATGCAATCACAGCAAAATCACCTGCCTCTCCATATGAGGTTGTTGGAGCTCGATAATTCAAGAGTTTCAGAGCATCTTTTCCCTCTTTTGGCAAACCAAGAACTTCAATGTAAAGTTTTGCGAGCATTGTTTCTTTAATGCCATATGCCATCCTCTCCCTCTCAAGTTGAGGAAGTATCAGGCGGAGTGCTGGGTAGAAAGAATCAGTGGTGTCTAAATCATTCTTATGAAGAGCATTATGAAATTTTCTCCATGAATCCAGGAAGTCTTTGAAATACCTGTTTTTTTCCGGTCTGGATTTAGTTTTCTGTATGTTTTCCAAAGTTGAACAGAGGTCACTGAAGGGAACTTCAGAAGCCACAGTTTTTACTGGTGAACTGTGCGACACAGATGCTGCAGACATGATCAATTTGGACAAAATACTGCACTCGAAGATGTGTAATCTGAAAGTTCAAAACGTACTGGTTGATAATCATTTCACTTTTAAGACAAAGTGAAAAAGCACAGAAAAATCTGATTTAACACTCTGGTTTTAAATTCATTTATATTCGGTTTCCTGCTGTCATGGGCTCCCCATCTGAACATCATAAATTCATGACCCAGAGAACAAATGCTGGGAAAATACCCATGAGTTACATTGCAGATACATCTTTTTACCACTAGATGTGGTTTCCCAATCTATCAATGGCATAAACAAAGACTTCAGCAAAACTTTATACCGGTTTTCTATAAATAATGTGACTGGTAAAATAATCAATCTGATGTCATGCATGACATTTGGACATGCAGACAATGATGCTGGGTTATCAGTACCACGAGCTTTTCCTGCTTCCAGTCCTGATGGAATAGCTGCACAGATTGCACCTTCCAGTATTTCTGACGTTTCTTTCAGATGGTACAATTTAGAATATCCTCCCTCCTCCATACTTCTTTTTCCCCTTAATCACCTTTCAAGAGGGAAGAAGAAAGCTTCCAAGTATATAGATACATGAGAGAGGGCTGGACAGGGGCCCATAGATGATGAGTGGAACTATCTTGGGACGGGGTGGGGGTGGGGGAGGTGTTTAATGATGGACAGATTGCACCATGGGGGACATGAGGAGAGAGGAAAAGTGACCAAGGATAGAAAAAATCCAGGTTGATGAGTGTGTATGAGTGAGGAGTGAGTGTGAAAGAGTGACAGTGACAGAACATGAGGTGCAAATTACCTTAAATTAAATATATTTATATGTGCATACCATACAGCTGTAGTGGAAGGTGTTCTTCCAACTTTCCTATCACCTTTCCATAGCAATTGAGAAGACCAAGGTCAGAGAGGTCAGAGGGAGTGGAGAATTGAAATGACATGCAACCAGTAGCTCGGAGACAACATTTGCCTTGTCTATGCTTGGTTTCACCAATGTGGAGGAGGCCACATTGGGAGCAGCGAATGCAGTAAACTAGATTGGAAGAGGTGCGTGTTAATCTTTGCCTCATTTGGAAGGGCGATGTGGTGGAACCGAGGGACAGGTAGGTGTTCACTTTTAAAGGTGAAGAGGGAAAGTGCCTGAGGATGGGCTGGGCTGGGCTGAATTGGAGAAGCAATGAGTGAACTCAAGAGCCACAGGGGGAGAGTCCTTCTCAGCAAGTGGGTTGAGGGTAAGATGAGAGTGGCAGCAATATTGCCATAAGTAATGAAGAATTTTGCTTGTTGGATGTACTGACTAGTGGAGTGAAAAGGAATTCTTTCACTCGTCTGAACGGTGGAGGGTTAGGAAAGAGGACAGGATAGAGAGGATGGTCTAGTACGAAGGATTGTTCCATGCAGGAACTGTCATAAGGTGATTTCTGGACCACAGAAAATGGTGAAGGACAAAATGAATATACTTGAGGGTTCAGGACACAAAAGGCCTCAGGAAAGAGCAGGAATATAGTATTGGGATAGTGCAGGGGTTCCTAACCTGTATTATGCCAATGAGCTTTACCATTAACGGAGGGGTCAATGGACCCCAGACTGGGAACCTTTAGGATCGACAATCAGGCATGATTGTTTAATTCTGTCAACTCAGAGGCTAAAGTGTCTTCAGGTAGAAAATTGGTTATTGATTATTGATTTGGTTGTGCTACACTACACATCTTGAAAGAAATAAAAGCAAATATTAATTACTGACAAGATTTAAAAGATGCTCTTTATACAGTACTACTTATATATATCTTATGCATAAGTACTACTGAATGAAGAACACACATTTTAAACAAAGATCTCAAAACAATTTCACGCAACACCCAATATTACTGCATGCTATTGTCACTAACCAGTACATTGAATACATATGGCGAGAACAAATGGGTGTTTTGACGTTGAGTACCAGCGTAATGAACTAATGGAATTCTGCTGAGGTAAAATGGTTTAAAAGAATCTTTGAGTGTTTGTACATGTTTTAAAAATTTATTCAGTTACGAGATGTGGGCGTCGCCAGCTAAGCTAGCTTTTATTGCCCACGCTTAGTTGTACTTGAGAAGGGGTGATGAGCTGACTTCTTGAACCGCGGCAGTCCCTGAGGTGTAGATACACCCACAGAGCTGTTAGGGAGGAAATTCCATGATTTTGACCCAGCGACAATAAAGGAACGGCGAGACAATACGCTGAATGGATTTTGTACCAGACTTACCTAAAAAAGCTGCCCACCAAAAAATAGTTAATGTATGTTCCCTTCAAGTGTTAGCAATCTAACAGTGATTTCGTCTCGAAGTCCAATCTTCAAAACCGTAGTCAAGACGGTACAGCAGATTTTTTTCAAAAAAAAGGACTCTCATACTGCAAGCGGGAAGCAAAGAGCAGGCAAGTAGTTCAAACGTTTTACGAAAAGCAAAGTAAGGATTGGGAAGCATAGAACTCGACCTGACAGGAGCAGGAAGTACGAATCGGAGATCAGGCTGGTCTCGCTCTGACTTCCGTGAACGTCGCGTTGCATTGTGGAAGACCGGATGCTGTGGCAGAGACGTTGGTGTTGTCACGTCCGGTATTTTATTTCGCCCACAAAGATGGAGACGGTGAGTGTTTGAGGCCTCTGGGCACTGACGTCTGTTGGTCGCTTTGTGTGTGAGGACAACCTACATGTTGGCGATTTACTGCTGCTTCTTCCCCCCTCCCCCTTCATCCAGGGGGCCCGGGACTGCGGCAGGATGAGGTTGGAGACGGCCGAGGCCGTGCGGTCGGTACGGCTCCTCTCCGCTTCGCTTCCTACCGCGGTCGCAGACGTTCAGGTCCCCGGTAGGAAATAGGTATCTGCGGATGCTTGTACAAACGTTTGTATGTGCCCATTATAAACGCTTCCATGCGTTTTAAAATAAAGGGAAAAGGCTGCAAAATTGTGGATGGTTGTGTTAGATTTTAGATTTAAGGCTGCATATTTACTATCTTTTGCTGTGATTGAAAAATGGCATGTTCTGTGAAGTTATTTGTCAGATTTTAGTATTTAATATAAACTATTTAAGAAGATACCTATCTGACAACAGTTGTGAGGTAAGAGTGTAAATAAGTAGACTACTTTGTCTGGTAAATCAGAGTTTGGAGTTAAAAATAACAGTTGAAAGAACTCAGTATGTTAAGCAGCATTTGTGGAAAGGAAAATTCGATGTCTATAGTGAAATCCTGCATAAGGGCTGCGAGTACAGAGTGGAGTTAAATGGTGTGAAGAGGTAAAGTAGGTACTGGCAGGCGTTAGGTGAGCTGGGGAGGACGGGTAAATGGTGAGGGACAGCTGCTGGTGGGTGACAGATAGTGACAAAAGAAGAGAAGGGGTAAAATGGTCAGATGGAGTTGGGTGGGGAATCAGAAATGCAGCACAGAGGCAGGTTAAAAGGTGATAAGTTTGGAATACTGGGCTGATGGAACAAGTTGTGAGAGAGGATATGTGACTCAGCATTCGTGTGTGAGTAATAGGCAGATGGTAGGAAGGAGAGCCTGTGTGCATCATGAGAGAGAATGGAATATAAGGGGTGTGAGCTACCTGAGACTGCAAATTCAATGTTTATACCATTTGGCTGTTATTCTGGTTTCTGTCTGGCCTCACCTTACAGTGGAGAATGCTGAGCTCAGGCGGGTTGGTGTGGAGTTGCAATGGCATGAGCCAGGAGGTCAGCATGGGCAATGAGAACAGAGTAATGGTGTAACCCATTCACTTACTCCACAATGGTCTCCCTCATATTCTGAATAAATAAATGAATGTGGCCTCTTCTCTATACAGAGCACTGAATGCAGTAGGTGAGGTTGGGTGAGGTGCATTTAAACCTTTGCCTGACCTAGAAGGGCGTTTTAGGTCTCTGGGTAGTTTGGGGTATTGTTTATAAAGACAGGAAATCAATTTGTCTTCTCATTGAGTCTTGTATATTCTTCAAGATCTAAGATGCCGATTGTGCGATAATTATGCTATAAAAACAAATCCAAGTTTGTTTGTAGTGGTAATTGTACAACGTTACAATAAAATGAATAGTTATACGCGATGAAAATGAAACTACTGAATGTACAGGAAACCTTAAGCAAAAAAAAATCAAAAATACTGGAATCACTTAAATGATCTTTAATATGTAAAAAGATAAACAAGGTTAACACCCTGTTTTGAAGGCCCTTCAACAGAACAGTTCCAGTTAGTTGCCTTTCATCGCACAATCTGACTTGCTTATTGATACAAGCAGGATAGGACAAGAGAAACCTTGTCCAATCCAACCTTCATCAGCGTGTCTGAATTTAAATCTGATCACTTGTTTTCTCACTTTACCAGTTCAGTTCCTTTCCACTGATACTAATTAATGTGCTGACTGTCTCCAATGCATTTCATGCTTAAAAACGAATAAGTTCAAGAAATGAGTTACAAGGATCCTGTGGGAGGCACGTGCAGAAATCCTCAGTGACAGGTGAGGTACCAGAGGTTTGGAATAGCAAATGTTGTTCCACTGTTTAAGAAAGGCTGTAAACATAAACCAGGAAACTATAGTCTGCTGTGGCTGCCATCAACGGAAAGGTTATTGGAAGGTATTCTAAGAGACCAGGTATGAGTATTGGGACAGAGAGGGACTGAGTAGAAATAGGCGGCATGGCTTTGTGTGTGGTAGGTTGTGTCCAACCAATCTTAGAGTTTTTTGAGGAAATTACCAGGAAAGTTGATGAAGGCAAGGCAGTGGATAGTGTTGACCTGAACTTCAGCACGGCACTTAACAAGGTCCCACAAGCGAGTTTGGTCAAGAAGGCTCAGTTGCTCAGCATTCAAGATGAGGAAGTAGATTGGAAAAGACATTGGCTTTGTGGGAGAACATGGTAGCAGATGGTTGCCTCTCTGACTGGAGGCCTGTGATTAGTAGAGTGCTGCGGGGGTCAGTCCTGGGTCCGTTGTTATTTATCATCCAGATCATTGATATAGATGACAATGTGGATCAGCAAATTTGCAGATTACACCAAAATTGGGGATGCAGTGGACAGCGAGGAAGACAATCAGAGTTTGCAACGGAATCTGGACCAGCCTAAAAAATGACAGATGGAATTTAATGCAGACAAGTGTGACACGTTGCACTTTGAGAGGAGCAACCAAGCTAGATCTTGTGCAGTGAACGGTAGGGCACTGAGTGGGGTAGAACAAAAGGATCTGGGAGTAGGTGTCCATAACTCATTGGAAGTAGTGTCATGGGTAAGACCATAAGACATAGGAGCAGAATTAGGCTATTCAGCTCGTAAAGTCTGCTCCGCCATCCCTTCATGGCTGATCCCAGATCCCTCTTAACCCCATCACAACTGCCTTTTTGCCACATCCTTTGATGTCCTGACCAATCAACTTCCGCCTTAAATATACCCGCAGACTTGGCCTCCAACAGAGTCTGTGACAGAGCGTTCCACAGATTCACTACTCTCTGGCTACAAAAATTCCTTCTTACCTCTGTCTAAAAGGTCACCCCTCAATTTTGAGGCTGTGCCTTCTAGTTCTGGGTACCCCGACAAGAGGAAACATCCTCTCCACATCCACCCTATCTAGTCCTTTCAACATTCAGTAGGTTTCAATGAGATACCCCCCCATTCTTCTAAATTCCAATGAGTACACTGACAAACACTCCTCATATATTAACCCCATCATTCCCGGAATCATCCTTGTGAATCTCCTCTGGACTTCCTCCAACACCAACACATCCTTTCTGAGATACCAGGCCCATAACTGTTGACGTTACTTCAAGTGCGGCCTGACTAGTGTCTTTAAAGGTTCAACATTATCTCCTAGCATTTATATTCTATTCCCCTTGAAATAAATGCCAACATTGAATTTTCCTTCTTTACCACAGGCTTAACCTTCTGGGAGTCTTGCACAAGGTCTCCTAAATTCCTTTGCACCCCTGATATTTGAACCTTCTCCCTATTTAGATAATAGCACTATTGTTCCTTTTACCAAAATGTATCATATTATTTCCCAACACTGTATTCCATCTGCCACTTTAAGTCCTGCTGCAATTGCATTGCTTCCTCAGCACTACCTACCCCTCCACCTATCTTTGTATCATCTGCAAGCTTTGCCACAATACTATCAGTTCCATTATCCAAATCATTGACAAACATACTGTCCTGTGAAGCACCACTAGTCACTGGCAGCCAACCACTCGCTGCCTCCTGCCTGTTAGCCATTCCTCTATCCATGCCACGACCTTTCCTGTAATGCTGCAGGATTTTATGTTGTGAAACAGCCTCGTGTGGCACCTTATCAATTGCCATCTGAAAATCCAAGTAAATCCAAGGGATGTGGACTACAAATTACAACTGGAAATAGAAAAGGCTTGTCAGAAGGGCAGTGTTAAGATAATTGTGGGGGATTTTAACATGCGAGTAGATTGGAAAAATCAGGTCAGCACTGGATCCCGAGAGAGAGAATTTGTAGTATGTCTGCGAGATAGCTTTTTAGAACAGCTTGTTGTTGAGCCCACTAGGGGATCGGCTGTACTGGATTGGGTATTGTGTAATGAACCGGAGGTGATTGGAGAGATTGAGGTGAAGGAACCCTTAGGAGGCAGTGATCATAACATGATTGAGTTCACTGTGAGATTAGAAAAAGAGAAGCCGAAATCTGATGTGTCAGTGTTTCAGTGGAGTAAAGGAAACTACAGTGGCATGAGAGAGGAACTGGCCAAAGTTGACTGGAAAGAGACACTGGCGGGAAAGACGGCAGAGCAGCAGTGGCTGGAGTTTATGCGAGAAATGAGGAATGTGCAAGACAGGTATATTCCAAAAAAGAAGAAATTTTCGAGTGGAAAAAGGATGCAACCGTGGTTGACAAGAGAAGTCAAAGCCAAAGTTAAAGCTAAGGAGAGGGCATACAAGGAAGCAAAAATTAGTGGGAAGACAGAGGATTGGGAAGTCTTTAAAATCTTACAAAAGGAAACCAAGAAGGTCATTAAGAGAGAAAAGATTAACTATGAAAGGAAACTAGCAAATAATATCGAAGAAGATACTAAAAGCTTTTTCGAGTATATAAAGAGTAAAAGACAGGTGAGAGTAGATATAGGACCGATAGAAAATGATACTGGAGAAATTGTAATGGGAGATGTGGAGATGGCAGAGGAACTGAACAAGTATTTTGCATCAGTCTTCACTGAGGAAGACAGCAGGATACCGGACACTCAAGGGTGGCAGGGAAGAGAAGTGTGCGCAGTCACAATTACGACAGAGAAAGTACTCAGGAAGCTGAATAGGCTAAAGGTCGATAAATCTCCTGGACCAGATGGAATGCACCCTCGTGTTCTGAAGGAAGTAGCTGTGGAGATTGCGGAGTCATTAGCGATGATCTTTCAAAAGTCGATAGATTCTGGCATGGTTCCGGAGGACTGGAAGATTGCAAATGTCACTCCACTATTTAAGAAGGGGGCAAGGAAGCAAAAAGGAAATTATAGACCTGTTAGCTTGACGTCGGTGGTTGGGAAGTTGTTGGAGTCGATTGTCAAGGATGAGGTCACAGAGTACCTGGAGGCATATGACAAGATAGGCAGAACTCAGCATGGATTCCTTAAAGGAAAATCCTGCCTGACAATCCTATTACAATTTTTTGAGGAAATTACCAGTAGGCTAGACAAGGGAGATGCAGTGGATGTTGTATATTTGGATTTTCAGAAGGCCTTTGACAAGGTGCCACACATGAGGCTGCTTAACAAGATAAGAGCCCATGGAATTACTGGAAAGTTACATACGTGGATAGAGCGTTGGCTGATTGGCAGGAAACAGAGAGTGGGAATAAAGGGATCCTATTCTGGTTGGCTGCCGGTTACCAGTGGTGTTCCACAGGGATTAGTGTTGGGGCGGCTTCTTTTTACATTGTACATCAACGATTTGGATTATGGAATAGATGGCTTTGTGGCTACGTTTGCTGACAATATGAAGGTAGGTGGAGGGGCCGGTAGTGCTGAGGAAACGGAGAGTCTGCAGAGAGACTTGGATAGATTGGAAGAATGGGCAGAGAAGTGGCAAATGAAGTACAATGTTGGAAAGTGTATGGTTATGCACTTTGGCAGAAAAAATAAACGGGCAGACTATTATTTAAATGGGGAAAGAATTCAAAGTTCTGAAATGCAACGGGACTTGGGAGTCCTCGTACAGGATTCCCTTAAAGTTAACCTCCAGGTTGAGTCGGTAGTGAAGAAGGCGAATGCAATGTTGGCATTCATTTCTCGAGGAATAGAGTATAGGAGCAGGGATGTGATGTTGAGACTCTATAAGGTGCTGGTGAGACCTCACTTGGAGTACTGTGAGCAGTTTTGGTCTCCTTATTTAAGAAAGGATGTGCTGACGTTGAAGAGGGTACAGAGAAGATTTACTAGAATGATTCCGGGAATGAGAGGGTTAACATATGAGGAACGTTTGTCCACTCTTGGACTGTATTCCTTGGAGTTTAGAAGAATGAGGGGAGACCTCATAGAAACATTTCGAATGTTAAAAGGCATGGACAGAGTGGATGTGGCAAAGTTGTTTCCCATGATGGGGGAGTCTAGTACGAGAGGGCATGACTTCAGGATTGAAGGGCGCCCTTTCAGAACAGAAATGCGAAAAAAATTTTTTAGTCAGAGAGTGGTGAATCTATGGAATTTGTTGCCACGGGCAGCAGTGGAGGCCAAATCATTGGGTATCTTTAAGGCAGAGATTGATAGGTATCTGAGTAGCCAGGGCATCAAAGGTTATGGTGAGAAGGCAGGGCAGTGGGACTAAATAGGATAAAATGGATCAGCTCATGATAAAATGGCGGAGCGGACTCGATGGGCCAAATGGCCTACTTCTGCTCTTTTGTCTTATGGTCTTATGGTCTAAGTGGCATCCACTGCCTCTCCTTTGTCCACCCTGCCTGTTACTTCCTCAAAGAACTCCCAACAGATTTGTCAGGCAAGATTTCCCTTCACAGAAACCATGCTGACTGACTTATTTTATCATTAGTCTCTAAGTACCCAAAACCTCATCCTTAGTAATAGACTTCAACACTTTTCCAAGCACTGAGGTTAGGCATAATTTTGATAGTGGTATACAAAATTATGAGGGGTATAGATAGGGTAAAGATAAGCAGGCTTTTTCCACAGAGGTTGGGGGAAGACTCATGGGTTAAGGGGACTCGGGGGGTGGAGAGAGTGGAATGAACTGCCAGTGCACAAGTAGTGGATGCGGTTTTGAGTTCAACGTTTAAGAGAAATTTGGATAGGTACATGGATGGGCAGGGTATGGAGGGCTATGGTTTGAGTGCAAGTCGATGGGATTGGGCGGTTCAGCACAGTCTAGAAGCACCGTAGGGTCTGTTTCTGTGCTGTAGTTTTCTAACTGTTGCAGTTCAGCCCATTTAATCATGTTTGAATTTCCTTCAAAGATACTTCTGTTAATTCTCTATCCCTTGGTGTGATAATTTGTACATTTGACCACTGTAAATCACTATGGTGTATTAATACTGAAATGTTACATAATTTCAGTATTAACGTTGTTACATTAATTATACATAAATTGCGGTTAGTCGTCTGAGCTGAGCTTCAGTGTTCAGTCTAAGCTGTGTAATTTGTTTATCAAAATTATGGAGACCTCACTGGTGAGTCAGTAGATCACCTGTAGAACCCTTGTCTGTCTTTTGATTAATGATAACTGATCCTCTTCCGCTTGTTTCTTTCCTTCTCCTTTCTTGACATTTCTCTGATAAGTGCCTGTTTTCAATAAGTAGGTCCATTCCAATATTTTTCCTGAATATCCATGAGCTTTTTGAGCTGGCACATTGTACAGAGTTATTAGATGTCTGTTTGAAGCCTGGGTGTATTGTATGTTACCTTGAGATTGGAAAATATCTTTCATAACTGGAGGTTATGTAATAATAGTCAAATGATAATGCTTTGTATTGGTTTGCAATGTGAATCTTAAGTTATGGAGATAGGGTGGCAGGGATTGCTTCAAATATGACCTTTTGGTTTTTAGAGTGATACTTCAAAAATTAATCAAATTTATTGCCTTTCTTTAGAGAAATGCTCCAATTCCACAGTAACATAGCACTCATAGCAAACAGTACAGTCATATGCCATTAACAGCAGTTGTGCTAGCATATCATAAACACAAAAAATTCTGCAGATGCTGGAAATCCAAAGCAATACACACAAATGCTGGAGGAACTCAGCAGGTTAGGTCAAGTTATGGAAATAAATAAACAGTTGACATTTCGTGCCAAGATTCTTCTTCAAGACTGGAAAGGGCGGGGGACAGGTGAAAGAGGACTAACTCAAAGGTAATGGGTGGAGCCAGGTGGGTTGGAAAGATAAAGGGCTGGATATGAGAGGAGAATGGACCATGGGAGAAAGGGAAGGAGGAAGGGCACCAGGGAGAGGTGATAAGAGGTGAGAGGCCAGAGTGGTGGAATGGAAGGGGGAAGAAAGACCTTTTTTACTGTAAGAAGTCGATGTTCATGCCATCGTTGGAGGCAACCCAGATGATCCTCATTGTGGCACAAGAGGAGGCCATGGACCAAAACATCGGATTAGAATGGGAATCAGAATTAAGTTGGTTGGCCAGCATGATATTCCGCTTTTTGTGGATGAATTGCAGGTGCTCGACAAAGCAGTCTCCCAATTTACAATGGGGAGCTTGCAACTCCTTTAGAGTTGTCATAGATCTCTTGGTGGCCTCCCTCACTGGTCCCCTTCTTGCATGGTCACTCAGTTTTTGAGGACAGCCTGCTCTAGGCAGATTTACAGCTGTGTCATATTCTTTACATTCTTGATGATTGGCTTAACTGTATGCCAAGGGATATTCTGTGATTTGGAAATTTTCTTGTATCCATCTCCTGACTTGAGCTTTTCAATAACCTTTTCGGGGAATTGCTTGGAGTGTTCTTTTGTTTTCATGGTATAGTTTTTGCCAGGATACTGACTCACCAAACACAGATGTGTTTTTGCTACAATCGAATTATTTTGTGTTTTATATTTGTAAATAATTTAGTTCACTTTGTGAAGATCTCTTTCCAATTTGACATGAAAGTCTTTTTCTGTTGATCAATGAGTTGAATTGAATTGACTTTATTACTTACATCCTTCATATACATGAGTAAAAATCTCTATGTTACGTCTCCGTCCAAATATGGAATGTGCAATTTATGGTAATTTATAATAGTATGTACAAAAGGACAGTCAATATAACATAGAAATACAGTTGTATCAGCATGAATTAATCAGTCTGATGGCCTGGTGGAAGAAGCTGTCCCAGAGTCTGTTGGTTCTGGCTTTTATGCTGCGGTACCTTTTCCCCAATGGCAGCAGCTGGAACAGTTTGTGGTTGGGGTGACTCAGGTCCCCAATGATCCTTCAGGCCCTTTTTACACACTTGTCTTTGTAAATTTCCTGAATAATGGGAAGTCCGCACCACTCTCTGCAGAGTCCTGCGATTGAGGGAAGTCCAGTTCCCATACCAGGCAGTGATGCAGTCAGTTAGGATGCTCTCAATTGTGCCCCTATAGAAAGTTCTTAGGATTTGGGGGCCCATACCAAACTTCTTCAACAGTCTGAGGTGAAAGTGGTGCTGTTGTGCTTTTTTTCACCACAGAGTCGGTATGTACAAACCATGTGAGATCCTCGGTGATGTTTATGCCGAGGAACATAAAACTGTTCACCTTCTCAATCCCAGATCCATTGATGTCAATAGGGGTTAGCCTGTCTCCATTCCTCCTGTAGCCCATCCACAACCAGCTTCTTTGTTTTTGTGACATTGAGGGAGAGGTTGTTTTCTTGACACCACCATGTGAGGGTGATAATGTCTTCTCTGTAGGCTGCCTCGTTATTATTAGAGAGTAGACCTATCAATGTAGTATCATCAGCAAATTTGATTAGCAGATTGGAGCTGTGGGTGACGACGCGGCCATGGGTATACAGAGAGTAAAGAATGGGGCTTAGGACACAGCCCTGAGGGGGACCTGTGTTGAGGGGCAGAGGTGAGGGACCCTCTCTTACCACCTGGCACCGATCTGACAGGAAGTACAGGATCCAGCTTCACAAGGCAGGGTGAAGGCTGAGGTCTCTGAGCTTTTTGTCAAGCCTGGAGGGAATTATGGTGTTCAATGCTGAACTGTAGTCCAAGAACAGCATTCTCACATAAGCATCCTTCTTCTCCAGATGTATAAAGACGGCGTGTAGAGCTGTGGCTATTGCGTCTTCTGTTGATCGGTTGTGTCAGTAGGCAAATTGTAGGGGTCCAGTGTGGGTGGTAGCAAGCTGCAGATGTAATCCTTGACCAGCCTGTCAAAGCATTTGCTTATTATTGAGGTAAGTGCGACAGGTTCAGACATGTTACCTTGGTCTTTTTAGGTACAGGTACAGTGGTGGACGTTTTGAAGTAGGAGGGCATACTGGGAAAGGGAGAGATTTTAAAATGACTGAAACACCTGCAAGTTGTGTTGCGCACATCCTGACTACCTGCCCTGGGATGCCGTCTCATGCCAAAAAAAGGCCAAATTAAATCTACTGTGATTCACTGTTGTAAAACAATAAAACACGAAAACTTCCAAGGGGAGTGAGTAACATATGAGATGCAATGTTGGAAAGTGTATGGTTATGCACTTTGGTGGAAGAAATAAATGGGCAGACTATTATTTAGATTGGGAGAGAATTTAAAATGCCAAAATGCAAAGGGGCTTGGGAGTCCTTGTGCAGGGTAGCCTAAAGGTTAACCTCCAGGTTGAGTCGGTGGTGAAGAAAGCAATTGCAATGTTGACATTCATCTCTAGAGGTATAGAATGTAAGAGCAGGGATGTGATTTTGAGGCTATATAAGGCACTCATGAGACCGCACAGTATTGTGTGCAGTTTTAAGCTCCTTATTTTAGAAAGGATATACTGACATTGGTGAGGGTTCAGAGAAGATTCAAGTGAATGATTCCAGGAATGAAAGGGTTATCATATGAGGAACGTCTGGCAGCTCTTGGGCTGTATTCCCTGGAGTTCGGGAGAATGGGGGGGATCTCAGAAACATTCCGAATGTTAAAAGGCCTGAACAAATTAGATATGGGAGATGTATTCCATGGTAGGGGAGTCTAGGACAAGAGAGCATGACTTCAGGATTGAAGGATGTCCATTTAGAATAAAAATGTGGAGAAATTACTTTAGTCAGAGGGTGATAAATCTGTGGAATTCGTTGCCATGAGTGGCTGTGGAGGCCTATCCATTGGGTGTGTTTAAGGCAGGGAGAGATAGGTTCTTGATTAGCCAGGGCATCAAAGGGTATGGGGAGAAGGCAGGCGAATGGGGTTGATTGGAAGAAATGCATCAGCCCATGATTGAATGGCGGAGCAGACTCGATGGTCCGAATGGCCTACTTCTGCTCCTATATCTTTTGGTCTTATGTTAGATCCTCAGATATTGAAACCCAGGGACTTGAAATTGTTCATACTCTTCACTTATGATCCTTCTCATTGGATTTGTTTGTGTTCCCTCATCTTACCCTTTCTGAAGTCCACAATCAGTTCTTTGGTTGTACTGACATTGAGTGCAAGGTAGTTGCTAAACTGTAGCGATTGAGGTTTAGCTGATTGTTTCAAGAACCAAATGGTTGATTGTTTCAAGAACCAAATGGCTGTTCTAGTGGTGTGGGACTTGAGGCTCTGTACCTTCTGTCGGATGGTAGCTGTAGATAGTAACAGTGAGTTGGAACACGCCCATGATATATTGGGCAGAGTCCACACCTTTATATTGCTGTACCAGATCATGCTGCAATCAGTCCAGATCTATTGAACTTAACATCTTCAAACATTTATGAGAGAGTTTACTGACAAGCTGAACCTCCTTAACCTGCAAAGAAAGTTAGGACAGTGGCATGCTTTCCTTATGATTGTATCTGTGAGTTTGGCTCATGATATATTTAATGCCCAGGAATTTAAATTTGCTGACTCCCTCACTGCTGATTCCCCCAATGTAGGCTGGTGCATGTTCAATCTCCTTCCATTTCCTGAAGTTAATATTCAGTTCTTCTGTTTTACCGACATTAAACGAGCAGTTGTTATTGTGGCATCACTCAGTCAGGTGTCCTATGTCACTGGTAAGCTGATTCATCGCTGCTGTAATTTGTCCAACCCCAGAAGTGTTGTTGCAGATTTGAAGATGACATTGTAGCTGTGCTTAGTACACAGTCATATGCGTAAAGAGTAAAAGAGTAAAGCAGGGGGCTAAGCATGCAACCGTGAGGTGTGTTTGTGTTACTGATCAGCGAGGAGGAGATAGTAACCACTCTTCATTGATTGTGGTCTGTCAACGAGGAAGTCAAGTATCCAGTTGTAAAGGAAAGTACGAGGCCCAATACCTTCAATAAGTTTAATTGGTTTTAAGCGTGTTAATCTTTTTTTTTAAGTTAATGTCTTGGCTTTCTTAACACCTGCTTAAGGAAGAGGTTTATCAATGCCCAGTTTGACCTCCAGAACAATATTATTAAGTGGTACATACTCTCCAGTAATCTGCTTGCTGATACCTACAGGGTTTCACAAGACCACTTGACTCATCAGTCCTTTGGCCAAATATGAACCAAAAAGGTTAATTCCAGAGAGGATGAGAATGACTGCCTAACGTCAAACAACATTGGATGCCAGAACCCCTGGTAAACTGATGCAAATAACTTATAACTCATAAAGTTATTATTGTTGAAGATCATTCATCCATCCCAGGAGTTCGTTGAGACAGTGCAAGTGCCATGTCCTTAGCCATGACTGAATATTCAACAGGACCAGCCGTCAGAATATGCCTCTACAAGAAAGTCAGACATTGGGTGTTGAAAAGCAGAAGTAGCTGTAGATGCTGGAAATTAAAGTTAATGTTGGAATTATCAGGAACATCAAGCAAAATGTCAGAAGAACATAATCCATGATTCAGGGTGATGACCTTTCATCAGAACTGAGAAAAGTCTTTAAAAACGAATTATATTTCAAGTTGCAGAGAAGGAGCAATGGGGTTTCTGCATGAGAATGAATGACTCAAGTAGTGTTCCTGTCATTAGGAGAAGGTGATATATATAGGCTTTTAATCACAGTTGATCTCTCTAAGGGAAACATTTCCCTGGGCTGTTTGTGATGGCAATATTTGCTGGTCTTGTGATTCAAAAAAAGCTCGATAATTTTATCCATTCTTGTAGAACATAGAACAATTCAAGGAATACAGTAAGCTCTGAGGATACCTTTGGCTAAGCATTCTCATGTTGGTAACTATTTTGGAATTGCATGTATGGAAAAAAAAACAACTTCAGGAGAAGTGTGTTCCTTGTGCATCCATCTGACTAATGGTTTGTGAATACAATGTCATTAATGAATTTCAAGCTATGTTCTAGTTTATCAGAGTCAGAGCCCTCAGTTGAAATTATTGTAAACCATGGGGCAGCAAGCATTTTCGAATATAATTATTGCATCATTGTCAGATGTTGGTGCTGTAGCTTGCTACCTGTGCTATATTCATGATTTTTTTTTAAATGCACGAAATGTAGAAATGGTGAAGAATATTTTGACACCACTATATTCTTCTTCTAAGCCATTAGTAATTTTTTAAAAAACTTTGACCTTTTTCCAAGCAAATGCAGCATAACATTATTTTGTTGTAGGATACAAACAAATTTATAGTGAAAAATATCAAATGGAGCAAAAGCTTACAAGTACTGTAAAACTCTAATTTGACTGCAGTGGATTCTGGTTAATTGGGACCAGTACATTTTGCATTTTGTCCCAATTAAACAGCTGGCTCAATTAGTCGAATTTTCATGGAAATAGTTAAGGTATTTAAAAAAAAAAGACAAAGTGAGTAACAAACTATGTATTTAAATGAAATACAGAACAAGTTAGCACCTGCTCCACCCCCTGCCCCTGGCACTCCTTCTCTGCCAGTTTTCCCACACCCTTCCTGAGATGCTCCCCCCCCCCCGCCATTCCAAACATCCTTTGCTGCTGCCAGATTTACAAACTCGCCATGTTGACAAATACACTGGTGTAAAAAGACTCTTAGGCTCCCTAGCATACATACATATATATGTACCTAGGAGATTTGCACAGTACAAACCTGATGGTGTGGGACTTGGAGGCTTGTGTTCCTCCTGCCAGATGGGAGCTAAGAAAAGATGACGTGGCCCAGGTGGTATGGATCTTGAATAATTTTGCCACCTTGATGCAGCACCACCTATAGATATTACCAATTGTGCAGAAGGATGTGCGGCTTCTTAAATTCCTCTGCTGTACCATTGCTGTATTGACATAGCAGACCACGATACACCTAGTCATTTATAGCTGATAGATATCATTTTAATCTTTTACAAAATAATTATGCTGCAAATACTGAAGGATTAATCTGTGTATTTTTTTTATAGAACAGATGTCGCTGAGAAACTGGTGCCTTTAAAAGAGACTATGATGGAGAAAACATGGAAGTCATGGAACTATGTCAGGAAATGGCTGATTGTCTTGATATCATGGTCCTGGAGTCTGTGCCGGATTTCTCTACTAGCTCTGATTTTAACCTTCCACTTGTATGGAGGCATCTTCTTGCTTTTTTTGATCCTTGCATCAGTAGCAGGTATATTGTACAAATTCCAAGATGTACTCCTCTACTTCCCAGAGCAACCACCTTCGTCACGTTTGTATGTTCCTGTACCTACTGGAATCCCACATGAAAATCTTTTTGTTAAAACCAAAGATGGAATCCGACTTAATTTGATTCTGTTGAGATACACTGGAGATAATGCTTCATATTCACCAACCATAATCTATTTTCATGGCAATGCTGGTAATATTGGTCACAGGATACAAAATGCGCTGTTGATGATGGTCAATCTAAAAGTTAATGTACTACTTGTAGATTATAGAGGTTACGGAAGGAGTGAGGGGGAACCGAGTGAAAAAGGCCTTTACTTGGATTCAGAAGCTGTGTTGGATTATGTTATGACCAGACCTGATCTTGATAAAACCAAAATAATCTTATTTGGTCGCTCTTTGGGTGGTGCAGTTGCTATTCACTTGGCCTCAGAGAATCCACATAGGATTTTTGCAATAATTATTGAGAACACCTTCCTCAGTATCCCACATATGGCCAGCACTTTGTTCTCCTTCTTTCCCATGAGGTATCTTCCACTTTGGTGCTACAGGAACAAATTTTTGTCCTACAACAAGATTGCCCAGTGCAGGATGCCATCCCTTTTGATTTCTGGATTGTCAGACCAGCTAATTCCACCAGTCATGATGAAACAACTCTGTGAGCTGTCTGCATCACGGACTAAGAGACTAGTCATTTTTCCGGATGGAACTCATAATGATACCTGGCAGTGCCAGGGCTATTTTGCTGCTCTTGAACAATTCATCAAAGAGTTATTAAAAAATAATTCACATGAAGAAGTAAAAACCACATCTAATGTAACAATAATATAATTTTTTCTGTATATAGTGTAAATTTTACATGTGTATGTACAGAAAAGGTGAAGGTTAACTTGGAAGTCATTATTGGATATTTTATCACTAGTGGTAGAATATTTTTACCTGTTTCAGTGCATGAGAGAAGTATACAGAGTTTGTTGATCTGATCAGCTACGTTGTTCAATACTGTAATATAAGGTTTCCTTTAGTGAGCACCATATGAACTAAGCATCATCTTATTTATTCCCCTTTTGCGTTAAAATGATTTAATTTTGTCAGCAATTTTGTACCTTTTGCAATTGACAGAATTGTCTATGCACCAAATGCATAGTTATCTTTTTTCAGAAGTGACAAGTGCTCCATGTGCAATTAAGTTGAGACTAGTTTATCCTAATCTTAATTGTTCATAAATAAAAATGTGTGATTGGATTATTATGAATTTGAGATTTTATTTCCTTAACTCTTTTGTTGCCCCTTGAGCATGAATGTTTCAGCTCCATCACCTGTGTTGTAACTAAATGTATTCAATAGATGACAGTAGAAAAAGTAAACTTCTTTTGAAATTTTGATGTGGATTCTTGTGGAACCAATCCACCCATTCAATTTAAAAAGCATGAGAAGTGAAATGTAGTTTGTTGCAATTCTATAATTTTAGCATTGATCCAGTTTCTTGTACAACTGTTGAGTCCTATTGACTCTAGTAGCTCTTAATTGTATTTTATTTGTATTGTTTTTAAGCAATGTTTTTGTTCCAACACTTTTCTGTATTTCTCTACCTCCAGAAATTTGTTGTTTCGAGTTTACTTTGTAAGTCCTAATGTGGCAAAAATGCGTTTCATTACATACAATCAAAGTATGAAACATTAAACACAAAATGTTTTTATACTTAAACAGAGCTGGAATAAAACATTCAACCCAGCTTAATGTATTAAATTCAGAAACACAGAAGCTGAAATCTGCTATTCCATGTAAGATTCCTTAGTGACATAGTGAAGTGTTCTAATTACATCACATTTAGGAATCCCAAAAAAAAACACTGCCTTCTAATGTGAAGAGCCAGTTGCTATAAAAATATTAAGAATTTGTCTTAGTTGATGTTCTTCATATTATCAAGGAAGTAATTTGAATCTTTGGTGTTCTAACCTTGAAAATTACTTCAGTTCAAAGGATTAAGCCAAAGAGTTACACAGCAGTAACAAAAGTCAGTGAGTTTATGTGCTTTTGGAGCTGCCTTGAAATTACTGCTCATCTTGGTATGTATGAATTAAAAAAAAATCTTTCTTTGGTCTGACAATATTCACCTTTAACCTTTAATTGGTCTAAAGATTGATATTGTAGTTATTGTATAGAAGTGATGAAAGACAACTTTGCTTATATGCAAAGAATAGTTTAATTGAAAATGAGTTTGCACCATGTATGCTAATACATGTAGTTTTTCACTATGCATTCTACCAGGAGTATTGCTAAATTTAAATGTAATTTCTTTTATGAAATACAAAATGCAAATTGTTTTTGAAAAGTTTGGAATTTTCTGTAATTCTGCACAATAATATTTTGTCTAATTTTTTTTTGCCTCAGCTGACTCTTGTATCTGTTCCAGAAGGTCTTTACATTCTTGTTTACAACCTTATCCAGAAGATTTGATTGAAGCTCCAATTCCCAAATTTGCAACGTGCTTAGCGTGCTGTTGGCCATGCCAATCACAGGAATGGTACATGAAATGAAAACTGATTCTTTCTGAAGTTTAGCAAACCATGGTTTACATATCTAACTCTTGGAGCAGCGAGACTGCAAGTGTTCAGCTTTTCTGATTTCCTGTATAATAAAATAAAGTTTATTTAAATTTTCATCCTAATTATGTTTGTTTTTTTTCTGCAGTGGATTTATGGTAGCTTAGCAATAATAGCTGCGGTTCTCTAAGATGAAAATATTCTGTAAGGCATAGGAGCAACATTCTGCCATTGAATCTACACCACCATTTGATCCTGGCTAATTTATTATTCTCTCTTAACCCTTTTCTCTCTTACTAATCAAGAACCTATCAACCTTTGCTTTAATTTTACCCAATGAGTGGTCTCCACAGCAATAGCTGGCAATGAATTCCACAGAGTTATTTTCTGTTTGTTTCCAAAAGTTTCCTCGTCCTCTCACTTCCTGCTCATTTTTGCAGTATTGTATATCATTGCTTTTGCTTTTATGCTTTCTTTGACTTCCTTTGTCAGCCACTGTTGCCTCATCCTCCCTTTAGAATGCTGGAGTGAAATAATATTCTGTCTTCTGAATTACTCCCAGAAACCCCTGCCATTGCTGCTCTACCAACATCCTTGCTAAGATCCCTATCTGTCTATCTTTGGCCAGCTGCTCTCTTATGCTTCTGTAGTCACCTTTACTCAAACTAATGCCAGTGCATCTAATTTCATCATCTCCATCTCAAATTACAGGTTGAATTCTATCATGAGCACAGCCTTCCAATCAAATCTGGTTCATTGCAGATCAATAAATCTCTAGTGGGGTCAACCAGAGCTGTTCTAAAAATCCATCTCATAGGCATTCTACAAATAATTTCTCTTGGGATCCAGTGCCAATCTGATTTTCCCAGTCTACCTGCCCATTGAAGACCCCCATGTCACCATAACATTGTCTTTCTTACATGCCTTTTCTATCTCCTATTGTAATTTGCACCTCATATCCTGGCTACTATTGGAAGCCTGTATATTTAGACTCCCATCAGGATCTTTTTACCCTTGCAATTTCTTAAATTTACCCACAAAAATTCTACATGTTCTGATCTTTTGTCACTTCTTACTCTGGATTTTTTTTTAACCAGCAGGGTTATCTTTTGCCCACCTTTTCGTTAGGATCTATACCTTTGGTGTGATCTTTCTACCGCAGCTCTGTGATGCGCATAACATCCTACTTTCCAGTTTCACACTGTCCTATAAGATCATGCACCTTATTTCATATTAACTGCAGAAAGCAATGCGTAGAATGGCCACACTGTTGTATGATCAAATTAGGTGAAATTCAAAGTGTAGAAAAGGAAAACTGGAGACGTTTTAATAAAATGTATTTTGGCTGGCTGACCAATAGATTTTAAACCAGAGAAAGGGAAGCTTAATACAGCTAAAAAGCTTAATTTCAACATGATTGCATGGCAGCAACTGCCACATAAGCTTTAAAATTAAAAATCAACTGGATGCTGCAGGTGCAAGGAGGGATTTTTACTTAGCTAAAAATGAATTTCCATCAACTTATGAAGCAACCTGACTATTTTTAAATGCAGTACAGTGCAAGTTCTATTGCATATTCATCAGATGAAACTTTTTTTTAACAGGATAGTTTAGAGATATGTAGTGGAGATATTAAAAAGAGGGTTCCATTGACATTAATTAGTCTTGTCCTTGTTATCCGCAAGGGGTGTGGACATGGATTCCTTGCAGATAAGAAAGAATGCAATTTTTTTTTATTGACAGTGGAGTATAGGAACAGACCCATCAATCCACAGTGACATTGCACATGTCAAATTAAATTAATCCCTTCTGCCTAAACATAATCCATATCCCTCCATTCTTTGGCTATTCCTGTGCCTATTTGAAGGCTTCTGAATATCACCATAATATCTGCTTCCATTACCACCACTCGCAGTATATTACACATGCTTACCTGCTGCTCTGTGTAAAATGAAAAATAAACTTGCCCTGCATGTCCCCTTTACACTTTACCCAACTTAATTTAAAGCAATGCTACTCTGGGAAAAGATTCTGGCTCTCTACCCTGTCTAAACCTTTCATAATGATATCAACTTCTAGCAGGTGTCCCCTCAGCATCTGATACTCCAGAAGAAACAATCCAAGTTTACCCAACATTCTCTTGTAGTTAATATCCTCTAAACCAAACAGCATACTGGTAAACCTTTTCTGAACTTCCGTCAAAGCTGCCAGAAACTTCCTGTAATTGGGCGACCAGAACTGCAAACAATTGCAGCTGACGTCCTGATTCCTAAACGTCAAGCCCTCATAAGTGTGTTGTATGTCTTTGTTACCACTCTATCTTTTTACGTTGCTACCTTCAAGTCTGTATGGACTAGGGCCCAAAATTACACTGTGTATCAATGCAATGTTTTTAACAGTCCATTTTGGATACTGTTGTGGGGGATAACCTCCCAGGGGAATGCCATGGAGACCAGGTAACTGGCACTGAGCATGGATCTGTAGTGCAGAAGGGAAGGAGGGAGAAGAGGGACTGAATAGTCAGGGGAAACAGACAAGAGAATCCGTGGACGTGAACGAGATACCCAGATGGTATATTGCCTCCCAGCTGCCAGGGTCAGGGATGATGAGGAGGATAGCATCCACAGTATTTTGGAGGGAGAGCAGCCAGATGTCTTGGACCATATTTGTACGAATGACATAGAAGGAAAAGCAAAGTCCTGAAAAGAGTATTTGGGAAAACTAGGTATTTAAGAAGCTGAGAAGCTGGTCCTCCAGGGTAGTAATTTCTAGATTGCTGTCTGTGCCATGCGCCAGTCGGGTAGAAATAGGATGAAATGACAGATTAATTTGTGGCTGAGAAGCTGGTGCAGCGGGCAGGGCTTCAGGATCTTGGATCATTGGGATCTCTTCTGGGGGAGATATGATCTGTACAAAAGTGATGGTTGCACCTGAGTGAGGAGGACCCGTATTTTCACGGGCAGGTTTGTTAGAGCCGCCTGGGAGGGTTTAAACTAACTAACAGGGGGCTGTGAACCAGAGTGAAATGACTCAGGATATGATGGATAGTTTAAAAGCAGAGTATGCAGTCAGACTGTCAGGAAGGGCAGGCAGATGATAGGACAAAATTGCAGCCAGCAGGGATGCGAAATCAAAAAAGGTAGCAAATACAGTACTCAAAGTGTTATATCTCAATGCATGGAGTATAAGAAATAAGATGGGTGATCTTGTTGCACTATTTCAGATTGTCAGGTATGATATTGTGGCCATCAATGAATCGTGGCTGAAGAAAGGTTGTAGCTGGGAGCTGAATGTCCAAGGTTTTGTGTTGTATTGGAGAGATAGGAAAGTAGGCAGAGGGGGTGGTGTGGTTCTGCTGGTGAAGAATAGCACCAAGTCAGTAGAAAGATATGACATGGGATTGGAAGATGTTGGGTCATTGTGGGTTGAGTTAAGAAACTGCAAGCTTAAAAGGACCCTGACTGCAGTTATATACAGGCCCGCCAACAGTAGCTGGGATGTGGACCACAGATTACAAAGCGAAAAAGAAAAGACGTGTCAAAAGGGCAATATATGATAGTCATGGGAGATTTCAACATGCAGGTCAATTGGGAAAATCAGGTTAGCAACGGATCTCAAGAGTGTGAGTTTGTTGATTGCTTACAAGATGGCTTTTTAGAGCAATTTGTTGTTGAGCCTACTAAGGAATCAGCTCTACTGGATTGGATGTTATGTAATGAACATAGGGAACTTAAGGTAAAGTAACCCTTAGGAGTCAATGATCACAACATGATTGAGTTCAACTTGAAATTTGATAGGGAGAAAGTAAAGTCTGACGCAGCACTATTTCAGTGGAGTAAAGGAAATTACAGTGGTATGAGAGAGAAGTTGGCTGAAGTAAGCTGGAAGGAGATGCTGGCAGGGATGACAGCAGAGCAACGATGGTGTGAGTTTCTGGGAAAAATGAGGAAGGTGTAGGATAGGTGAGTTTCAATAACAAAGAAATACACAAATGGCAAAATAATACAACCATGGCTGACAAGGGAAGTCAAAGCTAATATAAAAGCAAAAGAGAGGGCATGCAACATAGCATAATTTAGTAGGAAGTCAGAGGATTGGGAAGTGTTTAAAAGCCTACAGAGAGCAACAGAAAGAATCATTAGGAGTGAAAGATGAGAGTGGATACAGGACCACTAGAAAATGAGGCCGATGGAATAATAAAAGGGGAAAAGGAGATGGCAGATGAACTAAATGAGTATTTTGTGTCAGTCTTCACTGGAAGACACTAGCACTGTGCCAGATGCTGAACGCTGTGAGGTAAGAGAGGTGAGTGTAGTGACTGTTACAAGGGAGAAGGTGCTCAAAAAGGAACATAAGTCACCGGAAGCAGAGGAGCTGCACGCTCAGGTTCTGTATGAGGTAGCATTAGAGATTGTGGAGGCATTAGTAATGATCTTTCAAAAATCATTGGACTCTGACATGGTGCCAGAGGACTGGAAAATTGCAAATGTCACTCCACTCTTTAAGAATGGAGGAAGACAGCAAAAAGGAAATTATAGACCAGTTAGCCAGACCTCAGTGGTTGTGATGATGTTGGAGTCAAATAGTAAGGATGAGGTTATGGAGTACTTGGTGACACAGGACAAGATAGGATAAACTCAGCATAGTTTCCTTATGGGAAAATCTACCTGATCAACCTGTTAGAATTCTTTGAGGAGATTACACGTAGGATAGATAAAGGGGATGCAGTGGATGTTGTATATGTGGACTTTCAAAACCCTTGACAAGGTGCCACACATGAGGCTGCTTACCAAGATAAGAGCATGGTATTACAGGGAAGTTACTGGCATGGTTAGAGCATTGGTTGATTGGTAGGAGATAGTGAGGGGGAAATGAAAGGATTCTTTTCTGGTTGGCTGCCAGTGACTAGTGGTGTTCCGTTGGGGTCGGTGTTGGGACCGCTTCTTTCTATGCTGTATATCAATGATTTAGATGTTGGAATAGATGGCTGTGTTGCCAAGTCTGCAGATGATACAAAGATTGGTGGAGGGGCAGGTAGCGTTGAGGTAACACTAGAAGAACTACAGAAATGCAATGGTGGAAAATGCATGGTCGTGCACTTTGGTAGTAGAAGTAAATGTTCAGACTTTTCTAAATGGGGAGTAAATCCAAAAATCCGAGATGCAAAGGAACTTGGGAGTCCTTGTGCTGAACACCCTGAAGGTTACTTTGAAGGTACAGTTGGTGGTGAGGAAGGCAAATGCAATGTTACTATTCATTACAAGCAGTCTAGAATACAAGAGAAGGGATGTGATGCTGAGGCTTTATAAGGCACTGGTGAGGCCTCACCTTGAGTACTGTGAAGAATTTTGGGCTCTTCATCAAAGAAAAGATGTGCTGGCATTGGAGAGGGTTCAGAAGAGGTTCACAAGGATGATTCTGAGAATGAAAGGGTTATCATACAAGATATGTTTGGATGACTCTGGGCCTGTACTCGCTGGAATTTCATAGGATGCGGGTGGCTCTCATTGAAACCTTTCAAATATTGAAAGGCCTGGACAGAGTAGGTGTGGAAAGGATGTTTCCCATATTGGGGAGTCTAGGACAAGGGCACACAGTCTCAGGATAGAGAGATGTCTATTTAAGACAGAGATGCTGAGAAATTTTTTTAGCCGGAGGGTGGTAAATTTGTGGAATTTGTTACCTGTGTAGGCCAGGGAGTGGGACTGAGGAGGGAGAAAAGGATCAGCCATGCTTGAATAGCAGAGCTGACTCGATGGGCCAAATAGCCCAATTCTGCTCCCTTGTCTTGTGGTCTGATGGCCTTATCTGTATCTGTATATTTACAGATACTCCAAAGGCTTTTTTAATCCAATATGACTGCAAATAATTTAATATTAGCTAATATTATTAGAAAGCTCAGCAGAGAAGTGGGCACTACAGCTCCAAACATCTATGCTGATCACAATGCGTAACTTTGCTAATGCCCTTCATCTGCATTAGGCTCAGATCCTACTGCACCTTTCCTCACCAATCTCCCTTTAAAGCAGGGTCCCCAGCCTGGGGCCATGGACCCCTCGCTCAATGGTATTAGTCCATGGCAGCAAACAGGTTGGAACCTCCATTGTATTAGCCTTTTCCACCTTCTCTGGCAATTCATTTCATATTACTTCTGTCCTCTCAATCTAAAAATGTTATCCTCAGATTTCCTTTAAATTTCTTACCTCTAACAGTACTTTAAGCATGTGGTCTCCAGTTTTAGACTTCCCCATCCTGGAAGAAAAAAGACTGTTTGCTTTATCCATTGTGTGCCTCTCATAATGTAATTAATGCACTCAATTATATAAATATCTATCAGGTCGCTCCTCTGCATCCTCCACTGCAATGAGACTAAACCTAGTCTATCTGCCCTATCTATAGCCCTGCATTCCAGGCAACATTCTCAACAATATTTTGTTGCTACCACATCCTTAAGTGTGGCAGCCAGAACTGTACACGATACAGGTGCAATCTAACCAGTATTTTGTGTGGCTGTAACATAACTTCCTAAATCTTGTACTCAATGCCCAGCCAATGAAGGCAAGCATGCTGAATGCTTCATTCATGACTCTCTGCAACTGTGTTTCCATTTTCAGGGAACTATGAACTTACACCTCAAAGCATCTCTGTACATCAAAATTCCTGATCTCCCTGCCATTAACTCTATATATTCTGCCTATATTTGATATCCCAAAATACATTTCTTCAAACCTGTCTCCACCTATCATTTCACCCAATTTTCCAGCTAATTTCTTTCTGGCTATCCTTAGACAAACTTCTTTACTATCTACAGCTCCTCCCATATTTGTAACTTTGGCATAATCAGATCACATCTGCTTTCATTCAAGTAATTTATGTATATCACAAACAACTAAGGTCTCAGCAGCAATCCCCACAGTACACACTTCCAAGTGCTCTTGACAATTTCCCTCTGCCTCCTGTCATCAAGTCAATTTTGAATCCAGTTTGGCAGCACAACTTGGATCCCACATGATTTCAACTGGGAAATTTACCTGGACCTTGTTAAAGCCTTACCAAAGTCTATATTTACTATGAATACTACTCTGTCTTCAGTTTTCTTAGTAAAAAAATTGAAAGACGGGATTCCCCCCCACACAAAACCATGCAGACTGTCCCAAATGTGTCTCTGCCTTTCCAAGTATATGTAATTACTCTTCATTAGAATTGTTTTCTGGTAATTTCCTTACCACGATGTAAGGATTACTGGCCTGGTGGTTTCCTGGTTTGTTTACACTAACCTTTTTCAATAAGGGAACAACATTTGCTATATTATGTCATCTGAAGCTATCAATGAAATAATCCACTCCCTTCCTTCCCATAGCATCCTGGAATAGATCCCATCAGGCGTTGGGGATTTAGCCACCTTAATGTATGCCAGTACCTAACACCCTTCCTGATGTAAGCATATTCTAGGATATCAACTCACCTCCCCCCATAACTCTCCAGCCTTCACATCTTTCTCCCTGGTGATAAAATGACAAGTATGCACTCATATCCCTGGTCTGACACACAGATTCCTCCCTTGATCCTTGAATGCTCCTACCTTTTCCCTTGCTGAACTCTTATTTGTAATATGTATATAAAAGTTATGATTATTCTCCTTAATCTGCTTGCCAAGGCCATTTCATCTCCCCTTTAGGGCCTCCTTGCTTTCACTTCACTTCTCTATCCCCCATAAACTTTAATAAATATGTTGAAATCATTAAAAAACCTAAAGTTAGCAATATTAGCCAGTGAACTATGTCAAAGTCTGGAAGTGCCATGATTCAGCATGTGACTCTGAATGCTGGTTCCCATGGTCCCATCCACTGATGGGGCCCAGCTTCCTGTGCTCTTTCATTTACTGGGTGCTGAGTTCTCTCGCTCTCTTCCAAATTGGAAGGGCTCTGATTCCCTCGCGCCGTTCATTCACTGGGACTTGGCTCTCTTAATTCGTTTAAACTCACCTGATAATATTTTCCCCACTTCCTTGAGATTTGAGTGGAAAATGTATGATTCTACTTTGTAACATTTTGAAAAATATTTATTAAAAGTGGGTATTTACACAATAGGCTTTAATTAAATTAAATACTCTCCCCCAAGCGCAAAACAAAATTGCACAAACAGCAACCAAAAAAACAAGTGAAAACACAAGAATGTAAAACAAAATGAAAAGGCGTATTTCAGTAAGGAACAGTTCAGCTCAGTGTTTATTATTTACAGGTGGCCCTGATTCAAAAACTTCCCAAAAGTAGTAAAAAAAAAGAGCGACCGGAACAAGAACTAGAAGCTAGAACACATCATAAACCTGAATTAGAGTCCAAATCTACAGCCCGCGTTGATTAAACCTTGCTCCAGTACCATCTGCCAACAGCATTGTGGGAGAGAGAGAGAGATCACTCAAACGCAAGAACCTTCCCTCAGGAGCAGCGAGAGAGACCACGACTACACACACAAGGTTCTGCAGATGCTGGAAATCTAGAGCGGTACACGCAATGTGCTGAAGGAGTTCAGCAGGTCAGGCAGCATCTAAGGATGGGAATAAACAGCTGATGCTTTGGGTTGAGACCCTTCATCATGAAGGATCTTGGCCTGAAACGTCAACTGTTTATTCCCATCCATAGATGCTGCCTGACCGGCTGAGCTCCTTCAGCACATTGTGTGCATTAACCCATAATTTTACATACTTCAAATATGTCCTCTCTCCTCTCAAACTCCTGCTATCCAGGGAAAACAGTCTTAGTGTTTCCATTCTCTTCTCATACCTGAAATGATCCATCCCAAGCAAAATCCCTGGAAAACCCCACTGATTTCAGGGAAGACTTAGGATTGTTATGAGGAAAAAGAGGAAGGTAAATTACTATTTTATTCTATTTCACTTTATTATTGTTAATTGTTAGAATCCAATTACTTTTTGTATCAATTTTTATACCTTTGGCACCATTATCAAAGGTACACCTGTTGTCTAATCCATAATGTATTTGTCATATTGCCTTTGAAAGTACAATGATGAGTCTTGGGATATTGATTCAGTAAATATCTGTGTTGGGCTGGCTTCAGACAGTAAGGAGAGCATGCCATTCATGAATGCCTTTATCTATAAATGTCTGTTATGGGCTGGCTTCAGACAGTAAGGAGAGCTTGCCATTCATGGATGCCTTTATCTATGCTACCCTTTTCTTTCTGGATGTTACAGTCACAGATCTTTGAGGTCCTGATTGTGAATTGGAGCAATCCCAGTGGTTGCTGTAAATATTGAGTAGGGCAGACAACATATCTTCTAAAGCTTTTGGGAATACTAGATTCCCAGATGCTTTAACAAGATTAGCCCTTGGATTCAGAGCAGTAAGGATAAACAAGGAAAGGCAGAGGGTTGCGTCCTGGTGAATGTGTAGCTCAGCAGGATCTCATACATTGTCACTACTTCAGAGACCCACTGACATCCCAAAAGGGGCTGACCCTCCCCAAATATTACAACATTTATAAGAGAAAAGCCACTATACAGAGAATGGCAAATTGAAATATAGCATAGCATTAAATATCATAGTTACTATTATTAACTGGCTTCTTAGTCTCAAGGTCATCAAAACAAAAGGCAACTCCCTTTTTCCATGGCAAGTTATAGTGAGAATGAAGATAACTGTCACATCCAATCAATTAAGATCATTCCAAAATGATGAAGAAAGAAAGGTGTTGTAGGCAATAAATAACACAGAACAAGATTGACTGGGCAAGTTGGGGAAGTTATATTTGAAGGGAGGAGTCTTCAAAGGAGGTGGAGTTTGTATTAGGAAGAAAGTATCTTGCCGATCAATCATTGTTTAATTACAGTTCAAACTGTGCAGCGGTATAATTGTGTGCAAATGCAGAACTTGAAAACTTTACAGAGAAAGTCAACTTTCAGCAAGCGTGAATAATATGTGAATAAATGTGAAGTTTGCCAAGCTGAACGGATTATTGTGCTGCAGTGGTTGAAAAGTGGGTTGAAGATGAAGATGTTACAACAAAGGAAAGAATACCACACAGAACACAGAAAACTGATTTGCTCTGCCTTCATCCTTACTTCTGCAGTTTTCTTGTTGGCCTACATAACCGCAGTAACTCTATGCCAAGTTTGTGCACTACAAGCAGAAATCTCAGCTCTAAAAGAGGATTTGGGAATGTACAGGTCCCAAAGGGATTACTTACAAGCATTGATGAGGATGAGCAAGGGTGTTTCAACCAACTGGAATACTTCAGTAAATCAGGTACAGCTAATTAAATCCAAAAGAATTGCAATCGCTCAAACCAGATCCCTTACCATCTGTTGTCATATGATGAATATTTTAAAATTGTATGTTTTGCTTTATAGGTCAGTGAATCTCTTGAGAAAAACATGCACAACAGGGAGAAATCAACAGAAAGAAAAAGAATATTTCGAGGAAGAAGATCCCTTCTTGAACAAGGTTTGTGTGTGCGCATGTGAGATAAGCTTTGGATTTATTCTGTAGTCAAAAATTTGCATTTGTGTGGATTGGCAATTTATGTAACAGCATTGTCTCAATGTTGTGTTTTAGCAGAAGACTTTTTGTTAGACTTTATTTAGAATAAACCACATTATATTGGAATCAGAACCTCACCCATTTCCAAATATGGTCTCTTCCCCATTTTACCCTATCAGGTTTTTTTTTAAGTGTTTAAGGAACCTTCAAGTATATGTTTAAAATAAACTAGATATTATTACAAGCTTGTGGAATATGAATGATTCAGCTAGTGCAAATAAAGTGCATAACATTCCTATTGTCTCCAGAGAGCATTGTCCTGATCAAGATATTGCTTATCTGAAACAAATAGTCATACCACTTGCGTTATGATGCATTGCATTGTGCCATGGAAAGTTAACTGGTAGTCTGAAATATGATTCAGAGCTTTAAAGTGACTATGTCCATAAAACTGATTGATTAGTACCTCTCAAGATGGTTCTTAATGTACATTAAGAAACGTTATTCAGTCGATGTTTGCTGACTTTAATTGTGAAAAATGTTTTTGAACTCAGATTATACTTGACAAAATAGAAAATTCTACCAGAGAGTAATAGTCTTAGTTCTGTTTATTTTTAAATATAGTAGTTCCCCATTGTGAAGTTCAAAATACTTTTCCCTTATTGTGACTCAACAAAACCCTGTAATTCCCCCTGTAGTCCATGGTACTTTTCTAACATTCCAATAAAAATATGCAGTGCCTTGTAAAAGTATTCAATCCCCAGCCTTTTGTTCATGTAAATGAGTGTTACAACCAGAGGTTCAATTTAACAGAGAATTTTTATTTGTGAATCACATATGCCTTTTTCACGTTTTTTTCACTTTTTTTCGCAGTAGAGCACAAAAATCATGAAAAACTGAACTGTCAGTTCAAAAGTATTCATCCCCATTTGCTCAGTGCTTAGTTGAACCACCTCTCGCAGCCAATGCAGCCAGTAGTCTTTTTGAATAAGTCCTTATTAGCTTTGCACAACGTGATAAAGCAAGAATTGCCCATTCCTTCTTGCAAAATTGCGCAAGCTGTGCCAGCTTAGTTTGGGGTAATGTTGGACAGCAATCTTGAGCTCTTTCGAGAGATGTTTGATCAGGTTAAGGTCAGAACCCTGACTGGGCCACTCAAAGATACCAATTTCTTCATTTGAAGCTCTAGCAGTGTGCTTTGGGCCACTTTCCTCTTGAAAGATGAACTTCCTTCCCAGTTTAAGCTTTTTGGCAGAGGTTGTCAGGTTTTTAATCCATGCACTCTCTATATTTTAAAAACGCAAACACGAGGAAATCTGCAGATGTTGGAAGTTCAAGCAACACACACAAAGTTGCTGGTGAACGCAGCAGGCCAGGCAGCATCTACAGGAAGAGGTACAGTCGATGTTTCGGGCTGAGACCTTTCGTCAGGACTACGAAGGGTCTTGGCCTGAAATGTCGACTATACCTCTTCCTATGGATGCTGCCTGCCCTGCTGCGTTCACCAGCACTTTTTGTGTGTGTCACTCTCTATACTGAGTAGCATTCATCTTCCCATCTATCCTGAACAGATTTCCAGTTAAATCCTGCTGCTGAAAAGCATATCCATAGTATGATACCTCCATCGTACTTTACAGTAAGGCTGGTGTTACCTGGCTGATATGCAGTATTAGATTTCCGCTGCATGTGTTGAGGCCAAAATCTAATCTAGTTTCACCTGACTACAAGACCTTCTTCCACATCTTTACTATATCTTCTAAGTTACACTTTGCCATGAATTTTATCTCCAGTTGCAGCCAGTGATTTCTGCAGCTCACTCAGAGTGACTGTTGGTGTCACAGTGGCCTCGTTTACAAGAGACATTCTGCTCTGGCAACTAGGTGTAGAGGGGTGGACTGACATAGGCTGTGGTTTCATATTTTTTTTCCACTTTTCACGACTGCACTGAGCTCTGAGGTATGGTCAGTGCCTTTTCGATGGTCTTGTACCCTTAGCCAGATTATGTTTCTCTGTTAGAATTCCCCTGATTTGTCTTGAATGCTCTTTAGTCTTCATTTTAGTATGGTCTGTTGAAAATCCACCATACTGTTCGACCTTACCTAGAGAGAGGATATTTATTCTTATAAATACATTGAAAACAGATAATCTAATTTTCTACATCAACAAACACGAGGAAATCTGCAGATGCTAGAAATTCAAGCAACACACACAAAATGCTGGTGGAACGCAGCAGGCCAGGCAGCATCTATAGGAAGAAGTACAGTCGATGTTTCGGGCCGAGACCCTTCGTCAGGACTAACTGAGAAAAGGGATAGTAAGAGATTTGAAAGTGGGAGGAGGAGGGGGAAATCCAAAATGATAGGAGAAGACAGGAGGGGGAGGAATGAAGCTAAGAGCTGGAAAGATTGGCAAAAGGGATACAGAGCTGGAGAAGGGGGAGGATCATGGGACAGGAGGCCTAGGGAGAAAGAAAGGGATAAATAAATAGATAGTTAGATAGATAGATAGAGGCTGGGGTAAAAACGGGAGGAGGAGTATTAACGGAAGTTAGAGAAATCAATGCTCATGCCATCAGGTTGGAGGCTACCCAGATGGAATGTGAGGTGTTGTTCCTCCAACCTGAGCGTGGCCTCATCTTGACAGTAGAGAAGGCCGTGGATAGACATATCAGAATGGGAATGGGACGTGGAATTAAAATGTGTGGCCACTGGCAGATCCTGCTTTCTCTGGCAGATAGAGCGTAGGTGTTCAGCGAAACGGTCTCCCAGTCTGTGTTGAGTTTCACCAATATATAAAAGGCCACACCGGGAGCACCAGATGCAGTATATCACACCAGCCGACTCACAGGTGAAGTGTCGCCTCACCTGGATAGACTGCCTGGGGCCCTGAATGGTGGTGAGGGAGGAAGTGTAAGGGCAGGTGTAGCACTTGTTCCGCTTACAAGGATAAGTGCTGGGAGGGAGATCAGTGGGAAGGAATGGGGGGGGGCATCAAATGGAAAAGGGAGTCATGTAGGGAGCGATCCCTGTGGAAAGTGGAAAGGTGGGGAGGGAAAGGTGCTTGGTGGTGAGATCCCATTGGAGGTGGCGCAAGTTACGGAGAATTATACATTGGACCCAAAGGCTGGTGGGGTGGAAAGTGAGGACCAGGGCAACCCTATCCCTAGTGGGGTGGCGGGAGGATGGGGTGACAGCAGATGTGCGTGAAATGGGAGAGATGCATTTGAAAGCAGAGTTGATGGTGAAGGAAGGGAAGCCCCTTTCTTTAAAAAAACAGTTCCCCTCTACCACCACTCGCCTCCATCTAGCGGAATTAGTCCTTACACTTAATAATGTTCCCTTTGGCTCCTCCCACTTCCTCCAAACTAAAGGTGTAGTCATGGGCACCAGTATGGGTCCCAGTTATGCGTGCCTTTTTGTTGGCTTTGTGGAACAGTCCATGTTTGAGGCCTATACTGGTGTCCGTCCCCGACTTTTCCTTCACTACATCAACGACTGCATTGGCACTGCTCCCTGCATGCATGCTGAGCTCGTTGACTTCATTAACTTTGCTTCCAACTTTCAACCTGCCCTCAAATTTACCTGGTCAATTTCCGACATCTCCCTCCCCTTTCTTGATCTTTCTGTCTCTATCTCTGGAGACAGCTTATCTACTGATGTCTACTATAAGCCTACGGACTCTCACAGCTACCTAGACTATTCCTCTTCTCACCCTGTCTCTTGCAAGAATGCCATCCCCTTCTCGCAATTCCTCCGTCTCCACCGCAACTGCTCTCAGGATGAGGCTTTTCTTTCCAGGACGAAGGAGATGTCTTCCTTTTTTAAAGAAAGGGGCTTCCCTTCCTCCACCATCAATTCTGCTCTCAAACGCATCCATCCCATTTCACGCACATCTGCTCTCACCCCATCCTCCCGCCACCCCACTAGTGACAGGGTTCCCTTTGCCCTCACCTATCACCCCACCAGCCTCCGGGTCCAACATATTATTATCCGTAACTTCCGCCGCCTCCAACAGGATCCCACCACCAAGCTCATCTTCCCTCCCCCCCACTTCTGTTTTCCGCAGGGATCGCTCCCTACACAACTCCCTTATCCATTCGTCTCCCCCATCACTCCCCACTGATCTCCCTCCCGACACTTATCCTTGTAAGCGGAACAAGTGCTACACATGCCTTTACCCTTCCTCCCTTACCACCATTCAGGTCACCAGACAGTCCTTCCAAGTGAGAGACGACACTTCACCTGTGAGTAGGCTGGGGTGATATACTGCATCCGGTGCTCCCATTGTGGCCTTCTATATATTAGTGAGACCCAACGCAGACTGGGAGACTGTTTCGCTGAACACCTACGCTCTGTCCGCCAGAGAAAGCAGGATCTTCCAGTGGCTACACATTTTAATTCCACGTCCCATTCCCATTCTGATATGTCTATCCACGGCCTCCTCTACTGTCCAGATGAAGCCACACTCAGGTTGGAGGAACAACACCTTATATTCCTTCTGGGTAGCCTCCAACCTGATGGCATGAACATTGATTTCTTTAACTTCCATTAAGGCCCCTCCTCCCCTTCTTACCCCATCACTTACTTACTTACTTATCTATCTATCTATCTATCTATCTATCTATCTATCTATCTATCTATCTATCTATCTATCTATCTATCTATCTATATCTATCTATCTATCTATTTATTTATTTATTATTTCCTCCTTTTTTCTCTCTCTGTCCCTCTCACAATCACTCCTTTCCTGCTCTCCATCTTCCTCTGGGCTCCCCTCCCCCCTTCTCCCTAGGCCTCCTGTCCCATGATCCTCCCCCTTCTCCAACTCTGTATCCCTTTTGCCAAAAAACTTTCCAGCTCTTAGCCTCATCCCTCCCCCTCCTGTCTTCTCCTATCATTTTGAATCTCCCCCTCCCCCTCCCGCTTTCAAATCTCTTACTATCTCTTCTTTCAGTTAGTCCTGAGAAGTGTCTTGGCCCGAAAAGTCGACTGTACTTCTTCTTAGAGATGCTGCCTGGCCTGCTGTGTTTCACCAGCATTTTGTGTGTGTTGCTTCTATATCAACAAATTGGGTGAGTTAGCAAAGTAATATTGCACCTGAGGAAAGTTACCATTGTAACTACATAGGGCATAAATACTTTTTCAGCCTCACAATTCTGGTTTTTAATTTTTAGTAAATTGTTGACAGGTTTTGGAATTTTTCTTTTGATTTGACATGCACAATGTTTTGTAGATTATCTCAAAAAATCCTACTTCAATATATTCTAAACTTATAAAATGTGAAAATAGTTGTGGGGTCTGAATACTTTTTTAAGGCACTGTCCATCAAGCCTTGAAAGGTTTCCAAACACCTGGAAAGAATGAATGGTTTAATTCCCTTTGTGTTACTAAACTGGTTTAACAGATTCAAAGACTTGGATAAAACTTGAATGATGGCCTCATTTTATTCTATTTCATTTTCAGGATTTGGGTATCACTAGTAAGTCCAGTGTTTATTGCTAGTCCCTAAGTGCCTTTGAGAAAGTGATGGTGCTTCTTGAGTCACTGCAGACTATTTGGTGAAATTGCTCCCAAGGTGGTGAAGCTGATATTTTCATGACAGGCTATTGTGCAGTTTGAGCAGAAATCTGAACGTGAGCTGTATTCCTGTCCAGTGCTGCCAATCTCTTTCTTGGCAGTGGATGTAGCAGATTCCGGGAGTGTTGTTGGACTAGTGTGGGCAATTAACTGGTGACGGGCTGCAGTTATTGTATGCTACTGATGAAGGGAATGAATGTTGATTGATGAGGAGCTTTGTCCTGGATGATGTAGAGCTTCTCAAGAGCCTTGGTGCTGTATTCATTCAAGCAAGTGGAGAGAACAAGCCTCATTGTTTGTGCCTTGTAGATGGTGGAGAGGAGATGGATCAATAGACAATAGACAATAGGTGCAATAGTAGGCCATTCAGCCCTTCGAGCCAGCACCGCCATTCACTGTGATCCTGGCTGATCATCCGCTATCAGTATCCAGTTCCTGCCTTATCCCCATAAACTTTGATTCCACTATCTTTAAGAGCTCTATCCATCTCTTTTTTGAAAGCATCCAGAGACTTGGCATCCACAGCCTTCTGGGGCAGAGCATTCCATATATCCACCACTCTCTGGGTGAAAAAGTTTTTCCTCAACTCTGTTCTGAATGGCCTACCCCTAATTCTTAAACTGTGGCCTCTGGTTCTGGACTCACCTATCAGGGGGAACATGCTTCCTGCCTGCAGCGTGTCCAATCCCTTAATAATCTTATATGTTTCAATAAGATCCCCTCTCAGCCTTCTAAATTCCAGTGTATACAAGCCCAGTCACTCCAATCTTTCGACATATGACAGTCCCTCCATCCCAGGAATTAACCTTGTGAACCTACGCTGCACTCCCTCAATAGCAAGAATGTCCTTCCTCAAATTTGGAGACCAAAACTGCACACAGTACTCCAGGTGTAGTCTCACCAGGGCCCTGTACAGCTTGTGACAAAAGAACCAGTTATCAGAAGATTGATGCCGATAGGAGGACAATGGGGGAACCTTCAAGAGATGTTAATGAGAGACGAGAGGGATTAACGGAAAGGAGACACAGTTCCGAGTATTGTCAGAGACCGGGGCTTTGAACCCTGAACTGTTTGAAGTTTGATGGACAGGAGATACCCCAGCAGGAGGATAAAAAGGGATAGGGTCGCTAAGGCAACAGACACACGACTCCATGAGATAACGAGACGCTGAAAGTGGTGTGCCCCCCCCCCCACCAGTTGGTGGGAGTTTTGGAGGGCTGGTCGCGGGACCAGCCATAGACGCACAGGGTAGAAAGGTACGGATCGGCGGGAACCTGGTGTGTGTGTCCACCCTTGCCTGGCTACCGGGTTCACCGCAGAAGAACGATCGTATCTGGAACGGAGGGGTCACATTCGGTGACCTCAGAAGACATTACAAAGGGCTCGCCCGAAAGCTGACTGCGAGGAATATCGAAGGTCTGTTTGGAATCCGATTTGAATATTCATTCGTTCTCTCTCTCCCCCCAACCGCCCCCAACGGCACAACAGTGATTACTGTGAACTGAACTGAACTCAATTGAACTGAACTTTGCGTCACTTGAAACTGGTCATTTACCCCTAGACGGTGATAGAGCTTGATTGATCCTATTATCCTAGTTCTGTGTACATGTGTGTTTATCATTGCTGAACTGTTGCATTTATTATCCTTTTGTTTAGAGTACTGTGTTGCTTATTTCTTTAATAAAACTTTCTTAGTTCCAGTAATCCAGACTCCAACTAAGTGGTCCATTTCTGCTAGTTTGGCAACCCAGTTACGGGGTACGTAACAGGCTGCAGAAGGACCTCTTTGCTCTTATACTCAATTCCCCTTGTTATGAAGGCCAGCATGCCATTAGCTTTCTTCACAGCCTGCTGTATTTACATACTTGCTTCAGTGACTGATGTACAAGAATACCTAGATCTCATTGTGCTTCCCCTTTTCCTAACTTGACTCCATTTAGATAATAATCTGCCTTCCCATTCTTACCACCAAAGTGGATAACCTCACACTTATCTACATTAAACTGCATATGCCATGCATCTGCCCACTCACCCAGCCTGTCTAAGTCACACTGCATTCTCATAACATCCTCCTCACATTTCACACTGCCTCCCAGCTTCGTGTCATCAGCAAATTTGCTAATGTTGCTTTCAATTCCCTCATCTAAATCATTAATATATATTGTAAACAGCTGCAGTCCCAGCACTGAACCCCCCGGTATCCCACTGGTCACCGCCTGCCATTCCAAAAGGGACCCGTTAATCGCTACTCTTTGTTTTCTGTCAGCCAGCCAATTTTCAATCCATGTCAGTACTCTGCCCCCAATACCATGTGCCCTAATTTTGCCCACTAATCTCCTATATGGGACTTTATCAAAGGCCTTCTGAAAGTCCAGGTACACTACATCCACTGGCTCTCCCTTGTCCATTTTCATAGTTACAACCTCAAAAAATTCCAGAAGATTAGTCAAGCACGATTTCCCCTTCGTAAATCCATGCTGACTCAGACCAATCCTGTTACTGCTATCCAGATGTGTCGTAATTTCATCTTTTATAATTGACTCCAGCATCTTTCCCACCACCGACGTCAGGCTAACTGGTCTATAATTCCCTGTTTTCTCTCTTCCTCCCTTCTTGAAGAGAGGGACAACATTAGCCACCCTCCAATCCACAGGAACTGATCCTGAATCTATAGAACATTGGAAAATGATTACCAATGTGTCCACGATTTCTAAAGCCACCTCCTTCAGTACCCTGGGATGCAGACCATCAGGGCCCGGGGACTTATCAGCCTTCAGACCCAACAGCCTATCCAACACCATTTCCTGCCTAATATAAATTTCCTTCAATTCATCCATTACCCTAGGTCTTTTGGTTACTATTACATCTGGGAGATTGTTTGTGTCTTCCCTAGTGAAGACAGATCCAAAGTACCTGTTCAACTCGTCTGTCATTTCCTTGTTTCCCATAATAAATTCACCCGCTTCTGTCTTCAAGGGCCCAATGTCAGGAGATAAATAACTTGCCACAGGATACCCAGCCTCAGTCCTACTCTTACATTTTGTGGATGGTCCATTTTGAGTTTCTGGTCAATATCCAGTCAAAAGATACTAATGGCGTGGAATTGAATGTCATGGATGGATATTTAGTCTCTTTACCGATGGAGATAGCAATTGCAGATTGGCAGACTAGTTTATTATTGTCACATGTACCAAAGTATAGTGAAAGAATTTGTGTTGCTACCATATATAGAGATCATTTCATCATATTAATACATTGAAGTAAAAGGATAGAACTCTTTAACCCTTTTGCCTTAGCAGTGAAAGTGTGACTTATTGCTTAACAGCTGAGACCTGAATGTAATGGTCATACAGAATCGAAACACACCGTATGGCCATGAATTAGAGGGTAGCTTTTCTCAAGCACTTGCTCAATGGCCTTCAATGCCATGACAATTCATAAGCTTTTCTAGATACTTCCTAAAGGCTGTAAGTGAGCCTGCTTCTGCTATTTTCTCTGGCAGTGCATTCCAGGTACACACTCTGGGTGAAAAAGGACCCCTCAACTCCCCTCGAAATTTCTTTACCCTTCCCCTAAACTTCTAGCTTTATTCACCTCTGATCAGTGGAAAGACTTCCTCCAGGCTACTCTATGTATTCTCCTTACAGTTTTATATCGTCCAATCATGTTTCCCCTTAAATTCCTTTGCTCCAGGGAGGAGAGACCTAGTTTCTCCAGTCTCTCCTTATAATGTAACTAAGACAACATCCTAGACAACATCCGAGTGGATTTCCTCTGGACTTTCTCCAGTGCTATCATAACTTCCGATCATGTGATGACCAAAACAGCATTCATTACTCCAGCCGAGTGCTGACCAAAGTTATGTAAAGTTAGAACATAACCTTCTGCACTCAGAGATGTAATGAAGGCCTCCTTCTGAATCACATTATGTACTTGCATTACCACTTTTCGGGATCTATGATCTTGCACCACAAAGTCTCACTTTCCTTCAATATTCCCAATAATCATTAGTATTCCCAAAATGTATCTTCTCACACTTATCCGGATTTAAATTTTCTCAGCCCATTTCACCAAAACATTGATAACACTCTGTAGCCCCACTACCTTCCACGTTGTCAACAGCTACATCAATCTCAGTGTCAACTATGAACTTATTGATCAGGTCACTCATATCCACCTCCAAATTACTGATGCATATTTCATCAATAAGTGCCCCTGCATCAATCCCGTGGAATGTCAGTAGGCGCAGGTATCCAATCACAACTCCCTGCCATTGTTTTCTGTCTGTTTTGGATCCAATTTGCCAAATTGCTCTGGATCTTGTGAATTCTAATGTTTGGACCAGTTTCTCTGTGGATCTTGTCAAAAGCCTTACTGCAGTCCACTTAACCACATCCACAGCACCACTCTCGTTAGCACATTCTATTACCTCCTCAACAAATTAAATCAAATTGTTCAAATGCTCTTGACAAAACCATGTTGGCTATGTCTGATTAACCCTGCCTTTCTAATTGGTCATTAATCCTGTCCCTTAGAATTTACCCTCCAGTTATCTGCAACCTCACTTGTGGTCAGTGAGGGTGTAACAATCTCCGCAAGAACCCCAGCAATCTCTTCCATTTTCTCCCACAGAGGCCGAGAATAAGTGAAATCTACCTTTAAACTTGCAAAAGCATCAAGTACCTCTTCTTTATTGATGGAGATTTAAGTGGTTTTCCCTTCATGAGTTACCCAATTACAAAGTCATTTTCATTTATGAGTGCCAATGAAATGCATTCATTTAGGACCTCACCAATGCCTTCTGGCTACACACACTAATTTTCATTGTCCTTTTTTATGGGTCTTATTCTTCCTTGATCATTCCTTTGCTCTCACTGTGCTTCCAAAATGCCTTTGGGTTTGTGGTAATTCTGCCTGCCAGTCACATTTCATGACACCTCTTGGTCTTCCTAATTTCCTTTTTTATGTGTATCCCTACATTTTTATACTCCTGATAGGCATCCCTGGTCCTTAGTTCTCTGTACATGATATTTGCTTTGTTTTTCCTCTTTATCCAACATTTAGCATACCTTGACAATCCAGTGTTCCTTGTATTTGGCATCCTGGGCAACAACATCTTCGAGGGTCATTATGGGCCCAACATATTGATGCAATCACAAAGAAGGCACAACAATGTCTGTAATTCATTAGAAGTCTGAGTAGATTTAGTATATCACTAAAGACTAACATATTTCTTCCGAAGTACCATGGAGAGCATTCTGACTGGCTGCATCACTGCCTGGTTTGGAGGCTCCAATGCACAGGATCAAAACCGACTGTAGAGGTTGTCAATTCAGACAGCTGCATTACAGCCACAAGCCTCTCATAATCAAAGACATCTTCAAAAGCTGATGCCTCAAGAATGCGACATTCATCATAATGACCCCTCACCACCCAGGACAGTAGAGTGGGAAAATTATCGGAAGGTATCCTAAGAGACCAGATATGAGCATTTGGAAAGACAGGCACTGATGAGGGATAGTCAGCATGGCTTTGGTTGTAGTAGATCATGTCTGACTAATCTTATACATTTTTTAAGGATGTCACTAGGCAAATTGATTGAAGGCAAGGCAGTGGATAATATCTGCATGGCCGCATGGGAGGTTGATCAAGAAGGGTCAATTGCTCGGCATTCAAGATGAGGTGATAAATTGATTTAGACCTTGCCTTTTCAGGAGAAGCCAGAGAGTGGTAGCAGATGGTTGCCTCTCTTACTGGAGGCCTGTGACTAGTGGAGAGCCGCAGGGATCGGTGCTGGGTCCATTGTTGTTTATCATCTGTATCAATGATCTGGATGAAAATGTGATTAATTGGATCAGCAACTTTGCAAATGATACCAAGATTGGGGGTGTAGTGGACAGCAGGATCTGAACCAGCTGGAAAATTGGGCTGAAAAATAGCAGATGGAATTTATTGCAGACAAGTGTGAGATGTTGCAGTTAGGGAGGACCAGCCAGGGTAGGTTTTCTGCAATAAGTGGTAGGGCACTGAGGAGTACGATAGAACAAAGGGATCTGTGAATACAGGTCCATAATTTATTGAAAACTGTGTCACAGGTGGATAAGGTAATTAAAAAAGCTTTTGGCACATTGGTCTTCATAGATCAAGGTACTGAGTAAAAGAGTTGGGATGTTATGTTAAAGGCCTAATTTGGAGTACTGTGTACAGTTTTGGTCATCTATCAACATAAAAGATGAAAATAAGGTGAAAGAAAACAGTGAATATTTACAAGGACATTGCCAGGACTGGAGGGCCTGAGTTATAAGGAAAGACTGAATAAATTAAAACTTTATTCCCTAGAACATAAATGATTGAGGGATGATTTGATAGAGATATATAAAATTATGAGGGGTATAGATAGAGTAAATGTAAACAAGCTTTTTCCACTGAGGTTGGGTAGGGCTACAACTAGAGGTCATGGGTTAAGATGAAATGGGAACATGAAGAGAAACTTGTTCACCAAGATGGTGGTGAGAGTGTGGAATGTGCTGCCAGTGCAAGTGGTTGATGTGATTCAGATTTCAACATTTGAGAGAAGTTTGGATAGGAACATGGATGGGAGGGCTGTGGTCTAGGTGCGGGTTTCTGGATTTAGGCAGTTTAAATGGTTTAGCAGGGACTGGATGGGTCAAGGGACATGCTCGTATGCAGTAGTTTTCTATGGCTCTGCAACACACCATCTTAGCATTACTGTAATCAGCGAGCAGTTACTATCAATATCATCAGGGAGAGTTACCATTACTCTCATCAGGGAGAGTTACCATTACTATCATCAGGGAGAGTTACCATTACTATCATCAGGGAGAGTTATCATTACTATCATCAGGGAGATTTACCATTACTATCATCAGGCAGAGTTGCCATTACTCTCATCAGGGAATGGTTACCATTACTAGCATCAGACAGAGTTACCATTACTCTCATCAGGGAGAGTTACCATTACTCTCATCAGGGAGAGTTACCATTGCTCTCATCAGGGAGAGTTACCATTGCTCTCATCAGGGAGAGTTATCAATGCTATCATCAGGGAGAGTTACCATTACTCTAATCAGGGAGAGTTACCATTGCTATCATCAGGGAGAGTTATCAATGCTATCATCAGGGAGAGTTACCATTACTCTAATCAGGGAGAGTTACCATTGCTATCATCAGGGAGAGTTACCATTAATATCATCAGGGACAGCTAACATTGCTATCATCAGGGCGAGTTACCCTTACTATCATCAGGTAGTGTTACCATTACTCTCATCAGGGAGAGTTATCATTGCTATCATCAGGGAGAGTTACCATTGCTATCATCAGGGAGAGTTAGCATTACTATCATGAGGGAGAGTTATCATTACAGTCATCAAGGAGATTTACCATTACTATCATCAGGGAGCATTACCATTACTCTCATCAGGGACAGTTACCGTTACTCTCATCAGAGAGAGTTACCATTGCTCTCATCAGGGAGAGTTACCATTGCTATCATCAGTGAGAATTACCATTACTATCATCAGGGAGAGTTATCATGACTGTCATCAGGGACAGTTACCCTTACTATCATCAGGGAATGGTTACCATTGCTATCATCAGAAAGAGTTATCATTACTGTCATCAGGGAGAGTTACCATTACTATCATCAGGGCGAGTTACCATTACTCTCATCAAGGAGAGTTATCATTACTGTCATCAGGGAGATTTACCATTACTATCATCAGGGGGAGTTGCCATTACTCTCATCAGGGAGATTTACCATTACTATCATCAGTGAGAGTTACCATTACTCTCATCAGGAAATGGTCACCATTACTAGCTACAGAGAGAGTTGCCATTTCTCTCATCAGGGAGAGTTACCATTACTATCATCAGGGAGAGTTACCATTGCTATCATCAGGGGGAGTTACCATTACTGTCATCAAGGAGATTTACCATTACTATCATCAGGGAGAGTTACGATTACTCTCATCAAGGAGAGTTACCATTGCTATCATCAAGGAGAGTTATCATTACTATCATCAGGGAGAGTTACCATTACTATCATCAGAGAGAGTTACTGTTACTCTCATCAGGGAGTGTTACCATTGCTATCATCAGAAAGAGTTACCATTACTATCATCAGGGACAGGTTATCATTACTGTCATCAGGCAGATTTACCATTATAATTATCAGGGAACAGTTATCATTACTATCATCAGGGAATGGTTACCATTACTATCACTAGGGAGAGTTATCATTGTTGTCATCAGGGAGAGTTACCATTACTCTCATCAAAGAGAGTTACCATTATTCTCATCAGGGAGAGTTACCATTAATCTCATCAGAGAGAATTACCGTTCCTGTCATCAGGGAGATTTACCATTACTAACATCAGGGAGAGTTACCATTACTGTCATCAGGGAGATTTACCATTACTATCATCAGGGGGAGTTGCCATTACTCTCATCAGGGAGATTTACCATTACTATCATCAGTGAGAGTTACCATTACTCTCATCAGGAAATGGTCACCATTACTAGCTACAGAGAGAGTTGCCATTTCTCTCATCAGGGAGAGTTACCATTACTATCATCAGGGAGAGTTACCATTGCTATCATCAGGGGGAGTTACCATTACTGTCATCAAGGAGATTTACCATTACTATCATCAGGGAGAGTTACGATTACTCTCATCAAGGAGAGTTACCATTGCTATCATCAAGGAGAGTTATCATTACTATCATCAGGGAGAGTTACCATTACTATCATCAGAGAGAGTTACTGTTACTCTCATCAGGGAGTGTTACCATTGCTATCATCAGAAAGAGTTACCATTACTATCATCAGGGAGAGGTTATCATTACTGTCATCAGGCAGATTTACCATTATAATTATCAGGGAACAGTTATCATTACTATCATCAGGGAATGGTTACCATTACTATCACTAGGGAGAGTTATCATTGTTGTCATCAGGGAGAGTTACCATTACTCTCATCAAAGAGAGTTACCATTATTCTCATCAGGGAGAGTTACCATTAATCTCATCAGAGAGAATTACCGTTCCTGTCATCAGGGAGATTTACCATTACTATCATCAGGGAGAGTTACCATTACTGTCAGCAGGGAAAGTTATCATTACTCTCATCAGGGAGAGTTACCATTACTCTCAGCAGGGAGATTTATCATTGCTATCATCAGGGAGAGTTACCTTTACTCTCATCAGGGAGAGTTACCATTACTCTCATCAGGGAGATTCACCATTACTATCGTGAAGGAACAGTTACCATTACTCTCATCAGGGAGAGTTATCATTACTGTCATTAGGGAGAGTTAGCATTACTCTCATCAAGGAGAGTTATCATTACTGTCATCAGGGAGAATTACCATTGCTATCATCAGTGAGAGTTACCATTACTCTCATCAGGGAATGGTTACCATTACTAGCATCAGAGAGAGTTGCCATTTCTCTCATCAGGGAGAGTTACCATTGCTATCATCAGAAAGAGTTACCATTACTATCATCAGGGAGATTTACAATTACTATCATCAGAGAAAGGTTATCATTACTGTCATCAGGCTGATTTACCATTACTATTATCAGGAAACAGTTATCATTACTATCATCAGGGATTGGTTACCATTACTATCACCAGGGAGAGTTACCATTACTCTCATCAGGGAGAGTTACATTACTCTCATCAGGGATATTTACCATTACTATCATCAGGGAACAGTTACCATTACTCTCATCAGAGAGAATTATCATTACTGTCATTAGGGAGAGTTACCATTACTCTCATCAAGGAGAGTTGTCATTACTAGCATCAGGGAGAGTTACCATTGCTATCATCAGGGAGAGTTACACTTACTATCATTAGGGAGAGTTACCATTACTCTCATCAGGGAGAGTTATCATTGCTATCATCAGGGAGAGTTACCATTACTATCATCAGGGAGAGTTACCATTGCTATCATCAGGGAGAGTTACCATTGCTATCATCAGTGAGAATTACCATTACTATCATCAGGGAGAGTTATCATGACTGTCATCAGGGACAGTTACCCTTACTATCATCAGGGAATGGTTACCATTGCTATCATCAGAAAGAGTTATCATTACTGTCATCAGGGAGAGTTACCATTACTATCATCAGGGCGAGTTACCATTACTCTCATCAAGGAGAGTTATCATTACTGTCATCAGGGAGATTTACCATTACTATCATCAGGGGGAGTTGCCATTACTCTCATCAGGGAGATTTACCATTACTATCATCAGTGAGAGTTACCATTACTCTCATCAGGAAATGGTCACCATTACTAGCTACAGAGAGAGTTGCCATTTCTCTCATCAGGGAGAGTTACCATTACTATCATCAGGGAGAGTTACCATTGCTATCATCAGGGAGAGTTACCATTACTGTCATCAAGGAGATTTACCATTACTATCATCAGGGAGAGTTACGATTACTCTCATCAAGGAGAGTTACCATTGCTATCATCAAGGAGAGTTATCATTACTATCATCAGGGAGAGTTACCATTACTATCATCAGAGAGAGTTACTGTTACTCTCATCAGGGAGTGTTACCATTGCTATCATCAGAAAGAGTTACCATTACTATCATCAGGGACAGGTTATCATTACTGTCATCAGGCAGATTTACCATTACAATTATCAGGGAACAGTTATCATTACTATCATCAGGGAATGGTTACCATTACTATCACTAGGGAGAGTTATCATTGTTGTCATCAGGGAGAGTTACCATTACTCTCATCAAAGAGAGTTACCATTATTCTCATCAGGGAGAGTTACCATTAATCTCATCAGAGAGAATTACCGTTCCTGTCATCAGGGAGATTTACCATTACTATCATCAGGGAGAGTTACCATTACTGTCAGCAGGGAGAGTTATCATTACTCTCATCAGGGAGAGTTACCATTACTCTCAGCAGGGAGATTTATCATTGCTATCATCAGGGAGAGTTACCTTTACTCTCATCAGGGAGAGTTACCATTACTCTCATCAGGGAGATTCACCATTACTATCGTGAAGGAACAGTTACCATTACTCTCATCAGGGAGAGTTATCATTACTGTCATTAGGGAGAGTTAGCATTACTCTCATCAAGGAGAGTTATCATTACTGTCATCAGGGAGAATTACCATTGCTATCATCAGTGAGAGTTACCATTACTCTCATCAGGGAATGGTTACCATTACTAGCATCGGAGAGAGTTGCCATTTCTCTCATCAGGGAGAGTTACCATTGCTATCATCAGAAAGAGTTACCATTACTATCATCAGGGAGATTTACAATTACTATCATCAGAGAAAGGTTATCATTACTGTCATCAGGCTGATTTACCATTACTATTATCAGGAAACAGTTATCATTACTATCATCAGGGATTGGTTACCATTACTATCACCAGGGAGAGTTACCATTACTCTCATCAGGGAGAGTTACATTACTCTCATCAGGGATATTTACCATTACTATCATCAAGGAACAGTTACCATTACTCTCATCAGAGAGAATTATCATTACTGTCATTAGGGAGAGTTACCATTACTCTCATCAAGGAGAGTTGTCATTACTAGCATCAGGGAGAGTTACCATTGCTATCATCAGGGAGAGTTACACTTACTATCATTAGTGAGAGTTACCATTACTCTCATCAGGGAGAGTTATCATTGCTATCATCAGGGAGAGTTACCATTACTATCATCAGGGAGAGTTACCATTGCTATCATCAGGGAGAGTTAGCCTTACGATCATCAGGGAGAGATACCATTACTCTCATCAAGGAGAGTTACCATTGCTATCATCAGGGAGAGTTACCATTACTCTAATCAGGGAATGGTTTCCATTACTCTCACCAGAGAGAGTTACCATTGCTCTCATCCGGGAGAGGTACCATTGCTATCATCAGAGTGAGTTACATTACAATCATCAGGGAGAGTTATCATTACTGTCATCAGGGACAGTTATCCTCATACTATTATCAGGGAATGGTTACCATTGCTATCATCAGAGAGATTTACTGTTACTCTCATCAGGAAGAGTTACCATTGCTATCATCAGCAAGAATTACCATTACGATCATCAGGGAGAGGTTATCATACCTGTCATCAGGCAGATTTACCTTCACTATTATCAGGGAACAGTTATCATTACTATCATCAGGGAATGGTTACCATTACTATCACCAGGGAGAGTTACCATTACTATCATCAGGGAGAGTTACCATTACTATCATCAGGGAGAGTTACCATTACTCTAATCAGGGAATGGTTTCCATTACTAGCATCAGAGAGAGTTACCATTACTCTCATCAGGGAGAGTTACCATTACTATCATCAGGGAAAGGTTATCATACCTGTCATCAGGCAGATTTACCTTCACTATTATCAGGGAACAGTTATCATTACTATCATCAGGGAATGGTTACCATTACTATCACCAGGGAGAGTTACCATTACTATCATCAGGGAGAGTTACCATTGCTATCATCAGGGAGAGTTACCGTTACAGTCATCAAGGAGATTTACCATTACTATCATCAGGGAGAGATACCATTACTCTCATCAAGGAGAGTTACCATTGCTATCATCAGGGAGAGTTACCATTACTCTAATCAGGGAATGGTTTCCATTACTAGTATCAGAGAGAGTTACCATTACTCTCATCAGGGAGAATTACCATTACTCTCATCAGAGAGAGTTACCATTGCTCTCATCAGGGAGAGGTACCATTACTATCATCAGAGAGAGTTACTATTACTATCATGAGGGAGAGTTATCATTACTGTCATCAGGGACACTTACCCTTACTATTATCAGGGAATGGTTACCATTGCTATCATCAGGGAGAGTTACCATTACTATCATCAGGATGAGTTACAATTACTCTCATCAGGGAGAGTTACCATTACTCTAATCAGGGAATGGTTTCCATTCCTCTCATCAGAGAGAGTTACCATTGCTCTCATCCGGGAGAGGTACCATTGCTATCATCACAGTGAGTTACCATTGCTATCATCAGGGAGAGATACCATTACTCTAATCAGGGAATGGTTTCCATTACTAGCATCAGAGAGAGTTACCATTACTCTCATCAGGGAGAGTTAACATTACTCTCATCAGAAAGAGTTACCATTGCTCTCATCAGGGAGAGGTACCATTACTATCATCAGAGAGAGTTACCGTTTCTGTCATCAGGGAGATTTACCATTACTATCATCAGGGAGAGTTATCGTTACTGTCAAAAGGGAGAGTTACCATTTCTCTCATCAGGGATAGTTACCATTGCTATCATCTGGGAGAGTTACCATTACTATCATCAGGGAAAAGTTACCATCACTATTATCAGGGAGAGTTATCATTACTGTCATCAGGGAGAGTTACCATTATTAGCATCAGGGAGAGTTATCATTGTTGTCATCAGGGAGAGTTACCATTACTCTCATCAAAGAGAGTTACCATTATTCTCATCAGGGAGAGTTACCATTAATCTCATCAGAGAGAATTACCGTTCCTGTCATCAGGGAGATTTACCATTACTATCATCAGGGAGAGTTACCATTACTGTCAGCAGGGAGAGTTATCATTACTCTCATCAGGGAGAGTTACCATTACTCTCATCAGGGAGATTTATCATTGCTATCATCAGGGAGAGTTACCTTTACTCTCATCAGGGAGAGTTACCATTACTCTCATCAGGAAGATTTACCATTACTATCATGAGGGAACAGTTACCATTACTCTCATCAGGGAGAGTTATCATTACTGTCATTAGGGAGAGTTAGCATTACTCTCATCAAGGAGAGTTAACATTACTGTCATCAGGGAGAGTTACCATTGCTATCATCAGTGAGAGTTACCATTACTCTCATCAGGGAATGTTTACCATTACTAGCGTCAGGGAGAGTTATGATTACTCTCAGCAGGGAGATTTATCATTGCTATCATCAGGGAGAGTTACCTTTACTCTCATCAGGGAGAGTTACCATTACTCTCATCAGGGAGATTCACCATTACTATCGTGAAGGAACAGTTACCATTACTCTCATCAGGGAGAGTTATCATTACTGTCATTAGGGAGAGTTAGCATTACTCTCATCAAGGAGAGTTATCATTACTGTCATCAGGGAGAATTACCATTGCTATCATCAGTGAGAGTTACCATTACTCTCATCAGGGAATGGTTACCATTACTAGCATCAGAGAGAGTTGCCATTTCTCTCATCAGGGAGAGTTACCATTGCTATCATCAGAAAGAGTTACCATTACTATCATCAGGGAGATTTACAATTACTATCATCAGAGAAAGGTTATCATTACTGTCATCAGGCTGATTTACCATTACTATTATCAGGAAACAGTTATCATTACTATCATCAGGGATTGGTTACCATTACTATCACCAGGGAGAGTTACCATTACTCTCATCAGGGAGAGTTACATTACTCTCATCAGGGATATTTACCATTACTATCATCAGGGAACAGTTACCATTACTCTCATCAGAGAGAATTATCATTACTGTCATTAGGGAGAGTTACCATTACTCTCATCAAGGAGAGTTGTCATTACTAGCATCAGGGAGAGTTACCATTGCTATCATCAGGGAGAGTTACACTTACTATCATTAGGGAGAGTTACCATTACTCTCATCAGGGAGAGTTATCATTGCTATCATCAGGGAGAGTTACCATTACTATCATCAGGGAGAGTTACCATTGCTATCATCAGGTAGAGTTAGCCTTACGATCATCAGGGAGAGATACCATTACTCTCATCAAGGAGAGTTACCATTGCTATCATCAGGGAGAGTTACCATTACTCTAATCAGGGAATGGTTTCCATTACTCTCACCAGAGAGAGTTACCATTGCTCTCATCCGGGAGAGGTACCATTGCTATCATCAGAGTGAGTTACCATTACTATCATCAGGGAGAGTTATCATTACTGTCATCAGGGACAGTTATCCTCATAATATTATCAGGGAATGGTTACCATTGCAATCATCAGAGAGATTTACTGTTACTCTCATCAGGAAGAGTTACCATTGCTATCATCAGCAAGAATTACCATTACGATCATCAGGGAGAGGTTATCATGCCTGTCATCAGGCAGATTTACCTTCACTATTATCAGGGAACAGTTATCATTACTATCATCAGGGAATGGTTACCATTACTATCACCAGGGAGAGTTACCATTACTATCATCAGGGAGAGTTACCATTGCTATCATCAGGGAGAGTTACCATTACTCTAATCAGGGAATGGTTTCCATTACTAGTATCAGAGAGAGTTACCATTACTCTCATCAGGGAGAATTACCATTACTCTCATCAGAGAGAGTTACCATTGCTCTCATCAGGGAGAGGTACCATTACTATCATCAGAGAGAGTTACTATTACTATCATGAGGGAGAGTTATCATTACTGTCATCAGGGACACTTACCCTTACTATTATCAGGGAATGGTTACCATTGCTATCATCAGGGAGAGTTACCATTACTCTCATCAGGGAGAGTTACATTACTCTCATCAGGGATATTTACCATTACTATCATCAGGGAACAGTTACCATTACTCTCATCAGAGAGAATTATCATTACTGTCATTAGGGAGAGTTACCATTACTCTCATCAAGGAGAGTTGTCATTACTAGCATCAGGGAGAGTTACCATTGCTATCATCAGGGAGAGTTACACTTACTATCATTAGGGAGAGTTACCATTACTCTCATCAGGGAGAGTTATCATTGCTATCATCAGGGAGAGTTACCATTACTATCATCAGGGAGAGTTACCATTGCTATCATCAGGGAGAGTTAGCCTTACGATCATCAGGGAGAGATACCATTACTCTCATCAAGGAGAGTTACCATTGCTATCATCAGGGAGAGTTACCATTACTCTAATCAGGGAATGGTTTCCATTACTCTCACCAGAGAGAGTTACCATTGCTCTCATCCGGGAAGGTACCATTGCTATCATCAGAGTGAGTTACATTACTATCATCAGGGAGAGTTATCATTACTGTCATCAGGGACAGTTATCCTCATACTATTATCAGGGAATGGTTACCATTGCTATCATCAGAGAGATTTACTGTTACTCTCATCAGGAAGAGTTACCATTGCTATCATCAGCAAGAATTACCATTACGATCATCAGGGAGAGGTTATCATACCTGTCATCAGGCAGATTTACCTTCACTATTATCAGGGAACAGTTATCATTACTATCATCAGGGAATGGTTACCATTACTATCACCAGGGAGAGTTACCATTACTATCATCAGGGAGAGTTACCATTGCTATCATCAGGGAGAGTTACCATTACTCTAATCAGGGAATGGTTTCCATTACTAGCATCAGAGAGAGTTACCATTACTCTCATCAGGGAGAGTTACCATTACTCTCATCAGAGAGAGTTACCATTGCTATAATCAGGGAGAGGTACCATTACTACCATCAGAGAGAGTTACTATTACTATCATTAGGGAGAGTTATCATTACTGTCATAAGGGACAGTTACCCTTACTATTATCAGGGAATGGTTACCATTGCTATCATCAGGAAGAGTTACCATTACTCTCATCAGAGAGAGTTACCGTTTCTGTCATCAGGGAGATTTACCATTACTATCATCAGGGAACAGTTACCATTACTATTATCAGGGAGAGTTATCATTACTGTCATCAGGGAGAGTTACCATTACTAGCATCAGGGAGAGTTATCATAACTATCATCAGGGAGATTTAACATTACTATCATCAGGGAGAGTTGCCTTTACTCTCATCAGGGAGATTTACCATTACTATCATCAGTGAGAGTTATCATTATTGTTATCAGGGAACAGTTACCATTTCTCTCATCAGGGAATGGTTACCATAACTAGCATCAGAGAGAGTTCCCATTTCTCTCATTAGGGACAGTTACCCTTACTATCATCAGGGAATGGTTACTATTACTATCATCAGAGAGAGTTACTATTACTCTCATCAGGGAGAGTTACCATTACTATCATCAGAAAGAGTTACCATTACTATCATCAGAGAGATTTACCATTACTATCATCAGGGACAGGTTATCATTACTGTCATCAGGCAGATTTACCATTACAATTATCAGGGAACAGTTATCATTACTATCATCAGGGAATGGTTACCATTACTATCACTAGGGAGAGTTATCATTGTTGTCATCAGGGAGAGTTACCATTACTCTCATCAAAGAGAGTTACCATTATTCTCATCAGGGAGAGTTACCATTAATCTCATCAGAGAGAATTACCGTTCCTGTCATCAGGGAGATTTACCATTACTATCATCAGGGAGAGTTACCATTACTGTCAGCAGGGAGAGTTATCATTACTCTCATCAGGGAGAGTTACCATTACTCTCATCAGGGAGATTTATCATTGCTATCATCAGGGAGAGTTACCTTTACTCTCATCAGGGAGAGTTACCATTACTCTCATCAGGAAGATTTACCATTACTATCATGAGGGAACAGTTACCATTACTCTCATCAGGGAGAGTTATCATTACTGTCATTAGGGAGAGTTAGCATTACTCTCATCAAGGAGAGTTAACATTACTGTCATCAGGGAGAGTTACCATTGCTATCATCAGTGAGAGTTACCATTACTCTCATCAGGGAATGTTTACCATTACTAGCATCAGGGAGAGTTATGATTACTCTCAGCAGGGAGATTTATCATTGCTATCATCAGGGAGAGTTACCTTTACTCTCATCAGGGAGAGTTACCATTACTCTCATCAGGGAGATTCACCATTACTATCGTGAAGGAACAGTTACCATTACTCTCATCAGGGAGAGTTATCATTACTGTCATTAGGGAGAGTTAGCATTACTCTCATCAAGGAGAGTTATCATTACTGTCATCAGGGAGAATTACCATTGCTATCATCAGTGAGAGTTACCATTACTCTCATCAGGGAATGGTTACCATTACTAGCATCAGAGAGAGTTGCCATTTCTCTCATCAGGGAGAGTTACCATTGCTATCATCAGAAAGAGTTACCATTACTATCATCAGGGAGATTTACAATTACTATCATCAGAGAAAGGTTATCATTACTGTCATCAGGCTGATTTACCATTACTATTATCAGGAAACAGTTATCATTACTATCATCAGGGATTGGTTACCATTACTATCACCAGGGAGAGTTACCATTACTCTCATCAGGGAGAGTTACATTACTCTCATCAGGGATATTTACCATTACTATCATCAGGGAACAGTTACCATTACTCTCATCAGAGAGAATTATCATTACTGTCATTAGGGAGAGTTACCATTACTCTCATCAAGGAGAGTTGTCATTACTAGCATCAGGGAGAGTTACCATTGCTATCATCAGGGAGAGTTACACTTACTATCATTAGGGAGAGTTACCATTACTCTCATCAGGGAGAGTTATCATTGCTATCATCAGGGAGAGTTACCATTACTATCATCAGGGAGAGTTACCATTGCTATCATCAGGTAGAGTTAGCCTTACGATCATCAGGGAGAGATACCATTACTCTCATCAAGGAGAGTTACCATTGCTATCATCAGGGAGAGTTACCATTACTCTAATCAGGGAATGGTTTCCATTACTCTCACCAGAGAGAGTTACCATTGCTCTCATCCGGGAGAGGTACCATTGCTATCATCAGAGTGAGTTACCATTACTATCATCAGGGAGAGTTATCATTACTGTCATCAGGGACAGTTATCCTCATAATATTATCAGGGAATGGTTACCATTGCAATCATCAGAGAGATTTACTGTTACTCTCATCAGGAAGAGTTACCATTGCTATCATCAGCAAGAATTACCATTACGATCATCAGGGAGAGGTTATCATACCTGTCATCAGGCAGATTTACCTTCACTATTATCAGGGAACAGTTATCATTACTATCATCAGGGAATGGTTACCATTACTATCACCAGGGAGAGTTACCATTACTATCATCAGGGAGAGTTACCATTGCTATCATCAGGGAGAGTTACCATTACTCTAATCAGGGAATGGTTTCCATTACTAGTATCAGAGAGAGTTACCATTACTCTCATCAGGGAGAATTACCATTACTCTCATCAGAGAGAGTTACCATTGCTCTCATCAGGGAGAGGTACCATTACTATCATCAGAGAGAGTTACTATTACTATCATGAGGGAGAGTTATCATTACTGTCATCAGGGACACTTACCCTTACTATTATCAGGGAATGGTTACCATTGCTATCATCAGGGAGAGTTACCATTACTATCATCAGGATGAGTTACAATTACTCTCATCAGGGAGAGTTACCATTACTCTAATCAGGGAATGGTTTCCATTCCTCTCATCAGAGAGAGTTACCATTGCTCTCATCCGGGAGAGGTACCATTGCTATCATCACAGTGAGTTACCATTGCTATCATCAGGGAGAGATACCATTACTCTAATCAGGGAATGGTTTCCATTACTAGCATCAGAGAGAGTTACCATTACTCTCATCAGGGAGAGTTAACATTACTCTCATCAGAAAGAGTTACCATTGCTCTCATCAGGGAGAGGTACCATTACTATCATCAGAGAGAGTTACCGTTTCTGTCATCAGGGAGATTTACCATTACTATCATCAGGGAGAGTTATTGTTACTGTCAAAAGGGAGAGTTACCATTTCTCTCATCAGGGATAGTTACCATTGCTATCATCTGGGAGAGTTACCATTACTATCATCAGGGAAAAGTTACCATCACTATTATCAGGGAGAGTTATCATTACTGTCATCAGGGAGAGTTACCATTATTAGCATCAGGGAGAGTTATCATTACTGTCATCAGAGAGAGTTACCATTACTCTCATCAGGGAGAGTTATCATTACTGTCATTAGGGAGAGTTAGCATTACTCTCATCAAGGAGAGTTATCATTACTGTCATCAGGGAGAATTACCATTGCTATCATCAGTGAGAGTTACCATTACTCTCATCAGGGAATGGTTACCATTACTAGCATCAGAGAGAGTTGCCATTTCTCTCATCAGGGAGAGTTACCATTGCTATCATCAGAAAGAGTTACCATTACTATCATCAGGGAGATTTACAATTACTATCATCAGAGAAAGGTTATCATTACTGTCATCAGGCTGATTTACCATTACTATTATCAGGAAACAGTTATCATTACTATCATCAGGGATTGGTTACCATTACTATCACCAGGGAGAGTTACCATTACTCTCATCAGGGAGAGTTACATTACTCTCATCAGGGATATTTACCATTACTATCATCAGGGAACAGTTACCATTACTCTCATCAGAGAGAATTATCATTACTGTCATTAGGGAGAGTTACCATTACTCTCATCAAGGAGAGTTGTCATTACTAGCATCAGGGAGAGTTACCATTGCTATCATCAGGGAGAGTTACACTTACTATCATTAGGGAGAGTTACCATTACTCTCATCAGGGAGAGTTATCATTGCTATCATCAGGGAGAGTTACCATTACTATCATCAGGGAGAGTTACCATTACTATCATCAGGTAGAGTTAGCCTTACGATCATCAGGGAGAGATACCATTACTCTCATCAAGGAGAGTTACCATTGCTATCATCAGGGAGAGTTACCATTACTCTAATCAGGGAATGGTTTCCATTACTCTCACCAGAGAGAGTTACCATTGCTCTCATCCGGGAGAGGTACCATTGCTATCATCAGAGTGAGTTACCATTACTATCATCAGGGAGAGTTATCATTACTGTCATCAGGGACAGTTATCCTCATAATATTATCAGGGAATGGTTACCATTGCAATCATCAGAGAGATTTACTGTTACTCTCATCAGGAAGAGTTACCATTGCTATCATCAGCAAGAATTACCATTACGATCATCAGGGAGAGGTTATCATACCTGTCATCAGGCAGATTTACCTTCACTATTATCAGGGAACAGTTATCATTACTATCATCAGGGAATGGTTACCATTACTATCACCAGGGAGAGTTACCATTACTATCATCAGGGAGAGTTACCATTGCTATCATCAGGGAGAGTTACCATTACTCTAATCAGGGAATGGTTTCCATTACTAGCATCAGAGAGAGTTACCATTACTCTCATCAGGGAGAGTTACCATTACTATCATCAGGGAAAGGTTATCATACCTGTCATCAGGCAGATTTACCTTCACTATTATCAGGGAACAGTTATCATTACTATCATCAGGGAATGGTTACCATTACTATCACCAGGGAGAGTTACCATTACTATCATCAGGGAGAGTTACCATTGCTATCATCAGGGAGAGTTACCGTTACAGTCATCAAGGAGATTTACCATTACTATCATCAGGGAGAGATACCATTACTCTCATCAAGGAGAGTTACCATTGCTATCATCAGGGAGAGTTACCATTACTCTAATCAGGGAATGGTTTCCATTACTAGTATCAGAGAGAGTTACCATTACTCTCATCAGGGAGAATTACCATTACTCTCATCAGAGAGAGTTACCATTGCTCTCATCAGGGAGAGGTACCATTACTATCATCAGAGAGAGTTACTATTACTATCATGAGGGAGAGTTATCATTACTGTCATCAGGGACACTTACCCTTACTATTATCAGGGAATGGTTACCATTGCTATCATCAGAGAGAGTTACCATTACTATCATCAGGATGAGTTACAATTACTCTCATCAGGGAGAGTTACCATTACTCTAATCAGGGAATGGTTTCCATTCCTCTCATCAGAGAGAGTTACCATTGCTCTCATCCGGGAGAGGTACCATTGCTATCATCACAGTGAGTTACCATTGCTATCATCAGGGAGAGATACCATTACTCTAATCAGGGAATGGTTTCCATTACTAGCATCAGAGAGAGTTACCATTACTCTCATCAGGGAGAGTTAACATTACTCTCATCAGAAAGAGTTACCATTGCTCTCATCAGGGAGAGGTACCATTACTATCATCAGAGAGAGTTACCGTTTCTGTCATCAGGGAGATTTACCATTACTATCATCAGGGAGAGTTATCGTTACTGTCAAAAGGGAGAGTTACCATTTCTCTCATCAGGGATAGTTACCATTGCTATCATCTGGGAGAGTTACCATTACTATCATCAGGGAAAAGTTACCATCACTATTATCAGGGAGAGTTATCATTACTGTCATCAGGGAGAGTTACCATTATTAGCATCAGGGAGAGTTATCATTACTGTCATCAGAGAGAGTTACCATTACTCTCATCAGGGAGAGTTATCATTACTGTCATCAGAGAGAGTTACCATTACTCTCATCAAGGAGAGTTATCATTACTGTCATCAGGGAGAATTACCATTACTATCATCAGTGAGAGTTACCATTTCTCTCATCAGGGAATGGTTACCCTTACTCTCATCAAGGAGAGTTACCATTGCTCTCATCCGGGAGAGACCCATTGCTATCATCAGAGTGAGTTACCATTACTATCATCAGGGAGAGTTATCATTACTGTCATCAGGGACAGTTACCCTTACTATTATCAGGGAATGGTTACCATTGCTATCATCAGAGAGAGTTACTATTACTCTCATCAGGAAGAGTTACCATTACTATCATCAGGGAGAGGTTATTATACCTGTCATCAGGCAGATTTACCTTCACTATTATTAGGGAACAGTTATCATTACTATCATCAGGGAATGGTTACCATTACTATCACCAGGGAGAGTTACCATTACTATCATCAGGGAGAGTTACCATTGCTATCATCAGGGAGAGTTAGCCTTAATATCATCAGGGAGAGTTATCATTACAGTCATCAAGGAGATTTACCATGACTATCATCAGGGAGAGATACCATTACTCTCATCAAGGAGAGTTACCATTGCTATCATCAGGGAGAGTTACCATTACTCTAATCAGGGAATGGTTTCCATTACTCTCATCAGAGAGAGTTACCATTGCTCTCATCCGGGAGAGGTACCATTGCTATCATCAGAGTGAGTTACCATTACTATCATCAGGGAGAGTTATCATTACTGTCATCAGGGACAGTTACCCTTACTATTATCAGGAAATGGTTACCATTGATATCATCAGAGAGAGTTACTATTACTCTCATCAGGAAGAGTTACCATTGCTATCATCAGAAAGAGTTACCATTACTATCATCAGGGAAAGGTTATCATACCTGTCATCAGGCAGATTTACCTTCACTATTATCAGGGAACAGTTATCATTACTATCATCAGGGAATCGTTACCATTATTATCACCAGGGAGAGTTACCATTACTATCATCAGGGAGAATTACCATTGCTATCATCAGGGAGAGTTATCATTACAGTCATCAAGGAGATTTACCATTACTATCATCAGGGAGAGATACCATTACTCTCATCAAGGAGAGTTACCATTGCTATCATCAGGGAGAGTTACCATTACTCTAATCAGGGTATGGTTTCCATTACTAGCATCAGAGAGAGTTACCATTACTCTCATCAGGGAGAGTTACCATTACTATCATCAGGGAAAGGTTATCATACCTGTCATCAGGCAGATTTACCTTCACTATTATCAGGGAACAGTTATCATTACTATCATCAGGGAATCGTTACCATTATTATCACCAGGGAGAGTTACCATTTCTATCATCAGTGAGAATTACCATTGCTATCATCAGGGAGAGTTATCATTACAGTCATCAAGGAGATTTACCATTACTATCATCAGGGAGAGATACCATTACTCTCATCAAGGAGAGTTACCATTGCTATCATCAGGGAGAGTTACCATTACTCTAATCAGGGAATGGTTTCCATTACTAGCATCAGAGAGAGTTACCATTACTCTCATCAGGGAGAGTTACCATTACTATCATCAGGGAAAGGTTATCATACCTGTCATCAGGCAGATTTACCTTCACTATTATCAGGGAACAGTTATCATTACTATCATCAGGGAATGGTTACCATTACTATCACCAGGGAGAGTTACCATTACTATCATCAGGGAGAGTTACCATTGCTATCATCAGGGAGAGTTACCGTTAGAGTCATCAAGGAGATTTACCATTACTATCATCAGGGAGAGATACCATTACTCTCATCAAGGAGAGTTACCATTGCTATCATCAGGGAGAGTTACCATTACTCTAATCAGGGAATGGTTTCCATTACTAGCATCAGAGAGAGTTACCATTACTCTCATCAGGGAGAATTACCATTACTCTCATCAGAGAGAGTTACCATTGCTCTCATCAGGGAGAGGTACCATTACTATCATCAGAGAGAGTTACTATTACTATCATGAGGGAGAGTTATCATTACTGTCATCAGGGACACTTACCCTTACTATTATCAGGGAATGGTTACCATTGCTATCATCAGGGAGAGTTACCATTACTATCATCAGGATGAGTTACAATTACTCTCATCAGGGAGAGTTACCATTACTCTAATCAGGGAATGGTTTCCATTCCTCTCATCAGAGAGAGTTACCATTGCTCTCATCCGGGAGAGGTACCATTGCTATCATCACAGTGAGTTACCATTGCTATCATCAGGGAGAGATACCATTACTCTAATCAGGGAATGGTTTCCATTACTTGCATCAGAGAGAGTTACCATTACTCTCATCAGGGAGAGTTACCATTACTCTCATCAGAAAGAGTTACCATTGCTCTCATCAGGGAGAGGTACCATTACTATCATCAGAGAGAGTTACCGTTTCTGTCATCAGGGAGATTTACCATTACTATCATCAGGGAGAGTTATCATTACTGTCAAAAGGGAGAGTTACCATTTCTCTCATCAGGGATAGTTACCATTGCTATCATCTGGGAGAGTTACCATTACTATCATCAGGGAACAGTTACCATCACTATTATCAGGGAGAGTTATCATTACTGTCATCAGGGAGAGTTACCATTATTAGCATCAGGGAGAGTTATCATTACTGTCATCAGAGAGAGTTACCATTACTCTCATCAGGGAGAGTTATCATTACTGTCATCAGAGAGAGTTACCATTACTCTCATCAGGGAGAGTTATCATTACTGTCATTAGGGAGAGTTAGCATTACTCTCATCAAGGAGAGTTATCATTAGTGTCATCAGGGAGAATTACCATTACTATCATCAGTGAGAGTTACCATTTCTCTCATCAGGGAATGGTTACCCTTACTCTCATCAAGGAGAGTTACCATTGCTCTCATCCGGGAGAGACCCATTGCTATCATCAGAGTGAGTTACCATTACTATCATCAGGGAGAGTTATCATTACTGTCATCAGGGACAGTTACCCTTACTATTATCAGGGAATGGTTACCATTGCTATCATCAGAGAGAGTTACTATTACTCTCATCAGGAAGAGTTACCATTACTATCATCAGGGAGAGGTTATTATACCTGTCATCAGGCAGATTTACCTTCACTATTATTAGGGAACAGTTATCATTAATATCATCAGGGAATGGTTACCATTACTATCACCAGGGAGAGTTACCATTACTATCATCAGGGAGAGTTACCATTGCTATCATCAGGGAGAGTTAGCCTTAATATCATCAGGGAGAGTTATCATTACAGTCATCAAGGAGATTTACCATGACTATCATCAGGGAGAGATACCATTACTCTCATCAAGGAGAGTTACCATTGCTATCATCAGGGAGAGTTACCATTACTCTAATCAGGGAATGGTTTCCATTACTCTCATCAGAGAGAGTTACCATTGCTCTCATCCGGGAGAGGTACCATTGCTATCATCAGAGTGAGTTACCATTACTATCATCAGGGAGAGTTATCATTACTGTCATCAGGGACAGTTACCCTTACTATTATCAGGAAATGGTTACCATTGATATCATCAGAGAGAGTTACTATTACTCTCATCAGGAAGAGTTACCATTGCTATCATCAGAAAGAGTTACCATTACTATCATCAGGGAAAGGTTATCATACCTGTCATCAGGCAGATTTACCTTCACTATTATCAGGGAACAGTTATCATTACTATCATCAGGGAATCGTTACCATTATTATCACCAGGGAGAGTTACCATTACTATCATCAGGGAGAATTACCATTGCTATCATCAGGGAGAGTTATCATTACAGTCATCAAGGAGATTTACCATTACTATCATCAGGGAGAGATACCATTACTCTCATCAAGGAGAGTTACCATTGCTATCATCAGGGAGAGTTACCATTACTCTAATCAGGGAATGGTTTCCATTACTAGCATCAGAGAGAGTTACCATTACTCTCATCAGGGAGAGTTACCATTACTATCATCAGGGAAAGGTTATCATACCTGTCATCAGGCAGATTTACCTTCACTATTATCAGGGAACAGTTATCATTACTATCATCAGGGAATGGTTACCATTACTATCACCAGGGAGAGTTACCATTACTATCATCAGGGAGAGTTACCATTGCTATCATCAGGGAGAGTTATCATTACAGTCATCAAGGAGATTTACCATTACTATCATCAGGGAGAGATACCATTACTCTCATCAAGGAGAGTTACCATTGCTATTATCAGGGAGAGTTACCATTACTCTAATCAGGGAATGGTTTCCATTACTAGCATCAGAGAGAGTTACCATTACTCTCATCAGGGAGAGTTACCATTACTATCATCAGGGAAAGGTTATCATACCTGTCATCAGGCAGATTTACCTTCACAATTATCAGGGAACAGTTATCATTACTATCATCAGGGAATGGTTACCATTACTATCACCAGGGAGAGTTACCATTACTATCATCAGGGAGAGTTACCATTGCTATCATCAGGGAGAGTTACCGTTACAGTCATCAAGGAGATTTACCATTACTATCATCAGGGAGAGATACCATTACTCTCATCAAGGAGAGTTACCATTGCTATCATCAGGGAGAGTTACCATTACTCTAATCAGGGAATGGTTTCCATTACTCTCATCAGAGAGAGTTACCATTGCTCTCATCAGGGAGAGGTACCATTACTATCATCAGAGAGAGTTACTATTACTATCATGAGGGAGAGTTATCATTACTGTCATCAGGGACACTTACCCTTACTATTATCAGGGAATGGTTACCATTGCTATCATCAGGGAGAGTTACCATTACTATCATCAGGATGAGTTACAATTACTCTCATCAGAGAGAGTTACCATTGCTCTCATCCGGGAGAGGTACCATTGCTATCATCACAGTGAGTTACCATTGCTATCATCAGGGAGAGATACCATTACTCTAATCAGGGAATGGTTTCCATTACTAGCATCAGAGAGAGTTACCATTACTTTCATCAGGGAGAGTTACCATTACTCTCATCAGAGAGAGTTACCATTGCTCTCATCAGGGAGAGGTACCATTACTATCATCAGATAGAGTTACCGTTTCTGTCATCAGGGAGATTTACCATTACTATCATCAGGGAGAGTTATCATTACTGTCAAAAGGGAGAGTTACCATTTCTCTCATCAGGGATAGTTACCATTGCTATCATCTGGGAGAGTTACCATTACTGTCAGCAGGGAGAGTTATCATTACTCTCATCAGGGAGAGTTACCATTACTCTCATCAGGGAGATTTACCATTGCTATCATCAGGGAGAGTTACCTTTACTCTCATCAGGGAGAGTTACTATTACTCTCATCAGGCAGATTTACCATTACTATCATCAGCGAACAGTTACCATTATTCTCATCAGGGAGGGTTTCCAGTACTCTCATCAGAGAGAGTTACCATTTCTGTCATCAGGGAGATTTACCATTCCTATCATCAGTGAACAGTTACCATTGCTATCATCAGGGAGAGTTATCATTTCGGTCATCAGGATGATGTACCATTTGTATCATCAGGGAACAGTTACCATTACTCTCATCAGGGAGATTTACCATTGCTATCATCAGGGAGAGTTACCTTTACTCTCATCAGGGAGAGTTACTATTACTCTCATCAGGGAGATTTACCATTACTATCATCAGCGAACAGTTACCATTACTCTCATCAGGAAGAGTTATTATTACTGTCATTAGGAAGAGTTAGCATTACTCTCCTCAAGGAGAGTTACCATTTCTGTCATCAGGGAAAGTTATCATATCTATCATCAGTGAGAGTTACCATTACTCTCATTAGGGAGAGTTACCATTACTCTCATCAGGGAGAGTTACCATTGCTATCATCACAGAGAGTTACCATTGCTATCATCAGGGAGAGTTACCATTGCTGTGATCAGGGAGAGTTTCCCTTACTATCATCAGCGAGAATTACCATTACTCTCATCAGAGAGAGTTACCATTGCTATCATCAGGGAGAGTTATCATTACAGCCATCAAGGAGATTTACCATTACTATCATCAGGGAGAGTAACTATTACTCTCATCAAGGAGAGTTATCATTACTATCATCAGGGAGATTTGCCATTACTCTCATCAGGGAGAGTTTGCATTACTCTCATCAGGGAGAGTTACCATTACTATCATCAAGGAGAGTTATCATTACTGTCATCAGGGAGAATTACCATTACTATCATCAGTGAGAGTTACCATTTCTCTCATCAGGGAATGGTTACCCTTACTCTCATCAAGGAGAGTTACCATTGCTCTCATCCGGGAGAGACCCATTGCTATCATCAGAGTGAGTTACCATTACTATCATCAGGGAGAGTTATCATTACTGTCATCAGGGACAGTTACCCTTACTATTATCAGGGAATGGTTACCATTGCTATCATCAGAGAGAGTTACTATTACTCTCATCAGGAAGAGTTACCATTACTATCATCAGGGAGAGGTTATTATACCTGTCATCAGGCAGATTTACCTTCACTATTATTAGGGAACAGTTATCATTACTATCATCAGGGAATGGTTACCATTACTATCACCAGGGAGAGTTACCATTACTATCATCAGGGAGAGTTACCATTGCTATCATCAGGGAGAGTTAGCCTTAATATCATCAGGGAGAGTTATCATTACAGTCATCAAGGAGATTTACCATGACTATCATCAGGGAGAGATACCATTACTCTCATCAAGGAGAGTTACCATTGCTATCATCAGGGAGAGTTACCATTACTCTAATCAGGGAATGGTTTCCATTACTCTCATCAGAGAGAGTTACCATTGCTCTCATCCGGGAGAGGTACCATTGCTATCATCAGAGTGAGTTACCATTACTATCATCAGGGAGAGTTATCATTACTGTCATCAGGGACAGTTACCCTTACTATTATCAGGAAATGGTTACCATTGATATCATCAGAGAGAGTTACTATTACTCTCATCAGGAAGAGTTACCATTGCTATCATCAGAAAGAGTTACCATTACTATCATCAGGGAAAGGTTATCATACCTGTCATCAGGCAGATTTACCTTCACTATTATCAGGGAACAGTTATCATTACTATCATCAGGGAATCGTTACCATTATTATCACCAGGGAGAGTTACCATTACTATCATCAGGGAGAATTACCATTGCTATCATCAGGGAGAGTTATCATTACAGTCATCAAGGAGATTTACCATTACTATCATCAGGGAGAGATACCATTACTCTCATCAAGGAGAGTTACCATTGCTATCACCAGGGAGAGTTACCATTACTCTAATCAGGGTATGGTTTCCATTACTAGCATCAGAGAGAGTTACCATTACTCTCATCAGGGAGAGTTACCATTACTATCATCAGGGAAAGGTTATCATACCTGTCATCAGGCAGATTTACCTTCACTATTATCAGGGAACAGTTATCATTACTATCATCAGGGAATCGTTACCATTATTATCACCAGGGAGAGTTACCATTTCTATCATCAGGGAGAATTACCATTGCTATCATCAGGGAGAGTTATCATTACAGTCATCAAGGAGATTTACCATTACTATCATCAGGGAGAGATACCATTATTCTCATCAAGGAGAGTTACCATTGCTATCATCAGGGAGAGTTACCATTACTCTAATCAGGGAATGGTTTCCATTACTAGCATCAGAGAGAGTTACCATTACTCTCATCAGGGAGAGTTACCATTACTATCATCAGGGAAAGGTTATCATACCTGTCATCAGGCAGATTTACCTTCACTATTATCAGGGAACAGTTATCATTACTATCATCAGGGAATGGTTACCATTACTATCACCAGGGAGAGTTACCATTACTATCATCAGGGAGAGTTACCATTGCTATCATCAGGGAGAGTTACCGTTAGAGTCATCAAGGAGATTTACCATTACTATCATCAGGGAGAGATACCATTACTCTCATCAAGGAGAGTTACCATTGCTATCATCAGGGAGAGTTACCATTACTCTAATCAGGGAATGGTTTCCATTACTAGCATCAGAGAGAGTTACCATTACTCTCATCAGGGAGAATTACCATTACTCTCATCAGAGAGAGTTACCATTGCTCTCATCAGGGAGAGGTACCATTACTATCATCAGAGAGAGTTACTATTACTATCATGAGGGAGAGTTATCATTACTGTCATCAGGGACACTTACCCTTACTATTATCAGGGAATGGTTACCATTGCTATCATCAGGGAGAGTTACCATTACTATCATCAGGATGAGTTACAATTACTCTCATCAGGGAGAGTTACCATTACTCTAATCAGGGAATGGTTTCCATTCCTCTCATCAGAGAGAGTTACCATTGCTCTCATCCGGGAGAGGTACCATTGCTATCATCACAGTGAGTTACCATTGCTATCATCAGGGAGAGATACCATTACTCTAATCAGGGAATGGTTTCCATTACTTGCATCAGAGAGAGTTACCATTACTCTCATCAGGGAGAGTTACCATTACTCTCATCAGAAAGAGTTACCATTGCTCTCATCAGGGAGAGGTACCATTACTATCATCAGAGAGAGTTACCGTTTCTGTCATCAGGGAGATTTACCATTACTATCATCAGGGAGAGTTATCATTACTGTCAAAAGGGAGAGTTACCATTTCTCTCATCAGGGATAGTTACCATTGCTATCATCTGGGAGAGTTACCATTACTATCATCAGGGAACAGTTACCATCACTATTATCAGGGAGAGTTATCATTACTGTCATCAGGGAGAGTTACCATTATTAGCATCAGGGAGAGTTATCATTACTGTCATCAGAGAGAGTTACCATTACTCTCATCAGGGAGAGTTATCATTACTGTCATCAGAGAGAGTTACCATTACTCTCATCAGGGAGAGTTATCATTACTGTCATTAGGGAGAGTTAGCATTACTCTCATCAAGGAGAGTTATCATTAGTGTCATCAGGGAGAATTACCATTACTATCATCAGTGAGAGTTACCATTTCTCTCATCAGGGAATGGTTACCCTTACTCTCATCAAGGAGAGTTACCATTGCTCTCATCCGGGAGAGACCCATTGCTATCATCAGAGTGAGTTACCATTACTATCATCAGGGAGAGTTATCATTACTGTCATCAGGGACAGTTACCCTTACTATTATCAGGGAATGGTTACCATTGCTATCATCAGAGAGAGTTACTATTACTCTCATCAGGAAGAGTTACCATTACTATCATCAGGGAGAGGTTATTATACCTGTCATCAGGCAGATTTACCTTCACTATTATTAGGGAACAGTTATCATTACTATCATCAGGGAATGGTTACCATTACTATCACCAGGGAGAGTTACCATTACTATCATCAGGGAGAGTTACCATTGCTATCATCAGGGAGAGTTAGCCTTAATATCATCAGGGAGAGTTATCATTACAGTCATCAAGGAGATTTACCATGACTATCATCAGGGAGAGATACCATTACTCTCATCAAGGAGAGTTACCATTGCTATCATCAGGGAGAGTTACCATTACTCTAATCAGGGAATGGTTTCCATTACTCTCATCAGAGAGAGTTACCATTGCTCTCATCCGGGAGAGGTACCATTGCTATCATCAGAGTGAGTTACCATTACTATCATCAGGGAGAGTTATCATTACTGTCATCAGGGACAGTTACCCTTACTATTATCAGGAAATGGTTACCATTGATATCATCAGAGAGAGTTACTATTACTCTCATCAGGAAGAGTTACCATTGCTATCATCAGAAAGAGTTACCATTACTATCATCAGGGAAAGGTTATCATACCTGTCATCAGGCAGATTTACCTTCACTATTATCAGGGAACAGTTATCATTACTATCATCAGGGAATCGTTACCATTATTATCACCAGGGAGAGTTACCATTACTATCATCAGGGAGAATTACCATTGCTATCATCAGGGAGAGTTATCATTACAGTCATCAAGGAGATTTACCATTACTATCATCAGGGAGAGGTACCATTACTCTCATCAAGGAGAGTTACCATTGCTATCATCAGGGAGAGTTACCATTACTCTAATCAGGGAATGGTTTCCATTACTAGCATCAGAGAGAGTTACCATTACTCTCATCAGGGAGAGTTACCATTACTATCATCAGGGAAAGGTTATCATACCTGTCATCAGGCAGATTTACCTTCACTATTATCAGGGAACAGTTATCATTACTATCATCAGGGAATGGTTACCATTACTATCACCAGGGAGAGTTACCATTACTATCATCAGGGAGAGTTACCATTGCTATCATCAGGGAGAGTTATCATTACAGTCATCAAGGAGATTTACCATTACTATCATCAGGGAGAGATACCATTACTCTCATCAAGGAGAGTTACCATTGCTATTATCAGGGAGAGTTACCATTACTCTAATCAGGGAATGGTTTCCATTACTAGCATCAGAGAGAGTTACCATTACTCTCATCAGGGAGAGTTACCATTACTATCATCAGGGAAAGGTTATCATACCTGTCATCAGGCAGATTTACCTTCACAATTATCAGGGAACAGTTATCATTACTATCATCAGGGAATGGTTACCATTACTATCACCAGGGAGAGTTACCATTACTATCATCAGGGAGAGTTACCATTGCTATCATCAGGGAGAGTTACCGTTACAGTCATCAAGGAGATTTACCATTACTATCATCAGGGAGAGATACCATTACTCTCATCAAGGAGAGTTACCATTGCTATCATCAGGGAGAGTTACCATTACTCTAATCAGGGAATGGTTTCCATTACTCTCATCGGAGAGAGTTACCATTGCTCTCATCAGGGAGAGGTACCATTACTATCATCAGAGAGAGTTACTATTACTATCATGAGGGAGAGTTATCATTACTGTCATCAGGGACACTTACCCTTACTATTATCAGGGAATGGTTACCATTGCTATCATCAGGGAGAGTTACCATTACTATCATCAGGATGAGTTACAATTACTCTCATCAGAGAGAGTTACCATTGCTCTCATCCGGGAGAGGTACCATTGCTATCATCACAGTGAGTTACCATTGCTATCATCAGGGAGAGATACCATTACTCTAATCAGGGAATGGTTTCCATTACTAGCATCAGAGAGAGTTACCATTACTTTCATCAGGGAGAGTTACCATTACTCTCATCAGAGAGAGTTACCATTGCTCTCATCAGGGAGAGGTACCATTACTATCATCAGAGAGAGTTACCGTTTCTGTCATCAGGGAGATTTACCATTACTATCATCAGGGAGAGTTATCATTACTGTCAAAAGGGAGAGTTACCATTTCTCTCATCAGGGATAGTTACCATTGCTATCATCTGGGAGAGTTACCATTACTGTCAGCAGGGAGAGTTATCATTACTCTCATCAGGGAGAGTTACCATTACTCTCATCAGGGAGATTTACCATTGCTATCATCAGGGAGAGTTACCTTTACTCTCATCAGGGAGAGTTACTATTACTCTCATCAGGCAGATTTACCATTACTATCATCAGCGAACAGTTACCATTATTCTCATCAGGGAGAGTTTCCAGTACTGTCATCAGAGAGAGTTACCATTTCTGTCATCAGGGAGATTTACCATTCCTATCATCAGTGAACAGTTACCATTGCTATCATCAGGGAGAGTTATCATTTCGGTCATCAGGATGATGTACCATTTGTATCATCAGGGAACAGTTACCATTACTCTCATCAGGGAGATTTACCATTGCTATCATCAGGGAGAGTTACCTTTACTCTCATCAGGGAGAGTTACTATTACTCTCATCAGGGAGATTTACCATTACTATCATCAGCGAACAGTTACCATTACTCTCATCAGGAAGAGTTATTATTACTGTCATTAGGAAGAGTTAGCATTACTCTCCTCAAGGAGAGTTACCATTTCTGTCATCAGGGAAAGTTATCATATCTATCATCAGGGAGATTTACCAATACTTTCATCAGGGAGAGTTGCCATTACTCTCATCAGGGAGATTTACCATTACTATCATCAGTGAGAGTTACCATTACTCTCATTAGGGAGAGTTACCATTACTCTCATCAGGGAGAGTTACCATTGCTATCATCACAGAGAGTTACCATTGCTATCATCAGGGAGAGTTACCATTGCTGTGATCAGGGAGAGTTTCCCTTACTATCATCAGCGAGAATTACCATTACTCTCATCAGAGAGAGTTACCATTGCTATCATCAGGGAGAGTTATCATTACAGCCATCAAGGAGATTTACCATTACTATCATCAGGGAGAGTAACTATTACTCTCATCAAGGAGAGTTATCATTACTATCATCAGGGAGATTTGCCATTACTCTCATCAGGGAGAGTTTGCATTACTCTCATCAGGGAGAGTTACCATTACTATCATCAGGGAAAGTTTATCATTACTGTCATCAGGCAGATTTACCATTACTATTATCAGGGAACAGTTATCATTACTGTCATCAGGGAATGGTTACCATTACTTTCACCAGGGAGAGTTATCGTTACTATCATCAGGGAGTGTTACCATTACTCTCTCAGAGAGATTTACCATTACTATCATCAGGGAACAGTTACCATTGCTATCATCAGGGAGCATTATCATTACTGTCATTAGGGAGAGTTAGCATTACTCTCATCAAGGAGAGTTATCATTACTGTCATCAGGGAGAATTACCATTGCTATCATCAGTGAGAGTTACAATTACTCTCATTAGGGAATGGTTACCATTACTCTTATCAAGGAGAGTTACCATTGCTATCATCAGGGAGAGTTACCATTACTCTAATCAGGGAATGGTTTCCATTACTCTCATCAGAGAGAGTTACCATTGCTCTCATCCGGGAGAGGTACCATTGCTTCATCAGAGTGAGTTACCGTTACTATCATCAGGGAGAGTTATCATTACTTTCATCAGGGAAAGTTACCCTTACTATTATCAGGGAATGGTTACCATTGCTGTCATCAGAGAGAGTTACTATTACTCTCATCAGGAAGAGTTACCATTGCTATCATCAGAAAGAATTACCATTACTATCATCAGGGAGAGGTTATCATACCTGTCATCAGGCAGATTTACCTTCACTATTATCAGCGAACAGTTATCATTACTATCATCAGGGAATGGTTACCATTACTATCACCAGGGAGAGTTACCATTACTATCATCAGGGAGAGTTACCATTGCTATCATCAGGGAGAGTTAGCCTTACTATCATCAGGGAGAGTTATCATTACAGTCATTAAGGAGATTTACTAATACTATCATAAGGGAGAGATACCATTATTTTCATCAAGGAGAGTTACCATTGCTATCATCATGGAGAGTTAGCCTTACCATCATCAGGGAGAGTTATCATTACAGTCATCAAGGAGATTTACCATGACTATCATCAGGGAGAGATACCATTACTCTCATCAGAGAGAGTTACCATTGCTCTCATCCGGGAGAGGTACCATTTCTATCATCAGAGTGAGTTACCATTACTATCATCAGGGAGAGTTATCATTACTGTCATCAGGGACAGTTACCCTTACTATTATCAGGGAATGGTTACCATTGCTATCATCAGAGAGAGTTACCATTACTATCATCAGGGAAAGGTTATCATACCTGTCATCAGGCAGATTTACCTTCAATATTATCAGGGAACAGTTATCATTACTATCATCAGGGAATGGTTACCATTACTATCACCAGGGAGAGTTACCATTACTATCATCAGGGAGAATTACCATTGCTATCATCAGGGAGAGTTATCATTACAGTCATCAAGGAGATTCACCATTACTATCATCAGGGAGAGATACCATTACCCTCATCAAGGAGAGTTACCATTACTCTCATCAGAGAGAGTTACCGTTTCTGTCATCAGGGAGATTTACCATTACTATCATCAGGGAACAGTTACCATTACTATCATCAGGGAGAGTTATCATTACTGTCAAAAGGGAGAGTTACCATTATTAGCATCAGGGAGAGTTATCATTACTGTCATCAGAGAGAGTTACCATTACTCTCATCAGGGAGAGTTTCTATTACTCTCATCAGAGAGAGTTACCGTTTCTGTCATCAGGGAGATTTACCATTACTATCATCAGGAACAGTTACCATTGCTATCATCTGGGAGAATTACCATTACTGTCAGCAGGGAGAGTTATCATTACTCTCATCAGGGAGAGTTACCATTACTCTCATCAGGGAGATTTACCATTGCTATCATCAGGGAGAGTTACCTTTACTCTCATCAGGGAGAATTACTATTACTCTCATCAGGCAGATTTACCATTACTATCATCAGCAAACAGTTACCATTATTCTCATCAGGGGGAGTTTCCATTACTCTCATCAGAGAGAGTTACCATTTCTGTCATCAGGGAGATTTACCATTCCTATCATCAGTGAACAGTTACCATTGCTATCATCAGGGAGAGTTATCATTTCGGTCATCAGTATGATGTACCATTTGTATCATCTGGGAACAGTTACCATTACTCTCATCAGGGAGATTTACCATTGCTATCATCAGGGAGAGTTACCTTTACTCTCATCAGGGAGAGTTACTATTACTCTCATCAGGGAGATTTACCATTACTATCATCAGCGAACAGTTACCATTACTCTCATCAGGAAGAGTTATTATTACTGTCATTAGGAAGAGTTAGCATTACTCTCCTCAAGGAGAGTTATCATTACTGTCATCAGGGAGAGTTACAATTGCTATCATCAGAGAGAGTTACTATTACTCTCACCAGGGAGAGTTACCATTTCTGTCATCAGAGAAAGTTATCATATCTATCATCAGGGAGATTTACCAATACTTTCATCAGGGAGAGTTGCCATTACTCTCATCAGGGAGATTTACCATTACTATCATCAGTGAGAGTTACCATTACTCTCATCAGGGAGAGTTACCATTGCTATCATCAGAGAGAGTTACCATTGCTATCATCAGGGAGAGTTACCTTTGCTGTGATCAGGGAGAGTTTCCCTTACTATCATCAGCGAGAGTTACCATTACTCTCATCAGAGAGAGTTACCATTGCTATCATCAGGGAGAGTTACCATTGCTATCATCAGGGAGAGTTATCATTACAGCCATCAAGGAGATTTACCATTACTATCATCAGGGAGAGTAACTATTACTCTCATCAAGGAGAGTTATCATTACTATCATCAGGGAGATTTGCCATTGCTCTCATCAGGGAGAGTTTGCATTACTCTCATCAGGGAGAGTTATCATTACTATCATCAGGGAGAGTTACCATTGCTAACATCAGGGACAGTTACCATTGCCATCATCAGAGAGAGTTACCATTGCTATCATCAGGGAGAGTTACCATTACTCTCATCAGGGAGAGTTACCATTACTATCATCAAGGAGAGTTATCATTACTATCATCAGGGAGAGTACCATTGCTATCATCAGGGAGAGTTACCATTACTCTCATCAGGGATTGGTTACCATTACTAGCATCAGAGAGAGTTACCATTACTCTCATCAGAGAGAGTTACCATTGCTCTCATCAGGGAGATTTAAAATTGCTATCATCAGGGAAATTTACCATTACTATCATCAGGGAAAGTTTATCATTACTGTCATCAGGCAGATTTACCATTACTATTATCAGGGAACAGTTATCATTACTGTCATCAGGGAATGGTTACCATTACTTTCACCAGGGAGAGTTATCGTTACTATCATCAGGGAGTGTTACCATTACTCTCTCAGAGAGATTTACCATTACTATCATCAGGGAACAGTTACCATTGCTATCATCAGGGAGCATTATCATTACTAACATCAGGGAGAGTTACCATTATTCTCATCAGAGAGAGTTAACATTACTCTCATCAGAGAGAGTTACTATTACTCTCATCAGGAAGAGTTACCATTTCTGTCATCAGGGAAAGTTATCATATCTATCATCAGGGAGATTTACCATTACTATCATCAGTGAGAGTTACCATTACTCTCATCAGGGAGAGTTACAATTGCTCTCATCAGGGAGAGTTTCCATTGCTATCATTAGTGAGAGTTACCATTACTCTCATCAGGGAATGGTTACCAGTACTAGCATCAGAGAGAGTTACCATTACTCTCATTAGGGAGAGTTACCATTACTCTCATCAGGGAGAGTTACCATTGCTATCATCAGAGAGAGTTACCATTGCTATCATCAGGGAGAGTTACCATTGCTGTGATCAGGGAGAGTTTCCCTTACTATCATCAGGGAGAGTTACCATTACTCTCATCAGAGAGAGTTACCATTGCTATCATCAGGGAGAGTTACCATTGCTATCATCAGGGAGAGTTTCCATAACTATCATCAGGGAGAGTTAGCCTTACTATCATCAGGGAGAGTTATCATTACAACCATCAAGGAGATTTACCATTACTATCATCAGGGAGAGTTACTATTACTCTCATCAAGGAGAGTTATCATTACTATCATCAGGGAGATTTGTGTCATTACTCTCATCACGGAGAGTTATCATTGCTATCATCAGGGAGATTTACCATTGCAATCATCAGGGAGAGTTACCATTGCTATCATCAGAGAGAGTTACCATTGCTATCATCAGGGAGAGTTACCATTACTCTCATCAAGGAGAGTTATCATTACGATCATCAGGGAGAGTTACCATTGCTATCATCAGGGAGAGTTACCATTACTCTCATCAGGGAATGGTTACCATTACTCTCATCAACGAGAGTTATCATTACGATCATCAGGGAGAGTTACCATTACTCTCATCAGAGAGAGTTACCATTGCTCTCAGCAGGGAGAGTTACCATTACTCTCATCAGAGAGAGTTACCATTGCTCTCAGCAGGGAGATTTAAAATTGCTATCATCAGAGAGAGTTACCATTACTATCATCAGGGAGAGTTATCATTACTGTCATCAGGGAGAGTTATCGTTACTATCATCAGGGAGTGTTACCATTACTCTCTCAGAGAGATTTACCATTACTATCATCAGGGAACAGTTACCATTGCTATCATCAGGGAGAGTTACCATTACTCTCATCAGAGAGAGTTACCATTACTGTCATCAGGGAGAGTTACCATTATTCTCATCAGAGAGAGTTAACATTACTCTCATCAGGGAGAGTTACCATTACTCTCATCAGAGAGAGTTACCATTTCTGTCATCAGGGAGATTTACCATTACTATCATCAGGGAACAGTTACTATTACTATCATCAGGGAGAGTTATCATTACTGTCATTAGGGAGAGTCACCATTACTCTCATCAGGGAGAGTTATCATTTTGGTCATCAGGAAGATTTACCATTAGTATTATCAGGGAACAGTTACTATTACTATCATCAGGAAGAGTTACCATTACTGTCAGCAGGGAGAGTTATCATTACTATCATCAGGGAGAGTTATAATTACTCTCATCAGGGAGAGTTACCATTACTCTCATCAGGGAGATTTACCATTGCTATCATCAGGGAGAGTTACCATTACTCTCATCAGGGGAGATTTTACCATTACTTTCATCAGGGAACAGTTACCGTTACTCTCATCAGGGAGAGTTATCATTACTGTCATTAGGGAAAGTTACCATTACTATCATCAGGGAGAGTTATCATTAATGTCATCAGAGAGAGTTACCATTACTATCAGCAGGGAAAAGTTACCATTCCTGTCATCAGGGAGAATTACCATTACTATCATCAGAGAACAGTTACCATTACTATTATCAGGCGAGTTATCATTAAAGTCATCATGTAGAGTTACCATTACTGTTATTAGGGAGATTTACGATTACTATCATCAGGGAGAGTTACCTTTACTATCATCAGGGAGATTTACCATTACTCTCATCAGGGAGAGTTACCTTTACTATCATCAGGGAGATTTACCATTACTCTCATCAGGGAGAGTTACCTTTACTATCATCAGGGAAGGGTTATAGGAGCTGGAAAATGCACACTCAAGATTTTATGAACAGCTTCTTTTCCACCACCGTCAGATTTCTGAACAGTCCATGATACCACGAGCATTACCTCTCTGTTCCTCTTTTGCACTATTTATTTATTTTTATTGTAAGTTATTTTGCAAATATCCTTTTCGGTACTGCTGCCACAAAAAAAACAAATTTCATGGTTTTTCAGTGGTAATAAACCTCATTTTGCTCCTCCCTAATAAGAATATGCTGGATCTGAACTGTTGTCAAATTTCCTTTGAATGCTTCCCACAGGGTAAAGACTTAACAGAATGTAAATGTTCCCTGTATAAATTTGCCAGGTTCTGTATTGCTTTAATGAAATGTTCCTACCCTCAGAGTATAGTGAGGTTAGTTTGAGGTGTTCTGATATGCTGGTTAGTTTAAGATCAAGGAGGAGATGGGATGTGTCTCTTGAAGAACATTAAGAAGGAAAACTTTGCAGGGCTTGATAGAATCTATTTATGGTTGTTGAGAGAGGCAAGGAAAGAAGATTGCTGGAGCTTTAGCGCATATCTTTGTATCTTCTATAGCCCCTGGTAAGGTTCCAGAGGACTGGAGAGAAGCCAATGTTGTCCCTTTGATTAAGATGGGAAATAGAGATAATCCAGGGAATTATAGGCCAGTAAACCTCACATCAATGGTAGGGAAGGTATTGGGGAGGATTCTTAGGGATAGGATTAATTCACATTTGGGGGACTCTCCAGGAGGCGCTCATGGTGTGAGGTGCATTTTGGCTTTGCACCATTCCCTTTACTTCTTTTACCCACAATCACCCTTATTTATTCTGTTTATACCTACACTAAAGGGTTTGGACCACAGATATATCTTTGAACTTTGATCTTAATTCGCTGGAAATGCAGACCAGAGCACAAGAAGTCAAAAACGGGAAAGACTCCAACGGCAATGGAAAAAAAAGGGATGGCGATCCTAAAGCACCAAAGCAAATTCCATTAACTTTCGAAACAATGTCGATTCTTCTAGAGAAAAAACTTAACCAAAGATTTGCCGTGTTTGAAGGAGTTTTAAAGATGGCTCAATACAGTATTAAACCTTTTAGACATGAAAATGAGCAAGAACAAGCAAGAATTTCAGAACTAGATGAAGTTGATCGGCAGAGAGACCGAAGGATTGAAATCCTGGAACAAAATCTATCTTCGACATCTGATCTGTTGGAACGTTACAAAGACGTCCAGAAGGGCGATCCTACCAAATACTTTTCTCAATTTCTAATGGATGTGTTTGGTTCAGAAGTTCTTGAGGCCCCTCCATTGCTCGATCGCACGCACCGTACTCTCTGGGCTAAATGTCCCAGAGAATCCAAACTAAGCCCCATAATTATTCGGTTCCATTATGCCTACATCAAGGATCGTTTGATATGAGCTGCCCGACAGAAAGGTATGATCAAATTTCAAAAGTTCAAATTTCGTCTCGTCGAAGATTTCAGTCCTGAAGTTCTGAGGGAATGGATGTCTTTTAAACCACAGATGTCCAAATTTTATCGAAAGGGCCTTAAACCAGCTTTGCTGTTTCTAACGCGTTTGCGAATCATTCTTGCCGATAACTCTCGTCGTCTGTTTAATTCTCCAAGCGAAGCTCAAAGCTTTCTTGACAATCAGCGTTCCTCTGCTACAGACTAATTAATGTACTGTGTTTTTTTTAATCTTTGTTCGTATTTGCTTTTTGTTTTTTTTTAAAAAAGTTAATAATTAGCTTACAGTTCTGGACTTTTATAATCTGAGGGCTTTCGCCTTTGGTTTGTATTGTAGGTATTTTTCATATTTCGAGATAAAAGTTTTCTTTTTCATTTAGTGATTCTTTTTTTTCTTTTTTTTACTTTTTTTACTTTTAATCTTTTTTTTCTGGAAGTAATTAAGTTGTAGATTCGGTGTTTAATTTTTCTTTCTTTGAAACTTTATTGGGGAAGTATTCGGCTTTTTACATCTTAAGCCACGTCTCACTTTCTTCCTCCCTTAGGACCTTATTTTTTACGGTGCATTATTTTCAATCATTTGAGTTTGAAAAGAACTAACAATACTCTATTCTATGTTTGTAATCATTGTAGTCTTTTTTTTACACTTATGGCAATCTCTTTTTTACTTTTTTGACTATGGGTGTTTTTAAAAAATTATATATATCTTTATCTTTTGGGTTGCCTTCTGGAGAATTGGAGTTAGATTTAGGACTAGATTTAGCATTGGCCGTCTTTTGGCTTTTTTTCGGGTTTTTGTGGGTGGTGGGAGGGGGTATTTCTATTTTTATTTTTAGTTTAGATTTTTTCAAATGGGCTGACTTGAAACTACTAAAATGTCCGAAATGTCATAAATTCTGGTTCCTCTTTAAACCTTTCTTCCTCTTCCGGGTTCATGAGTTTGCATTCTGGTTAACCCTTTACGTACCATAAGCTCGATTCTAGTACTATGGATAAGATTATTAATTTTGTTTCTTGGAATACACACGGCTTAAACCATCCAATTAAACAGAATTTTTTTATGTATTCCATAGAATGAATGCTCATATCATCTTTGCACAAGAAACTCCTTTGAGGAAAGAGGATAATCAGTGTTTTTTTTTTGGGTTTTGGAAGGACCAGCAATAGCATACAAATTCTCAGGCCAAAGTGCAGGGTGTTTCTATTTTTATAGATTCTTCAATTTCATTTGTGCATTATGAGACTATTTCAGATCTGAATGGTAGATTTTTGTTAATTACTGGTTTGCTCTTTAACAAAAAAGTTGTTATAGTTAATGTTTATGCTCAAAATGCTGATTATCCTGAATTTTTTAAAGCATCTCTTTACATCCCTTCCTGATTTACATGATTATATGTTGATAATGGGTGGAGATTTTAACTGTTGTTTACATTCTCGATGGATAGATCTAATCAGGCACTCCTGAACAAATTGGCTACTCTCATCAACTTGTTTATGGTTGACTCTGGAGTTTCAGAAATTTGGAGATCTATCCCAAGGATAAAAAGTTTTTATTCTTTTCTCATGTATATCATCATTATTCTAGAATTGATTACTTCCTTATTGATTCTTGTTTAATTCCATTTGTTAATGACTGCAACTATGATTCCATTGCTATTTCCGATCATGCGCCATTGAAATTATCTATTAAGTTAATGGGTACATCTTCCAGTACTGGACAACGGTGGTTCAGGACTCAGACTTTTCTAATTTTATTGAGGAAAAGATTGACTTTTTCTTTTCAATGAGTTTTACGGAAGAAATTTCCAGCGGGATACTTTTAAAGCATATATCCGTGGACAAATTATTTCATATTCTGCTGGACTGAAAAAATGAATTAATAATGAAATACTTATGCTGGTTGATAAGATTAAGGAAATTGATAGGAAATATTCTATTGCTCCCAGTAAGAGAGAGTCGAACTTCAAATGGAGCATAGTCTATCACGAATATCCTCGATTGAAAATCAATTAATTAAAACTAGGAGTCCGTTTTATATACATAGTGATAAATCTGGTAAATTACTGGCTTACCAACTGAACACTGCTTCAGTTAAATGCAGATCATTAAGATTCGTAAAAGAGATGGTACTCTGACGGTTGATCATGATGAGATAAACAAATCCTTTCAAGAATTTTATACTTCTTTATATCAATCAGAATTTCCTGATGACCTCACTATAATGCATGAATTTTTAAGGAAGTTGAATGTTCTGAAATTACCACCCAATGAACGTTTAAAATTAGATGCACCTATTATGGAAGAAGAAATAAAGGATGCTATTTCTTCGATGAATTCAGGTAAAGCACCTGGTCCGGATGGCTATACAGTAGAATTTTTAAAGATCCTTTTCCACCATACTTTCTCCTTGGTTATGTAGAATCTTTAAGGATTCAGTATTTATAGGTAAATTACCACAATCTTTTTATCGAGCTTCTATTTCCCTAATTCTTAAAAAAGATAAAGATCCTACTGAATGTGCATCATATAGGCCTATATCCTTGCTGAATGTGGATTCCAAGATCTTTTCTAAAATACTGGCAACTAGACTAGAGAAAGTATTGCTTCAAATTACAAACGCTTGTATTTCTGTTGACCAGACTGGATTTATTAAAAATCATTATTCTTTCTTTAATATTAGGAGATTAATGAATATTGTTTATACTTCTTCATCTAGTACTCCAGAATGTGTTATTTCACTGGACGCTGAGAAAGCGTTTGACAGAGTCGAATAGACATATTTATTTAATACGCTTGAGAATTTCAATTTTAGTCTGATATCTTTATCTCGGATTAAATTGATATACCTTACCTCTTCAGCTTCAGTATTTACCAATAATCAAAGATCTCCCTTTTTTCAGTTATTTCATGGTACTAGACCCTCTTAGTCCATTATTATTCAATATTGTTTTGGAACTTTTAGCTATTGCTATTCGTGACTCACCTAATGTATTTGGCATTACCCGCGGAAATGAGATACACAAGTTATCACTGTATACAGATGATTTATTACTATATATCTCTAACCCTGAGAAATCCATTCCGGCAGTAATATCTCTGCTTGATCAGTTTATAACTTTTCTGGCAACAAATTGAATCTTAGTAAGAGTGAACGCTTCCATTAAATATGCAGGTTCCAATTTATAGACCATAAGACCATAAGACAAAAGAGCAGAAGTCGGCCATTCGGCGCATCGGGTCGGTTCTGACAGTTTATCGTGAGCTGATCCATTCTCCCATTTAATCCCACTCCCCTGCCTTCTCACCATAACCTTTCATGCCCTGCCGACTCAGATACCTATCAATCTCTGCCTTAAATACACCCAATGACTTGGCCTCCACTGCCGCCCGTGGCAACAAATTCTGTAGATTCACCACCCTCTGGCTAAAAATATTTCTTCGCATCTCTGGTCTGGTTGGGCACCCTTCAATCCTTAAGTCATGCCCTCTCGTACTAGACTCCCCCATCATGGAAAACAACTTTGCCACATCCACCCTGTCCTTGTCTTTCAACATGCGAAATGTTTCTATGAGGTCTCCCCTCATTCTTCAAAATTCCAAGGAATACAGTCCAAGAGCAGATAAACGTTGCTCATATGCTAACGCTCACATTCCCGGAATCATTCTAGTGAATCTTCTCTATACCCTCTCCAATGTCAGCACATCCTTTCTTAAATAAGGAGACCAAAACTGCCCACAGTACTCCAGGTGAGGTCTTACCAGCACCTTATAGAGCCTCAACATCACATCCCTGCTCCTATACTCTATTCCTCTAGAAATGAATGCCAACATTGCATTCACCTTCTTCACCACTGACTCAACCTAGAGGTTAACCTTAAGGGTATCCTGCACGAGGACTCCCAAGTCCCGTTGCATCTCAGAACTTTGAATTCTCTCCCCATTTAAATAATAGTCTGCCTGTTTATTTCTTCTACCAAAGTGCATAACCATACACTTTCCAACATTGTATTTCATTTGCCACTTCTCTGCCCATTTTCCCAATCTATCCAAGTCTCTCTGCAGACTCTCCGTTTCCTCAGCACTACCAGCCCCTCCACCTATCTTCGTATCGTCAGCAAACTTAGCCACAAAGCCATCTATTCCATAATCCAAATCGTTGATGTACAATGTAAAAAGAAGCGGCCCCAACACGGACCCCTGTGGAACACCACTGGTAACCAGCAGCCAACCAGAATAGGATCCCTTTATTCCCACTCTCTGTTTCCTGCCAATCAGCCAATGCTCTATCCACGTATGTAACTTACCCGTAATTGCATGGGCTCTTATCTTGTTAAGTAGCCTCATGTGTGGCACCTTGTCAAAGGCCTTCTGAAAATCAAAATATACAACATCCACTGCATCTCCCTTGTCTAGCCTATTTGTAATTTCTTCAAGAAATTGTAATAGGTTTTTCAGGCAGGATTTTCCTTCAAGGAATCCATGCTGAGTTCTGCCTATCTTGTCATATGCCTCCAGGTAATCTGTAACCTCATCCCTGACAAGCAACTCCAACAACTTCCCAACCATCGATGTCAAGCTAACAGGTCTATAATTACTTTTTTGCTTCCTTGCCCCCTTCTTAAATAGCAGAGTGACATTTGCAATCTTCCAATCCTCTGGAACCATGCCAGAATCTATCGAGTTTTGAAAGATCATCACTAATGCTTCCACAATCTCCAGAGCTAGTTCCTTCAGAACACGAGGGTGCATTCCATCAGGTCCGGGAGATTTATCTACCTTTAAACTATTCAGCTTCCTGAATACATTCTCTGTCGTAATTGTGACTGCACACACTTCTCATCCCTGCCACCCTTGAGTATACTGCTGATGTCTTCCTCAGTGAAGACTGATGCAAAATATTCGTTCAGTTCCTCCGCCATCTCCTTATCTCCCATTACAATTTCTCCAGCATCATTTTCTATCGGTCCTATATCTACTCTCACCTGTCTTTTACTCTTTATATACTTGAAAAAGCTTTTAGTATCCTCTTTGATATTATTTGCTAGTTTCCTTTCATAATTCATCTTTTCCCTCTTAATGACCTTCTTAGTTTCCTTTTGTAAGCTTTTAAAAACTTCCCAATCCTCTGTCTTCACACTAATTTGCTTCCTTGTATGCCCTCTCCTTTGCTTTAACTTTGGCTTTGACTTCTCTTGTCAGCCACGGTTGCATCCTTTTTCCATTCGAAAATTGCTTCTTTTTTGGAATATACCTGTCTTGCACCTTCCTCACTTCTCGCATAAACTCCAGTCACTGCTGCTCTGCCGTCTTTCCCGCCAGTGTCCCTTTCCAGTCAACTTTGGCCAGTTCATCTCTCATGCCACTGTAATTTCCTTTACTCCACTGAAATACCGGCACATCAGATTTCGGCTTCTCTTTTTCAAATTTCACAGTGAACTCAATCATGTTATGATCACTGCCTCCTTAGGGTTCCTTCACCTCAATCTCTAATCACCTCCGGTTCATTACACAATACCCAATTCAGTACGTCCGATCCCCCAGTGGGCTCAACAACAAGCTGTTCTAAAAAGCCATCCCGCAGACATTCTACAAATTCTCTCTCTTGAGATCCAGTGCCAACCTGATTTTTCCAATCCACTCGCATGTTAAAATCTCCCACAATTATCATAAGACTGTCCTTCTGACAAGCCTTTTCTATTTCCTGTTGTAATTTGTAGTCCACATCACTGCAGCTGTTTGGATGCCTATAAATAACTGCCATCAGGGTCCTTTTACCCCTGCGATTTCTTAGCTCAACCCATAAAGATTCTGCACCTTTCGATCCTATATCACCTCTTTCTAATGATTTAATATCATTTCTTACCAATAATGCCACACCTCCCCCTCTGCCTACCTTCCTATCCTTCCGATACACCGTGTATCCTTGGACGTTCAGCTCCCAGAGACACACATCCTTTAGCCAGGTCTCAGTGATGGCCACAATATCATACCTGCCAATCTGTAGCTGTACGACAAGATCATCCACCTTATTCCTTATGCTGCGTGCATTTAAGCATAACACCTTAAGACCAGTATTAGGTACTTTTCGCTTTGATTTCACTGCAACTTTATTGTATTGCAACTCATCCCAATGGCTCCAAGTTTGCCCCATCACCTGCCTGTCTTTCCCGACATCTTTACTGCTCATTATCTTAGATTTATTTCTGTTTTCCCCCTCCTCCGCTCTATCATTCCGGCTCCCATCCCCCTGCCAAATTAGTTTAAACCATCTCTAACAGCTCTATTAAACTTTCCCACCTTCGGGTTCAGGTGTAACCTGTCCTTTTTGAACAGGTCATACTTCCCCCAGAAGAGATCCCAATTATCCAAGAATCTGAAGCCCTGCCCCCTGCACGAGTCTCTCAGCCACACATTCATCTGCCTGATCCTACTATTCTTGCCCTCACTAGCATGTGGCACAGGTAGCAATCCTGAGATTACTACACTGGAGGTTCTGCTTCTCAGCTTCCTTCCTAACTCCCAGAAATCTCTCGTCAGGACCTCCTCTCTTGTCCTATCTATGTCATTGGTACCAACATGTACCAAGACAAATGGCTGCTCGCCCTCACCCTTTAGAATATTCTGGACCCAATCCGAGACATCCCGTACCCTGGCACCTGGGAGGCAACACACCATGTGGGTATCTCTATCAGGCTCACAGAATCTCCTGTCTGTTCCCCTGACTATGGAATCCCCTATGACTACTGCATTCCTCTTCTCCTTTCTTCCCTCCTGCACAACAGTGCCAGGCTCAGTGCCAGAGACCTGGTCACCGTGGGCATCCCCTGTCAGGTCATCCCCCTCAACAGCATCAGAACAAGATATTTGTTGCTGAGGAGGACAGCCACAGGTGTGCTCTCCACAATCCAGGCATTTTCCTCTCCTGACAGTCACCCAATTTTCTGACCCCTGTAGCCTAGGGATAACTACCTCCCTGTAGCTCCTGTCTATCACCTCTTCACTTTTCCTGATAAGCTCTGAGGAGCTGCATCTCGGTGCACCTGGTGCAGATGTGGCCATCAGGGAGGCTGGGAGTCTCCCAGGATTCCCACATCTGACACCCTGAACAAAGCACTAACCCTGCAGACATGCTATCTAATTCTACAGGAATGAAACAGGAAAATTAAGTCTACTCACCCACTTACCTCACCAAACAGACGAACTTTTTAAACCGTTAGCTCGTTCCGTTAGCTGTGAGAGCCCTGCTGCTCCTGTCTGTCCAGGCCGATTCATGAAGGTGGGGGGGAGAAAAAAAGAGTTGGTGTTTCGCTCTCGCCTCTTCCCATTTACCGCCGAAGCCCATTGAAGCCAAAGCCCTACACTCTGCTCCCACTCACTCCACTGCTCGCTATATAGGGTGGTCTCCTTTTTAAACTCTCCGCGCTGTCCTGTTACGTCACGCACCTGCGCAGTCTTGTCCTTCTTGCACTCGAAGAAGTTTTTTTTAAAAACTGCCTTCCTTCAGAATTCAGCTCCCAGGCTGCTCTGTTGTCCCAATCCAAAAGAAAGCCGTTGGAAGTAACCTTCCTTTTTAAACTCGTTCACCATAGACGTTCACCATTCAGATTGATTACTGACTATTTTACTTATCTGGGCATTAAAATTACTAAGAAGCATAAGGACTTACTTAAGCTCAATTTTTTACCGTTAATTAATCAGGTTAAACAATTGTTTACTAAATGGTCCCCATTGTCTTTATCACTGATCGACCGAATCAATGCTATTAAAATGATTATTCTACCTAATTTTTATATCTATTTCAAGTGGTACCAATTTTTATTCCTAAATCCTTTTTTGATACTGTTGATTCTAAAATTTCCTCGTATACATGGCCGAATAAAAATTCTAGACTAAGTAAAAACTACTTACAGATGTCCAAAAAAGACAGTGGTTTGGCATTGCCGAATTTAAGATTTTATTACTGGGCAATTAATATTCGATATTTAATATTTTGGACACAAGATTGGGATATAATTCCAAGTCCACAATGAATAAACCTTGAATGTAATTCTGTACAAGGGTTTTCATTGGGTTCTATTTTAGGAACTTCGCTTCTCTTTGTTCTCTCTAAATTGAATAAACAAATGGTTAATCCAATAATTAAATACACATTACGAATAAGGTTTCAATTTCGTAAATTTTTTGGTTTGAACAAATTTATTTTATCAAGTCCTATTATCTCTAATTTCTTTTTCCAACCCTCCGTTATGGATCAAGCCTTTTTGATATGGAAAATGAAGGGTATAATATGTTTTCGTGATTTATTCTTGGATAACTGTTTCATGTCTTTTGAACAGTTGTCTTGTGGCGACCCATTTTCTAGCACCCACGAACCGGCTCACGAAACAGCGCGCGCAGGCAGAGGGCCGGCCCCAAAAAGGGCACCAGGCCATCTTCACCAGCAGGGGGAAAATCCCGCGCGCAGAAAGGGTCTGGGAATATGCATTCCCCACAGTAGTCCCACCCAGGGAGGGCGGGAAGGGGAAGGCTTTAAAGCAGGCTTTATCGCAACTCCAACTCAGCAACTCCGTGTGGTTATTCTAGCACTGTGTGTAGCACACCGCTACAATTGGTGACCCCGACGGCCCAAACGATATTTGGGCCAGAGATGACCAATGCCACATCTGTTCACGCAGTTTCGTTACAACTGCCAGGCTTTTGGCCGCTGAGACCCCGTCTGTGGTTGGAACAGGCAGAAGCTCAATTCCACATTCGACAGATAACCTCGGAGTCCACTGGCTACTACTACATGCTGAGCTCCCTCGACCAGGAGACTGCTGCACAAGTTGAGGAGTTTATACAGTCGCCCCCGGAGAACCGCAAATACACAGCATTCAAAGCCCTGCTCATAAGGACTTTCGGATTCTCATGGCGTGAACGAGCACGCCGCTTAATGCACCTGGATGGTTTGGGAGACAGGCCACCGTCGGCACTAATGAACGAGATGCTGGCCCTGGCTGAAGGACACAAACCCTGCCTCATGTTTGAGCAGGCGTTCCCAGAGCAACTGTCCGAGGACATATGCCTGCTGCTGTCCGACGCAGATTTCCGCAACCCCCGGGAGGTGGCGGCCCAAGCAGATGTACTGTGGAATGCCAGGAAAGAGAGGGGCATCCGTCGCACAGATCACCAAGCCGCGTGCCCAATGACAGACCAGACCGGGCCCGGCAGCAGAACCTACAAAACCCGGCGACGGGAGTGAGGAGCCCAACGAACAATGGTGTTTCTACCACCAGCGGTGGGGCACAGAGGCCCGCCGCTGCAGACCGCCCTGCAAATTCCTGGGAAACGCCAGGGCCAGCCGCCGCTGATGGCTACGGCGGCTGGCCATCAGGACAGCCTCCTGTACGTCTGGGACAAGCAGTCGGGACGCCGCTTTTTGGTCGACACCGGAGCGGAGATCAGCGTTTTACCTCCAACGAGTTACGACACCCGCAACAGAGAACCGGGACCCACCCTGAGGGCTGCAAATGGCAGCACAATACGAACCTATGGCACCCGCATGGTGCGGCTACAGTTCAGCTCCAGCCGGTTCACGTGGGACTTCACACTGGCCGCCGTGGCCCAACCACTCCTGGGGGCGGATTTTCTGCGAGCCCACAGCCTGCTGGTCGACCTGCAAGGGAAGCAATTAGTCCACGCCAAGACTTTTCAAACGTTCTCCCTGGGTGAAGCTAAGTTGCCAGCCCCACACCTGGACTCCAGCACACTGTCCAACGATGAATTCACCAGGGTCCTGGCGGATTTCCCATCAGTACTGACACCGCAGTTCACGGCAGCCATGCCCAGACACGGAGTACAGCACCACATCCCGACCCAGGGACGACCCCTCCACGCCCGTGCTCGAAGGCTTCCCCCAGACAAGCTCCGACTGGCAAAGGAGGAGTTCAAGAAGATGGAGGAACTGGGGATCATACGACGGTCCGACAGCCCATGGGCCTCCCCACTTCACATGGTGCCCAAGGCAACAGGGGGCTGGAGACCATGCGGTGACTACGGCAGACTGAACGAGGCTACAATGCCAGATCGCTACCCTGTGCCACACATTCAAGACTTTGCAGCAAACCTACACGGCGCAAGGATCTTTTCCAAGGTAGACCTCGTCCAGGGATACCATCAAATCCCGGTACATCCGGACGACATCCCCAAAACAGCACTCATCACCCCGTCTGGACTGTTCGAATTCAACCAAATGCCGTTTGGTCTAAAGAATGCTGCACAGACTTTCCAGCGGCTAATGGACGCGGTGGGACGCGACCTGGACTTTGCATTCATCTATTTCGACAAGATCCTCATAGCCAGCAGTAGTCGGCAGGAGCATCTGTCCCACCTCCGCCAGCTCTACTCCCGCTTGAGCGAATTCAGCCTTACAATCAACCCAGCTAAATGCCAGTTTGGACTCGACACCATCGACTTCCTGGGCCACAGGATTACTAAAAACGGGGCAACCCCACTGCCCGCCAAGGTAGACGCGGTCCGCAATTTCCCCCGACCCAACACAATCAAAGGCCTGCAGGAATTCGTGGGTATGGTGAATTTCTACCACTGTTTCCTCCCCTCAGCAGCCCGAACCATGCGCCCCTTGTTCACTCTAATGTCGGGTAAGGGCAAGGACATTACCTGGGATGAAGAGACCGCTTACCTTTGCATTCACGAAGGTGTCCGACCCCTGGCCGTCCCGCCAGCAGCGACATCTGTCCTACATCTCCAAGTACACGACGGACATCCGGCATGTCTCTGGAAAGGATAACGTCGTGGCGGATGCACTATCCAGACCTACCATACAGGCCTTGTCCCAGGGGGTGGACTATGCAGTGCTGGCAGAGGCACGGCCGGCAGATGCTGAGATCCCCAGTTACAGGACTGCAGTCTCCGGTTTGCAGCTCCAAGACCTCCCCGTAGGCCCAGGTAAGGGGACCCTACTATGTGACGTAACTACCGGCCAACCCCGCCCCGTTGTCCCAGCAGCCTGGCGCCAGCGGGTTTTCGAATCCATTCACAACTTAGCGCACCCCTCCATCAGGACAACCGTCCGGCTGGTCGCCAACAGGTTCGTGTGGCATGGGCTTCGTAAACAGGTCAGTGAATGGGCCAAAACGTGCATGCAGTGCCAAACGGCCAAGGTGCAGTGGCACACCAAGGCTCCGCCGCAGCGGTTCGAACCCACCCGCCGGAGGTTCGACCACATCCATGTGGATTTTGTGGGGCTCCTGCCAGTGTCGCGAGGAGCGCGGTACCTCCTAACTATTGATAGACCGGTTCACCAGATGGCCAGAGGCAGTCCCGCTCACCGACACCACCTCCGAATCCTGCGCCCGAGCACTGATCGCAACCTGCATAGCCCGCTTCGGGGTACCGGCCCACATTACCTCCGACAGGGTCGCCCAGTTCACCTCCAGCCTGTGGTCAGCTATGGCCAGCCTTTTAGGATCGCAGCTACACCACACAACTGCCTACCACCCACAGTCGAACGGACTAGTGGAGCGTTTCCACCGTCACCTGAAGTCGGCTCTCATGGCCCGCCTGGAGGGGCCTAACTGGGTGGACGAGCTTCCCTGGGTCCTGCTCGGAATCCGCACGGTTCCCATTGAAGATCTGCACACCTCGTCGGCCGAGTTGGTGTACGGCACACTCTGGTCGTCCCAGGAGAGTTCATACCAGCCCCAAGGGGGCAAGAGGAAGAACCCACAGCAGTCCTGGACAGACTACGGGAGAGGTTCGGTAACCTGGCCCTCATTCCCACTTCACAGCACGGACAGAGCCCGACCTGCGTACCCAAAGACCTGCAGAGCTGTAGGTTTCTTTTTGTACAACGGGGCGGACACCGGGCACCGCTACAGCGGCCCTACGAGGGGCCGTTTAAGGTGATCAGGAACAATGGGTCCACGTTCGTGCTGGACATTGGGGGGAGAGAGGAGGTTTTCACGGTGGACCGACTCAAACCGGCCCATGTGGACTTGGTGCAGCTGGTCCAGGCTCAGGCACCGCGGCGCAGGGGCAGACCTCCCAAACAGAGGCCGATCCAGACTGTGGACATTGGGGGAGGTATCGCCGGTTCTTGGGGGGGTTATGTGGCGACCCATTTTCTAGCACCCATGAACCGGCTCACGAAACAGCGCGCGCAGGCAGATGGCCGGCCCCAAAAAGGGCACCAGGCCATCTTCACCAGCGGGGGAAAATCCCGCGCGCAGAAAGGGTCTGGTAATATGCATTCCCCACAGCAATCCTGCCCCAGGGAGGGCGGGAACGGGAAGGCTTTAAAGCGGGCCGCGAAGTTTGAATAAATCTCTTTCATCGCAACTCCATCTCACCGACTCCGTGTGGTTATTCTAGCGCTGTGTGTAGCACACTGCTACAGTCTCATAAATATAATTTGCCCAGATCCCATTTTTTTAGATATTTACAAATAAGACATTTTTTAAATACTACGCTGCCTACTTTTCTGACTTCATATCCAACTGATATCACAGAAAAAATTTTAGGTTTAAATCTTTATCAGAAGGGTTTAATAGCAACTTTATGATATAATTATAAAAATACAACCAGGTATATCTGATAAAATTAAGAGTGAATAGGAAAGGGAACTTCAACTTCACTTATCTATAGAGAAATGGGAGAAAATTTTTCAATTAGTTAACTTTTCCTCTATTATGTGCTAAACATACGTGGATAAAATTTAAGGTGGTGCATAGGACCCACGTGTCTAAAGATAAACTAGCTTGTTTTTAATCTCATATAAATCCTGTTTGTTACAGATGTCATTCTGAGGTGGCTTCTTTGACGCATACGTTCTGGTCTTGCCCTCTTTTGAAAAAATTTTGGAAAGATATTTTTGATATTATTTCAACAGTTTTGTGTATTGATTTACAACCTCATCCTATTACTGCAATTTTTGGTTTACCAATGATGGATCGTAGCTCTTTATCCTCTTCAGCTCGTCGGATGATTGCATTTGTTACTCTAATGGCTGGAAGATCCATTTTATTGAATTAAAAAGAGACCAATCCCCCTACTACATTTCAATGGTTTTCCCAAACTATATCATGTTTAAATTTAGAAAAAAATCAGACAGAAGTGTCACTTTTGATCCTTCGGTTAAATTCGAAGAGACTTGGAGGCCATTTATTCAACACTTTCATATGATGTGGCTTGACCTTTTCCGAATCCTTTTTATTAACCTAGAGTATATGGATAGAGGAGCGGAGTTAATGAGGCTAATGATTGTATTTGATGTAACATATTAGCCCAGCCTTGTTCTGCTTTGTTTAGATCAGTTTTTGGTTCAGTTTAGTTTGGTTTTTTTTTAACTTCGGTGGTTTTTTTTCTTGATATTTTTTCATTTTTCTTTTTATCATGGTTAATTATATTAAGAGTTTGGGAGGTCTAATATACTTGTATTATCTGTTGTTTTTACTTGCATATTTCAATTACCAATAATGTAATCCCAATCTCCTTGTATTAGTACTGTTACTATGTTTATGAATTTGAAAATTGATAAAAAGATTAAAAAAGGATTAATTCACATTTGGAGGAACAAGAGACACTCATTGTGGTTTTTTGTGGGGTAGATCATGCTTTACAAATTTTTCTTTGTTGAAAATAATTTCTTTTTGAGGAGGTGACCAAGATGTCTGATGAGGGTAGGGCAGTGAATGTCATCTATAAGGACTTCAGTAAGACGTTTAACAAGGTCCCTTGTGGTAACTTTATCAGGAAGATTAAGAAACATGGGATCCACAGTGACTTGATAGCTAAGATTCAGAACTAGGTTGCTAGAGGAGACAGAGAGTTGTGGTAGAAGGCTGTCTGTGAGCAGTATTGTTCTGCAGGGATCAGTGCTGGGCCTATTGCTTTTGATGTATATAAATGATTTTGACAAACATGTAGAGTACTGTGCAAAAGTTTGCAGCTCATATATACAGCTAGGGTGCCTAAAACATTTGCACAGTATTTTAGGTGGGTTAATTAGTACATTTGCAGATGACACAAAAAAGGAGAAAGACAGCAAAGAATTTTGCAGGATACGGATCTGTTACAATTATGGGCAGAGAAACGGAGTTTAGTCTGGACAAATGTGAGGTTTTGCATTTTGGGATCTCAAAACTAAGGGAAAAGTGTCCAGTTAATGGCTGGACCCTTAACAACATTGATGTACACAGTATTCTTGGAGTCCAAGTCCAAATCGAGTAGAGTATGCATCACAAGGGCATCAAGTAGGTCCTAAGAAGTCAGGATGTCTCAGGATGAGAAGGTATGAGCTATAAGGAGAAGTTCCATGAACTTGGGTTGTTTTCTCTCGTGCATTGGATTCTAAAGGGAGGCCTGATCAAAGCTGATAAAATTACGAGAGGCATAGATAGGGTAGACGGCCGGAATCTGTCTCACAGGGTTGTACTGTCCAATACTAGAAGGTATAGCTTTAAGGTGAGAAGGGGAATGTGATGAACAGGTTCAAAGTGCCTGGAACACACTGTGAGATGTGATAGCGGAAGAAGATACACGAGTCTGTTAGATACATAAGTATGTGAATATATAGAGAATGGATAGATATGAATCATGTGCAAGCAGAAGGGATTAATTTAATTTGGCATCATGCTTGGCATACACGTCATAGACCGAAAGGTCTATCTGTACTATCTTGTATGTTCTGTGATTATAACCTCCAAAATGCTGCCCCCACTTGATCAGATACATTCTCCAAGACAGAGTGTGTTAGTCTCTGTCAGAAGGTCTTCCTGGAAAATTCTGTCCCCTTCGAGCCTTCTACAGTTAGGCAAGCCCAGTGATTACCCTATTGTTTCATTCCATCTGCCTGCTATTTGCCGACATATTTGTTCATCTGTCTCATGTTGACTATTAAGTAGGATGTAATATGTCCCCAGTAATAGGAAACATCCTTCTTGTTCCTATTCTCCACCCATATTAACCTAGTTGAGAAGCAATCTTGGATATCCTTTCTCAGTACTGCAATAATTCATTCCTGGTTTAACAATGAGATGCCATTTCTTCTTTTACGTTCCCCTCTATGTGCAATATAGATTTCTGATCTGCCTTCTGAACTCACTGACTTTTACTCAGAAAGGAAGGTGGGGGGTTGGGGGAGAATAGGTGAGCTGTGGTGATTAGATTATTTTAGATTACATTCAACTTTATTGTCTTTGTGCCTAGTACAGATACAAAGCCAATGAAATGCAGTAGGCACCTAACCAGAAATGCAAAGAATAATGTTATTTACAAAATAACTGCAAATAAAAAGTGCTACAGCACACAAATATAAAAGTACTGAGACAGTACAATATGGGTGCAATACTGCTTAGCCCTGTGATGTGAGGTTCAGCAGGGTCACAGCCTCAGGGAAGAAGCTCTTCCTGTACCTACTACTGCGGGAGCGGAGGCTCCTGTAGCACCTACCGGATGGGAGGAGAGTAAAAGTCCATGGTTAGGGTGAGATGCATCCTTGATAATGCTTTTCGCCCTGCCCAGGCAGTGTTTATGGTAGATGTTCTCAATGGTGGGCAATTGGGTGCTGATAATCTGCTGGGCAGTTTTCACCACACACTGGAGTGCTTTGCGGTCCGATATGGGACAATTGCCATACCACACTGAGATGCAGTTGGTGAGTATGCTCTCAATGGTACAGGGTAAAAGTCTGTCAGTAGTCTGGACAGAGGTGAGTTTTCTTGATACTCCACAGGAAATAAAGGCGCTGTTGCACCTTTTTGATCAGGATGGAGTTCAGAGACCAGGTGAGATCCTCGGTAATGTGGACACCAATGAATTTGAAGCTTGATACACGCTCCACTACAGCTCCGTTGATGTAGATGGGGACGTGAGTGTGGCTCCTAGCATGCCTGAAGTCCACAATGATCTCCTTGGTCTTCTGGGTGTTGAGGGCCAGGTTGTTGTCGGCACACCACGCGGCCAGGTGCTGGACCTCATCCCTGTAGGCTGTCTCGTCATTCCCTCTGATCAGGCCAACCACCATGGTGTCGTCTGTGAACTTGATTATGGAGTTAGAACCATGTACAGGAACACAGTCATAGGTGAAAAGGGAGTACAGAAGAGGGCTCAGCACACAGCCTTGAGGCACGCTGGTATTCAAGGTGAGAGTGGAGGTGGAGAGGTTGTCTAACTTAACTGATTGGGGTCTGTTAGTCAGAAAGTCCAAGGTCCAATTGCAGAGGGATGAGCTGATACCAAGCTGGCAAAGTTTGGCGATCAGCTTGGAGGGGATCACAGTATTGAATGCCGAACTAAAGGGGATTCATTAATAAGCGGAACAGAAAGGAATTTCTGTGGGCGAGAATGAGATTCCCATATGGTATGTTGCCTCCTGTGTGCCAGAATCCGGGACATCTTGGATCAAGTCCTCAGCATTCTCAAGTGAGAGGGCGAACAGTCAGAGGTTGTGGGCCACGTGGGAATCAATGACACGGGTAGGACAAGTGACGAGGTTCTGCAAAGGGAGTTCGGGGAGCAAGGTGCTAAGTTAAAAGGCAGGACCTCTAGGGTTGTGATCTCAGGATTGCTACCCGTGCCATGTGCTGGTGATGCCAGAAATAGGCAGGTTATACAGTTTAACACATGGCTAAGGAGTTGGTGTAGGAGGAAGGGCATAAGAATTTTGGATTATTGGGCTCTCTTCCAGGGAAGGTGGGACCTGTACAGAAGAGACATTTTGTGCCTGATGGAAGAGGAGTAATATCCTAGCCGCGGGAAGTTTTGCAGTGCAGTAGGATTTAAACTAGAGTTGCAGGAGAATTAGAACCAGAATGCCAGAACAATTAGTGGAGAGGATGTGCAGGCAGATGTTGGTGAGACTTTAGACAAAGTCAGGAATCAAAAGGTTGAGCATATTGCAACAAGTGTCCTGAGTTGTGTGTATTTCAATGCAAGAAGTAACGTAGGAAAGTTGGAGGAGCTCAGGGCATGGATCAACACCTGGAATTATGACATTGTAGCCATGAGTGAGAGTTGGTTGCAGGACGGACAGAAATTTCCGAAGTTCCATTGCTTTAGACGTGACAGAGTGGGAAGGATTAATGGAGGAGGGAACTATTTCGGGAAAATATCTCGGCAGTGCCCCGTCAAGACAGACTGGACAGCTTGTCCAGTGAGGTTCAGTGGGAACCTCACTAGGTTATGGGTGGAACTGAAAAATACAAAAGGTATGATCACATTAATGGGGCTAAATTGCAGACCACCCAACAGTCCTAGAGATTTAGAGGAACAAATTTATAGAGAGATAGCAGACTATTGCAAGAAAATTAAGGTTGTTATCGTAGGAGATTTCAACTTCTGGCATATTCATTGGGACTTCCATACTTGTCAAAGGACTAGATGGGATAGAGTTTATCAAATGTGTTCAGGAAAGTTTCTTTCATCAGTACGCAGAAGTCCCAACAAAAGTGTGCGATACTTATCTGCTATTAGGAAATGAGACAGGGCAGCTGAAAAAAGTTTGTGTAGGGGACACTTTGCATCTAGTGACCATGATGCCATTAGTTTTAAAGTAATTATGCTAAAGGATAGGTCTGGTCCATGGACTGAGATTCTAAATTGGAGAAAGGCCAATTCTGATGGTATCAGAAATGATCTGGCAAGTGTGGATTGGGACGGTCTGTTTTCTGGTCAAGGTGTACTTGGTAAGTGGGAGGCCTTTAAAAGCGAAACTTTGAGAGTATAAAGCTTGTATGTGTCTGTCAGAATAAAAGGTAAAGTTAACAAGTGTAGGGATGCTTGGTTTTCAAGAGATATTGAGGCCCTGGTTAAGACAAATAAAGAGATGCACAGAAAGTATGCGCAGGTAGGAACAAATGAGGTGCCTATGGAGTATAAGAAATGCAAGAGAACACTGAAGAAAGTAATCAGGAGAGCTAAAAGAAGGCATGAAGTTGCTCCAGTGGACAAGGTGAAGAAGAATCTTGGGGGATTCTAGAGATGTGTTAACAGCAAAAGGATTGCAGGGACAAAATTGGTCCTCTGGAAGGTCAGAATGTTAATCCATGTGTGGAGCCAAAGCAGATGACAGAGACCTTAAATAATATCTTTCCATCTGTATTTAATCAGGAGATGAACACAGAGTCTAAAGAAGTGAGGTAAAGCAGCGTCAACTTCATGGAACCTGTACAGATTACAGAGGAGGAGGTGTTCGCTACCCTGAGGCAGATCAGGGATGGATACATCTCTGGGGACTGACAAGGTCTTCCCTCAGACTCAACGGAAGACGTGCAGAAAGTGCTGGGGCCCTGGCAGAGATATTGAAAACATTCCTAGCGGCAGGAAAGGTAACAAAGGATTGAAGGATAGCCAATGTTGTTCTGCTGTTTAAAAAATGTTCTAAACATAAATCAGGAAATTATAGACCAGTGAGTTGTGGGAAATTTGTTGGAAAATGTTCTAAGGAACCAGATATATAAGTATTTGGAGACATGGAGGATGGATAGTCAGCATGGCTTTGTGCATCACACACAAATGTTGCTGGTGAATGCAGCAGGCCAGGCAGCATCTATAGGAAGAGGTACAGTCGACATTTCAGGCAGAGATCCTTCGTCAGGACTAACTGAAAGAGGAGATAATAAGAATCCCTCCCCCTCCTGTCTTCTCCTATCATCTCGGATCTCGCCCTTCTCCTCCCGCTTTCAAATCTCTTACTATCTCTTCTTTCAGTTAGTCCTGACGAAGGGTCTCGGCCCGAATTGTCGACTGTACCTCTTTCAATAGATGCTGCCTGGCCTGCTGCATTCACCAGCATTTTTTATGTGCGTTGCTTGAATTTCCAGCATCTGCAGATTTCCTCGTGTTATGGCTTTGTGCACAGTAGGCCATGCATAACCAATCTTCCAGCATTTTTCAAGGAAGCTTCCAGGAAAGTGGATGAAGGCGAGGCAGTGGATGTTATCTACATGGTCTTTAGCAAGGCATTTGACAAGGTCCCGCATGGGAAGTTGTCCAGTAGGTCAGTTGCTTGGCATTCAAGATGAGGTAATAAATTTTATTAGACGTTGGTTTTATGGGAAAAAACAGAGTGTGGTAGTAGATGGTAGCCTGTGACTAGTGATGTGCCACAGAGAACAGTGCTGGGTCCATTGTAGTTTGTCTTCTATATCAATGATCTAGATGATAATGTGGTTCACTAGATCAGCAACTCTGTGAATGACATCAAGAATGGGGGTGTAGAGACAGCAAGGAAGGCTATCATAGTTTGCAGAGTGATCTACTTTGGCTGGAAAATTGGGCTGAAAATGGCAGATGGAATTTAGAGCAGACAAGTGCGAAGTTTTGCACTTTGGTAGGACCAACCAGCGTTGGTCTTACACAGTGAATGGTGGGGCACTGAGGAGTGTGATAGAAAAAAGGGATCTGGGAATACAGGTCCATAATTCATTGAAAGTGGCATCACAAGTGGATAAGGTTATAAAGGTGGGCTGCAGAAGGACTTGGACAGTTCAGGAAAACGGGCAAGAAAGTGGCAAATGAAGCACAATGTTGGAAAATGCATGGTCATGCACTTTGGTAGTAGAAATAAATGTGTAGACTATTTTCTGAACAGGGAGAAAATTCAAAATTCTGAGATGCAAAGGACTTGGGAGTCCTTATGCAGAACATCCTAAAGTTTAACTTGCAGGTTGAATCAGTGGTGTGGAAGGCAAATGCAATATTAGCATTCATTTCAAGAGGACTAGAATACAAGAGCAGGGATGTGATGCTGAGGCTGTATCAGGCACCGGTGAGGCCTCATCTTGAGTATTGTTAGTAGTTTTTGGCTCCTCATCTGAAAAAGATGTGCTGGCATTGGGGAGGGTCCAGATGAGGTTCACAAGGATGATTCCAGGAATGAAAGGGTTATCATACGCGGAACGTTTGATGGCCCTGGGTCTGTACTTGCTGGAATTCAGAAGGATGAGGGGGAGTCTCAATGAAACCTTTTTAATTTTGAAGGGACTAGACAGAGTAGATGTGGAAAGGATGTTTCCCATGGTGGGGGAGTCTAGGACAAGAAGGCACAGCCTCAGGATAGAGGGGCGCCTTTTCAAAACAGAGAGGCAGAGAAACTTATTTAGCCAGCAGGTGATGAATTTGTGGAATTTGTTACCCAGGCAGCTGTGGAGGCCAGGTCGTTGGGTGTATTTAAGGCAGAGATTGATAGGTTCTTGATTGGACTCGGCATCAAAACTTTTGAGGAGAAGGCGGGTGAATGGGGTTGAGGAGGGGAGAAAAGGATCAGCCATGATGGAATGGCAGAGCATGACCTAATTCTGCTCTTCTGTCTTACGGTCTTATTTAATCAGCTAGATAGCTTTAATTAATTAGTTAATCAGCTAACTAGCTTTAATTAATTATTTAATCAGCCACCTAGCTTTCTAAGCCATGCCTGTCCCTTTGCCTATGTCATCGAGTTCTTGCTGCAGGAATGTGTGGATTCCTTCATTTAATAAGGAGTTGCCAGAGGAATTGAACATTGTGAACATTAGTGAATATCCCCTTTTGTGAACTGAATTGGTTGAAACTGGCTTTTATGCTGTTGTCAGGAGGAAGCCAAGAGGAATCGTAGTTTCAATTGATACTATATTTTCTTTTACACTGCCATAGACCTTCCATGGTTTAGAATGCATACAATGGTGTGTTGCAGCTGTTTGAAGGTCAGCTTGATGCCTGACTATGCTAACCATTGAGACACAAGAAGGACTACAAAAGCTGGAAATCTGTAGCAACATGCAAAATGCTGGAAGAGCTCACTGGATTAAGACCCTTTATCAGCCTGGGAAAGAAAGACAGCAGATAGCCAGTATAAAAAGGATGGGCAGGATAGTGGGTGGTGGCTGGTTCTGGGTGAGGGGAGGGGAGTGTGGCAATGTTATAAGAAACTGGAGCTGATAGTTGGAAGAGACATAGGGCAGGAGAAGATGGAATCTGATAGGTGAGGACAGTTTACCAATGAATAAAGGGAAAAAAGGTGGAGGACAACCAGAGAGAGGAAGAGGGAAAAAGAAAGAGAAGGGGTGATGGGGTTGGTGGGATAAGGCAGAGGGGAGTGGTTATCACTGTCATTGTTGTCAGATTGAAGAATACCAAGATGGAATAAGAGGTACTGTTCTCCATATTGGTGTGGCGGTTTGATAGTCATGGCACAAGAAAGGATGTCAGTTCTTGAGGATAAGGGTGTCTTTGAAGCAGCAGATACGAGAATCTATAACAAAAAGAAGACACTTGAAGAATTCACATGTTTTTTCTACTCTGATCCCTACTTTCCCTTTGCAGAATAGCATGAAAATTCCCTTGGCCCTCACCTTTCACTGCACCAGCTTTTAATTCACCATGTGAAGTGTGAAGTGGTTCATTTTTGTAGGTCAAATATGATGGCAGAATATAGTATTAATGGTAAGACTCTTGGCAGTGTGGAGGATCAGAGGGATCTTGGGGTCTGAGTCCATAGGACGCTCAAAGCAGCTGCTCAGGTTGACTCTATGGTTAAGAAGGCATATGGTGTATTGGCCTTCATTAATCGTGGAATTGAATTTAGGAGCCAAGAGGTAATATTGTAGCTATATAGGACCCTGGTCAGACCCCACTTGGAGTACTGTGCTCAGTTCTGGTCGCCTCACTACAGGAAGGATGTGGAAGCCATAGAAAGGGTGCAGAGGAGATTTACAAGGATGTTGCCTGGATTGGGCAGCATGTCTTATGAAAACAGGTTGAGTGAACTCGGCCTTTTCTCCTTGGAGCGACGGAGGATGAGAGTTTCTATGTTTTCTATGTGATTCTCTACCATTTCCACCCACTCCAATACATTCCCACGACCAGCCCTATCTCCCCATCCCACAAGGAGTATTTTCTTCAGGATCCTCTGGTCTTCTCTACCCTTCTCTACCCTTTCTGCCCATCTGCAACTGAAGCCAATATAATATGTATCTTTTCCCACTTTCCTCACCACCATCACAGGTGAGGGAGACATTCAACTACACCGGGCTTACAATCTGGACTCCTGCATTCAGTGGTCACTATATCACTGAAATAAAGCATTGACTATGGTTGTTTCATGGAGTACCTGAACCCACCTGCAGCGGCTATCTCCAGCTTTCGGTTATACATCAGTTCAACTCTTCTTCCCATTTGCCGGTCCCGGGTCTTCTTCTTTGCTATGGAGAGACCAAGCAAAAATTGGAAGAACAGTGTCTTATAGTCATTCCAATTCGGTAGCTTATAACCCAACGAATCTAACACTGAAACAACAGGAATTCTGCAGATGCTGGAAATTCAAGCAACACACATCAAAGTTGCTGGTGAACGCAGCAGGCCAAGCAGCATCTGTAGGAACAGGTGCAGTCGACGCTTCAGGCCGAGTCCCTTTGTCAGGACTGACTGAAGGAAGAGTGAGTAAGGGATTTGAAAGTTGGAGGGGGAGGGGGAGATCCAAAATGATAGGAGAAGACAAGAGGGGGAGGGATGGAGCCAAGAGCTGGACAGGTGATAGGCAAAAGGGGATATGAGAGGATCATGGGACAGGAGGTCCGGGAAGAAAGACAAGGGGGGGGGGGACCCAGAGGATGGGCAAGAGGTATATTCAGAAGGACAGAGGGAGAAAAAGGAGAGTGAGAGAAAGAATGTGTGCATAAAAATAAGTAACAGATGGGGTACGAGGGGGAGGTGGGGCCTAGCAGAAATTAGAGAAGTCGATGTTCATGCCATCAGGTTGGAGGCTACTCAGACGGAATATAAGGTGTTGTTCCTCCAACCTGAGTGTGGTTTCACCTTTACAGTAGAGGAGGCCGTGGATAGACATGTTAGGATGGGAATGGGATGTGGAATTAAAATGTGTGGCCACTGGGAGATCCTGCTTTCTCTGGTGGACAGAGCGTAGATGCTCAGCAAAGCGGTCTCCCAGTCTGCGTCGGGTCTCACCAATATATAAAAGGCCACATCGGGAGCACCGGACGCAGTATATCACCCCAGTCGACTCACAGGTGAAGTGTTGCCTCACCTGGAAGGACTGTTTGGGGCCCTGAATGGTGGTAAGGGAGGAAGTGTAAGGGCATGTGTAGCACTTGTTCCGCCTACACGGATAAGTGCCAGGAGGGAGATCAGTGGGGAGGGATGGGGGGGACGAATGGACACGGGAGTTGTGTAGGGAGCGATCCCTGCAGAATGCAGAAAGAGGGGGGGGAGGGAAAGATGTGCTTAGTGGTGGGATCCCGTTGGAGGTGGCGGAAGTTACGGAGAATAATATGTTGGACCCAGAGGCTGGTGGGGTGGTAGGTGAGGACCAGGGGAACCCTATTCCTAGTGGGGTGGCGGGAGGATGGAGTGAGAGCAGATGTACGTGAAATGGGGGAGATGCATTTAAGAGCAGAGTTGATAGTGGAGGAAGGGAATCCCCTTTCTTTAAAAAAGGAAGACATCTCCCTCGTCCTAGAATGAAAAGCCTCATCCTGAGAGCAGATGTGGCGGAGACGGAGGAATTGCGAGAAGGGGATGGCGTTTTTGCAAGAGACAGGGTGAGAAGAGGAATAGTCCAGATAGCTGTGAGAGTCAGTAGGCTTATAGTAGATATCAGTGGATAAGCTGTCTCCAGAGACAGAGACAGAAAGATCTAGAAAGGGGAGGGAGGTGTCGGAAATGGACCAGGTAAACTTGAGGGCAGGGTGAAAGTTGAAGGCAAAGTTAATAAAGTCAACGATTTCTGCATGCGTGCAGGAAGCAGCGCCAATGCAGTCGTCGATGTAGCGAAGGAAAAGTGGGGGACAGATACCAGAATAGGCACGGAACATAGATTGTTCCACAAACCCAACAAAAAGTCAGGCATAGCTAGGACCCATACGGGTACCCATAACACTGACTATCTAACACTGACTATTCCAGTTTCAGGTAACCCACACCCCAGAGTTTTTGTTCCCCACTTGTGAAAGTCGAGGATAAGAGGATAAAATGAATGCAGCAAAATACAGGGAAATCCTGGAGGAAAACCAGATGCAGTCTGCAAGAGAACAGCGACTTGGGAGAAGATTTGTTTTCCAGCAAGACAATGACCCAAGCAAAAAGCCAAAGCTAAACAGGAACGGCTTAAAAACAACAAAGTTAATGTCCTGGAATGGCCAAGTCAGAGCCCAGACCTCAATCCAAATGAGGATTTGTGGCTGGACTTGAAAAGAGCTGTTCACTCATGATCCCCATGCAATCTGACAGAGCTTGAGCAGTTTTGTAAAGAAGAATGAGTGAAATTGCAGTGTCCTGATGTGCAAAGCTGATAGAGACCTATCCACACAGACTCAAGGCTGTAATGGCTGCCAAGGGTGCATCTACTAAATAATGGCTTGAAGGGGGTGAATACTTATGCAATCAATTATTTTGTGTTTTATATTTGAGAGTTAGAGGGCAAAAATGTAGGGGTAACATGAGGGGGAACTTCTTTACTCAGAGAGTGGTAGCTGTGTGGAACGAGCTTCCAGCAGAAATGGTTGAGGCAGGTTCAATGTTGTCATTTAAAGTTAAATTGGATAGATATATGGACAGGAAAGGAATAGAGGGTTATGGACTGAGTGCAGGTCGGTGGGACTAGGTGAGAGTAAGAGTTCGGCACGGACTAGAAAGGCTGAGATGGCCTGTTTCCGTGCTGTAATTGTTATATGGTTATATGAATTCGCAAGGCTGCTGTTGGTGGTTATCAGGAAGCTCAAAATCATTTAATTTGACCCTTGTAATTTTAAAGCCTGTTTTCTTTTCAAGACAACGTCTGGACTCCCATCTGAAACAATTTGTTATACCGTTGATCATAAGCAAATCAGCCAGCAACTCAGGAGCGTCTGAGAGATAACTTTTATCCCACCTGGAGACAAATATTTCTTAGGATGTTTGCTTCTTCTAATTTTATATTTACAATTAATTTCTCAAGAATCAAGAGCTATTATGCAATTTCCTCTGCTATTGACGTACAAAGGTTCCTCTTTTTTGCCTTGTTTTTCAAAAAATACAAAAGGATTAGGAGCCATGCTACGTCACTGTGGTTCCGTAGCACTCACATTTACCACTGTGAAGTGATTTAAGAGGTTAGAAATGGCTCCTGAATTAGCTCCTGAATGAGCAAGAAGGTGGACCTACTGCAATTCATCTACAGTGGTGCTAGAAAGTTTGTGAACCTTGTAAAATTATCTCTATTTCTGCATAAATATGACCTACAATGTGATTAGAGCTTCACATAAGTCCTAAAACTAGATAAACAGAACCCAATTAAATAAATAACACAAAACATTTTACTTGTTCATCTATTTATTGAGAAAAATAATCTAATATTATATGTATCTGTTCAAAAAAAAGTATTTTTTAAAAGTATTTTAAAAGTATTTTAAAAAAGAAGGGTAATGCCTTCTACAAAAGTTTGGAGTCAGGTTACTGACAGAGCCTGCTTTTCTCAAGAAATATCTGTTTATGTGTACCATTCCTCAATCAAAACAACTTTCAGGCAACCTTAGAAGAAGAATTGTAGAGATCCATGAAGCTGGAAAATGCTACAAAAGCATTTCTAAAGACCTGAGTGTCCATCAGTCCACAGTAAGAGAAATTGTCTGCAAATGAAACTCAGTACTGTTGCTACTCTGCCTAGAAGTGGGCATCCTGCCAAGATCGCAACAACAGCACAATGTGCAATGCTGAAGGAGGTGAAAAAGAACCCAAGGGTAACAGCAAAAGACCTACAGAAATCTCTAGAACTTGCTAAAGTTTCTGTTCATGTAGCCACTATCAGAAAAACACTGAGCAAGAATGTGTTCATGGAAGGACACCATGGAGGAAACCACTGATCTCCAAAGTGAAACTTTGTTGCACATCTCAAGATTGCAAACTACCACTGGATGTTCTACAATGCTTCTAGAACAATGTTCTGTGGACAGGTGAGACAAAAGTTGAATTTTTAGGCAGAAGTGCACATTGCTATGTTTCGAGCACACCAACACCAAAACCTCATCCCAACTGTGAAGCATGGTGGAAGGAGCATCATGGTTTGGGGCTGCTTTGTTGCCTCAGGGCCTGGGCAGCTTGCAATCATTAAGGGAACAATGAATTCAATAAAGACATTTTTCAGGAGGATGTTAGGGTAGCAGTCTGTCACCCAAAGCATAATAGAAGTAGAATAATGCAACAAGACAATGATCCGAAAGACAAGAGTAAATCAACAACAGAATGGTTTACAAAGAAGAAAATTTGTGTTTTGGAATGGCCAAGTCAAAGTCCTGCTCTTAATCCTGTAGAATTGTTGTGGAAAGACCTGAAACAAGCGGTTTATGCAAGGAAGCCCACCAACATCCCAGAGTTGAAGCCGTTTTGTAAGGAGGAATGGCCTAAAGTTCCTCAAAGCCAATGTGCAGGACTGATCAACAGCAACCAGAAATGTATGGTTGAAGTTATTGTTCTCTAGGGGGTCATACAAGTTACTGAAAGCAAAGGTTCACATTATTTTTCCAACAAATACGTGTTATATTGGATCATTTTTCTCAATAGATAAATGAACAAGTATAATGTTTTTGTGTTATTTAATTAATTGGGTTCTCTTCATCTAGTTTTAGGACCTGTGAAAATCTGATCACATTTTAGGTCATATTTATGCAGAAATAGGGAAATTTCTATAGCATTCACAAACTTTCTAACACCACTATATGCCACAACAGATCCACAGTGGTTGCAATCTCACTGGCTCTGCAGTGAACTTTGGAGCACCTAAACAACATTAAACCAATGCAGGCTGCGATTATATCTCAGTATTCAATACCATCAACTCCTTAATATCAATCACCTAGCTTCTAAACCTGGGCATCTCTACCACCCTTTGTAACTAGTTGCTCAACTTCCTCATTGGGAATTAGTACAGATCGGAGCTTGCAGACAGTCAGTTCAGGTGTAGCTGAAGAATGTGTACTTAGCCCACCGCACTGCTCTTTCTACACCTATGACTGTATGGCTAAGCACAACTCAAACACCATTTATCAATTCACAGATGACACCACTGTTGTTGGTAAAATCTCAGATGGTAGCAAGGAGACATCAGCTGGTTGAATGGTGGCACAACAGTAACCTTACACTCATTTTCAGCAAGACTAAGGAATAGATTGTAGACGTCAGGAAAGGGAAATTGACAGGACACGCACTAGTCCTCAGTGAGTGGTCAGTAGTGGAAAAGTCCCTGGGTGTCAACATCTTGATGGATCTATCCTGAGCCCAATACATTGATGTAGTCATGAAGAAGGCACATCAGCGGCTCTTTTCATGTGGCACACACCAGCCTGACTTGGAAATACAATCGCAAACCCGAAGAAATCTGCAGATGCTGGAAATTCAAGCAACACACATCGAAGTTGCTGGTGAACGCAGCAAGCCAGGCAGCATCTCTAGGAAGAGGTGCAGTCGACGTTTTGGGCCGAGACCCTTCGTCAGGACTGACTAGAGATGCTGCCTGGCCTGCTGCGTTCACCAGCAACTTTTATATGTGTTGCTTGGAAATATAATGTTGTTCTTTCACCACAACATCCTGGAAATCTCTTCCTAACAGCTTTTTGTCATTCAAGATTGCAACAGTTCTGTGTGGATTGGAAAGTAGCATTTCCACCTTGCTGACAGTCAACACTGGTGCACCTCAGGGATGTGTAATTAGCTGACTGCCCTTCTCTATCTGCATCCATGACTGTATGGCTAGACACAGTTCAAATGCCATTTATAAATTTGCTGATGATACAACCATTGTTGGCAGAATTTTGGATGGTGACAAAAGGACGTGTAGGAGTGAGATATAATAGATAGCCGAGTTAGTCGCAGTAACAACCTGCACTCAGTGTCAGTAAGACCAAAGAGCTGATTATGGAATTCAGAAAGGGAAAGACGAGGGAACATAAACTAATCCTCATAGAGGGATCAGAATTGGAGAGAGTGAACAATTTCAAGTTCCCTGGTGTCAATATCTCTGAGGACCTAAGCTGGATGGAACTTATCAATGCAGCTATAAAGGAGATAAACCAGCAGCTATATTTCTTTGGGAGTATGAGGAGATTTGGTTTGTCAACGAAAACACTTAAAAACTTACACAAAAGTACTGTGGAGAGCATTCTGATCAGCTGCATCAATGTCTGCTATGGGGGTGGGGGGGATTGCACAAGATCAAAATAAGTTGCGGAAACTTGTAAAATTAGTCAGCTCAATCATAGCTACTAGCCTCCATAGTATCCAAAACATCTTCAAGGAGCGGTGCCTTAGGAAGGCATTGTCCATCATTAAGGATCCCCACAACCCAGGACATTCCCTCTTCACACTGGTACAATTGGGAAGGAGGTACAGAAGCCTGAAGGCACACACTCAGTGATTCAGGAACAGCTTCCTCCGTCTGCCATCTGATTTCTAAATGGACATTAAACTGTTGAATGCTCTTTCACTACTTTTTTTAATTTCTGTTTTCTTTCACACTACTTATTTTAACTATATAGTATACAGAATATATACTTAGTAACTCAGTTTATTTTCTCTATATTTATTTATCATGCTAGTGATATTAAATCTGATTCTGATTCAAGATGACATTTCACCACCACCTTCTCAAGGGCAATTTTGGATAGGCATTGGATTGGCTCATTTCACATAGCCTAAATTCCTTGAATGAAAAGGAAACTTATGTACCAGACACTGAATGTACTGTCGTGGTTGTGATAAGGGCAGTAAGGAGATTGTATTTCTTAATTGTACTCAGGAAAGTTATCTTGATTGCCTTGTTTTCTGTCCAAAAAAAGGAGATATTCCTAGATCTGCGATCTTGGTTTGAGGCAAGACATTGGCAAGGTAGAATTGCACCTGTTCAGCACTGCTGTGTTTAATTAATGTAATAAACTGAACATGATGGTACAGAGAATAATTTTCAAGTTTGCAGATGAGACAAAACTTAGACATGCAGTATTAGTAGTGAGTAACAAAGGTTTAAAAGACACACTGTTAGAAAGGAAAAACATACAAAGTGATATATTGTGGTATGAAAAGTAAACAGACCATGAATGGTAGATGGCACAATTTTAAACAAATTGAAAGAGCTGGTTAGAGAGCATGATGAGGGATGTAGAGAGAGAGGGACCAATAATCTTTTTGCACAAATTACTGAAAATTATAAAATTGGATACTAATTGGTAAATTAGCATATTATATTCAATGATTTATAAACAGAAGCAAAATATTAAAGTCTAGAGAATTCTAGAAGACATTTTAGTAAGCAAATGGGAGCTCATGGGAAAAGAACCTGACTAGGTGACTGATCTTTTCTTGGTGCATAACGATTAGTGTATTACTTTACAGTGCCGGCCATCACCAATTCCTGCTGCTGCAAGTATGTTCTCGCCGTTACTCTGTGGGTTTCCTCTGGGTGCTCCAGTCTGCTCTCACTTTCCAAAGACATACGGTTAGGGTTAGTGAGTTGTGGCCATGCTCTGTTGTTTGCAGAAGCATAGCCACCCTTGCAGGCTGTCAAGCTCAATCCTCATTGATCTGATTTGACACATCAATGCAAATTGTTTGATGTACGTGTCAAAAATAAAATAAATAAAGCCATTCTTTTTAGTGGGAGAACATCTAGCAAACCGATAGCTCCTTAAGTTTTAAAATGGGTATGATAAGGACAAGAATGGACCTTTGGGGATAGTATTAAATTGGGGTAGGGCAAAATACTAGTATTAGGCAGGAACTTGGAAGAGTAAATTGAGATTAGCTGTTTGTAGGCAAGTCCACATCTGACACGTGGCAGGTGTTCAAAAGCCAAGTATACAGAGTTCAGGACAGGTATGTTTCAGTCAGAAGGAAGGGCTAGGATGGCAAGGTCAGAGAACCTTGGATGTCATGAAGGTAGTGAATTTAATCAAGAAAAAATAGGAAGTGTATGAAAGGATTAAGAAAGGTAATTAGAAACTAAACAGATGCTTTGAAGATTATAGAAAAAGCTAGGGAAGCAGACAAGCAGGGAATTGGGAGAGCTATAAGGGACCATAAAAAGACTTTGCAAGTAGGATATTGATGAGAAACTCAAAGCATGCCATATCTGCACCAAGAGCAAGAGGAAAACTAGGGAACAGATTAAATCAATCCTGCTTCGACACGGATCAAGTGGGTGAGATCGTAAATCAGTACATCAGTACTTTACATCAGTATTTACCAAATAGAGGAATGGGGAAGATAGGGAGATCAGTGTGGAGTGTGCTAACATGCTACACAAGCATCAGCTAGTGAACAGAGGACATGGTCCACTCTCACTAGTGTCAGCTCAAGAAGGCGAGGAAGGACACCATTTCAACTGGACAACAGGCAGAGTCTTGATTCAAGCAAGAACAATAAAAGAACAAGAATTTCTTGAAGCATGGTTCTCTGCAGAAGAATCCATCAACGAACTCATCAACATAGATCTGGTATATGAACCCTTACGGGGAAAAGAAAAACAATAACACCACAATAAATGAGTTGCCAGTAATCTTGGCATCTGGACAGCGAAGAAAACATTTCTAACAGACCTCCCTCAAAGCTTGCCAATCAGACCTTCTACTGCTAAACGGTTCACAATGTTTTGAACCAGCCAACCAGATTACGACATCTAATCAATATACATTCGGACCCTGGAGGAGTATATAAGCCAGCATTCTGAGAAAAGAACATCCTCAACTGTGCATTTGATTGAAACTGAAACATCTGCAAGCATTTTGCCAAGCTTGGTGATCAACCAAACTTCCAAATAACCAACTGGAGCTACTACTATTCCACAATATTTCAAGCAGAATCCATTATTATACTTTTCATTGGACTTGTTATAGAGCCATATAGCACAGAAACAGGCTCTTCCGCCCTTCTACCGTCAAGTACTTATCTATACAAGTGTTTTTTTACCCAATGGCCTATACCCAATACCTGTGGCCTATAATGTCTTGACAAATCAAAAGATTCTTCTTTGACTTTGTGAGAGTGTCTTCCTCCAGGATCTTCCACAGATCCCCACTTAACTGCTATTCCTAACTTTAATCCTATACTCACTGTTTCAGACACTACTTTCATGGAGAAAGTTTCTTACTATCTATCTATGCCTCTCAATATCCCTTCTTCAATGTAAATGTTAGATTGGCTATTCACTAGTTCTTAGATCCTGCACCAAATTTGCGTAATTGAATCTTTTTTTCATGGCATCATTTCAGGTGTATTGTAACCTTTCAAGACCAAGGATTTTACTTGTTCATCTTATACATATATCTAATATTTAAATGCAGTTTCATTGCTTCTCTTGCGATCTCCCGATGCAATGCATATTTCATCTTTCTGTGGTTTAATCTCATTTATGGGCTATTTAATGATACCATTTCATTTAATGTGTTCAGTTCTTCCCAATTTCCTTTGAAATTATGCAACCTTTTTAATTTCCCAAATGTCCATGTACTTCATGTACCCCTCCTTACCTACCCTCAATATTTGTACCCTTTTAAAATGTTGTTGGATGCAGGAGTTGTCAGTGGGTAGACCAACATTTATTGTTGATCCAGAATGGCTGAGAACATAATGGTGGTGAATTTGCTTCTTGAATGTGGTGTATGGATGCTCTGGTCATTGAGTATGGAGGTCCAAGTATTAATCCCAAAAGCAATGAAGTAATGGAGATAGAGTTCCAAGTTAGAAAGTTTATGTGGGTGTGGCCCTCCACTGGTCGAGGTCAACTATGGTTGTTACATTCTAGCTACCTACATTGTTGGTGCATCTCTGTCTGTTGGAAGAAGGGCATATTGGGGAGCTTTTGCTGGTATAGACAAAGCTATTGTACACAAAATAGATTTTGCAGATGTTATAGACTACCACAACCATGCATTGCCACCGGAGAAAATGAAGGTGAATTCCCTCTTCATGGCATTCTGTTTCTGGAAGGTGTTGAGTTCCTTGCATGTGTTTTATCACAAAATACCTGATGGGCTGATTATTCCCAAAAATTTTTATTTTGCGCCTTAGATTTCCAGGTTTTGGACTTCTATTTTTCTTTTGACTTGGCATTTTCCATCAGTTTTTGCCCTTTTATATATAAATTGAATTGTACTTAATCAGGACAGGTAATTTTTAAACAGAATATAAATTGAGAGTAACTTACCCTGAGTTATCAAATACATTCTGCTTGTTGGTATTTGTGTTAAAATCAATGAATGTCACTCACTATATATATTGGACTTTTATTTCTTTTATTTTAGTGCAGCATTCCTGCGTGCAATTGATTGCTACAAATTATCAAATGGCGTTTGTGAAAGGTAATTTTAATTAATAAGTTCTAATGCTGCAATTGCTCCCTGCATTTAAACTGAATTCTAATAGTGTCTTTATGAATTCTTAGCAAGTGATTGCTCAAGACATTTGTATGGAAAGTCACAACCAATCTGTAAAACTGAACGGAGATATGTTTCAAGCAAAGATGGCAAACGTAAGTATCTAAATTATAGTCAATTATATGAATAATATTGACAGAAAGTTAGTGATAAAATGTAGACTTACACCAATGCAATGAAGCATTTTGAACTTGTATGGAAAATAGATAATCTGCTACCTTTTTGAGGTTAGATTTACAGAAGTGCATGAGATTAAACTCTTTTACAATAACGTTTAGGCTATTCGTGTTGCTGTGAAACAATCATATAGACACAAATATAAAACGTATATCACATTAAAATGCATCTTGCAGACTTGTCAGTATCATGCTCATCTATGATCAGAACAAAACGAAGTTTTAAACGTTTTGACTGGAGCTTTGCACTACTGAAAATGTTTTATTTCATTTGTCACTGAAGCATTCAGTTATTTGGTAATGATCTGGTTTACTGGTATTTGAAGGTAAATGAACATCTTGCTATATGTGAAAAAGTACCATACATTTAAATCTCTTTCTTCCTTTTCAGAAAGGTTAACGTTGGTGCTAGTTTTGAATTTAATCAAAATTATTGATAATGGCATATGATCTGAAATATAGTTTAGGACAAACATAAAGAAAAAAAACATGAATTGAATTTCTCACAGTTACACTAAAGAAGAACATAAGAACTCAGGAAAAATAAATAAGAATAAATCACTTATCCCTCAAGCCTGCCCTGTCATTCAATAGAATCATAGCAGCTCTAAACCTGGCCTCAGTTTTGCTAACCATAGCCCTCAGTTCTTCAGTGCTTCAAAAAGTTATCTGGATCATTTTCAATAATCTTCAGCCTCCAATTACTCCCTGTAGGAAGAAATCTTAATGCATTTTGTTTTTAAATTAACTTAAAGCAATACCTTCTTGATCGACAATTTTCCACCTGTGAAAGAATCTCAACATCTACAACTTATAACCACTTCAAAGACTAGAATATAGAGCATTGAATATTGTAGCACCAAAACAGGGCCTTGGCCCACAATGTTATGCCAAACGAATAGACCTAGTGATATCTCATCCCTTCTGCCTGCACATAGTCCATATTCCTCTATTTTCTGTATATTCATGTGCCTATCTAGGAACTTCTTATTGCCTCTGTCATTTCTACCTCACAAAGAACTCGGCCCCAGCAATCTCATCTCTTGCCTCTCTCAATAACCCAGTGTTTATCACATTAGGTTCTGGGGTCTTATCCACCTTCATCTTTTTAAAGAAACTCAACACCAGCCCGTTCTTTATCTATAAATGCCCTAGTATATTATAACTTCAAAACTGATCTCATTCTCCTCTGCATCATTCTCCTTAGTAAATATTTATTTACCAAAGTGCTTATTTAGGATCTCACCAACATTCTCTGATTCTTAGAATGTTCCCACTTTTACCACTGAGAGGCCCTACCCTCTCCTTAGTTATTCTCTTGCTCTTGGTTATATAGAGATTTCTAACAATCATTGCTGCTCATAGTAGGCAACTTTGCTGTCTCAGGAATTAGCCTGGTTGATCTCTTCTGGACTGCCACCAATACTTGTAAATCCTTCCTTAAGTAAGGAGGTTGTCATAGAGTTTAAAAAGAAACTTCTTTCTGGATTAACAATTTTGCCAATTTGCCTCTCTAATGTCTGGTTAACAAGTGACCGTGCATGAAAATGGTGGCACTGTACCACAGCAGATAATGCTACTTCACGCTTCGAATATTTGAGGTTTGATTCTGGCCTCCAGTGCCTCTGTTGGTATTTGCAGCTTCTCTCTCTGACTACATAGGTTTCCTCTGAGTGCTGTAGTTTTCTGCCACATTGTAATTGCAAGCTGATGGGTAGCTCAATTCACAGCTGTTATTACCTCCTGCATGTGGGTAGGAGAGGCTCTGTCAATATGGAGATCTGTAAGTAACAGAATGGATGGGATTGTTGTGAGAGCAGCATAGATTTAACCTTGTCATGATGTTATAAACCTCTCTGAGGTCACTCCTCATTCTCCTGCACTCCAGGGTATAAAGATGCAGTGTGGCATATTGCTTCCTCACCTACCTTAATATTTATCTTTAAATAGTCACCAGGTTGATTCCTGGAAGAGGGATACTGTAGATAGAGGGAGCGGGGCTAGTTTATCTAACTTGTCAAGCAGATTGGGTTTACAGAATTAGAAATTATTTCACTGAAACAAGCAACATTCTTACAGGGCTTCACGGGGAAGGTACCAAAATGATATTTCATGTGGCTGGAGTACTTATAGACAACAGCTCCAGAATCAAAATAAAGGGTTTGTCATTCAGGTAAGAGATCAGGAGAAACTTCTTCGACCAGTGGACAGTATTTCTGGAGGTCTCCATCCAAATGGGCAGTTAAGGTTCAGTCACTGAATTTGTTCTAAATAGATAGACATCATTTTTTTATACATTAAGGAAATCAGAGGGATATGAGTGAGTGAGGTTAGTGGTGCTGGGTGTCTACAGTACTGTGGGTTTCACAGATGATGCAGCAAACATGATGAGCCGAGGGGCCTACGCTCTTCTCTTATGTTCATTTCTTATTAGAACCAGACTTAATTTTGGGAAACTCTGTGTAATCTACAAGTGATTGAGAACCTATGGCATGAGATCACAAAGTACTTGTCCACAGTTACACCAACATGTTAGCAACATTTTTCAAGGTGTCACGTTGTAGGAATTTGAATTATTTGTTTTTATAATTGAAAATTGAGATGGCTACAGAGTGCTGCCTCTTTTAGATTATATATGCTGCACTTATTGAGTACCTTTTAATAAATACGTAACTTAAACCACAACCATTTAGCTACTGGTAATTTACAGTTGACTCAACAAAATGAGCAATCCCTTTGTTCCTCCTACTCTTCTTCCTCTCTTTATACGTTTGTACTTTCCTGACTGTCCTTGCTTCAATCATTTGGGTAAAAGGAGATCAGTTTGGATTTTTGGCCAGTGCAGACGAGGCTGAACATTTTGTTTTTGTCTTTGAAAGAAAAAGAGGAATGTGATGTATAACGCTTGTGTTTTGTATCAGAGTAAAATGGAAGACGTCATCCAACATCTACAGGTGGACGTTCCATCTGGGATTACAAAGCTGAATAACAGAAGGGGAACCTTAAAATGCACTGTTTTTGATTTAAGGAGGAGTACTGGGATCTATTGCAATTCCTCTACAAAGTGTGGCATCTTCTTCAGATTCTTTACTTTCTCTCAAACAAACAAGCAAACCTCACACAAAATTCACTCATGTGTTTTATTTGAAATTGTTTAGCAGAAGTGACAGCAGTCCCTTGGATTCTTAGCTTGAAAAGAGGAAATGCTCTTGACAAAGAAGGTAACAAGATCTCAGTCAAAGAAGCAGGCTACTTTCTGGTGTACAGTCAGGTAGGTTAAACAGAATCATATTTTTATCACTAACATATGATGTGATTTTTCTTTATCCTAAGAGTCACAATGAGATCTAGCAGGTACACTGATTTATTATGTTTCCAAATGATAGGTTTGGTATAAAGACAATACTTTTACAATGGGACATTTTATCCAGAGAAGAAGGGCAAGCAGTGTGGGTGATGAGCCACGTACTGTAATTCTATTTCGATGCATTCAAAACATGTCTGCCTGCTGTCCAAATAGTTCTTGCTTCACAGCTGGTAAGGATTTGTTTTGCTCTTCACCTTTTTGGTTATCACATTCTTTGTTTCTGTCACAATTGTTGATCAACCATTTCTTTTCAATCAGGTATTGCAAAACTTGAAGCGGGAGATGAACTTGAACTTGTGATACCTCGAATTCAAGCACAAATTGCCTTAACTGGTGATGGGACATTTTTTGGGGCAATAGAACTGCTCTAACTGTTGGCCAATGCAGTAAAGGCAAAGTGGTTATTGTCGTTGGAATAAAACAATGAGGAATATAAGAATATAAGAATGTTAGCATCTGGTTCCTTCATATTTTATGATGTATATTTTAGGACATTGATGTAAGCATAATTCTCTTTAATGAAATTTAGAAACTGGAAATGAAGAATTGTGCTGGAATTGTTTTCTTTATGTTTTTAATGTGTAATATGTCAAATGGTTTTAACTGTGCAGTGCATCACAATTGGTTTCTTTTTTAAATTAAGTTATTCATTTATAAACAAAATGGATTATCACAATCCGGAGAAAATAATTTTATGTAATGGTGCAATGTGGTATCACTCTCATTGTGGCAAGTGCTTTTTAAAAATATTGTTCATTTGATTGTTTGTAGCTGTATAACTAGATTTAGACAAATAAATACCATTGTGCTGTGCAACATTTTGTCTACTATATGGTACTAACTTATTAAAAGCCTATTACTAGACATAATGTAGTACATTTCCAGATTTACCAAATTTTAGGTCCTTCTCTGTATGGCCTGCATTTGTGTAGATATCACTGGTAGTATGCAATAATATTAAATGACTTGAAGTTAATTTTTGATATCATTCGCCTAAAATCATTCTGCACAAACAAAGCAATAAAGAGTCTTCTAATACACTGAAACTGACCTTTCTCAGTATTGCTAAAGTGATCGGACCTTAAATAGGTTGCTGCTAGAGGACCCAGGATAAGACTGTCTCATTGTGCTGATTTTAGTTGATTAAATAACACCAGCCATGTGTGTTCACAAAGTCAACATCATCACTCAAATTCTTATTAGCTGGCTTGAAGTTACAGGTGATACGTTGAGTGGTGCTGCTGTCTCAGAGTTCAACATTGTTTGAGGCAAACATTAAATTCAGAGCCTAACTTCAGTGCTTAACCTGAATATACAGAGTTAGACAGTGCAATGTCTGATTAAGTAGGTAGAATACAAACCAGGGAGAAGAACCAGGATATCACTCTACACCACTCAATCTCTGGCTGTGGGAGGCTCTGTCCATGAGAAATGCAGTTGAAGATTGAGTGTTTGCCCTCACAGCAGTAAAGAGATGAAGAAAACTGAACAGTAAATATAATAACATAATAAGTCTAGATTTAGAAATTACCATATTTTGACAATATTATTGGTAATAATTGATACATAGTTCAGTCAATGTATAAAGTTTGTGACATCTTAACTGTGATAATATACTCTCTTAATACAAGTTATTTTTTTTTGTAACTTAATCCTGCAGGTATTGAAGATCTGAAACAATAACTCTGTCTTACCTGCTGAGAACTTCCAGCATTTTCTATTTTTATTTAATTCTTCCATTTTGTTGGGAAGGTGCCAAGTTGGTATTGTACTGAACCAGCTAGGACAGAGGCACTGCAAGTTCTGGAGTGCAGATCCTCAGTACCACAGCAGGGATAATGTGTGGATTCATAGCTTTCACAGTGTCTTTGTTTGTTGAAATCATATGTCTGGCTTCTATGATAGACACTGGAGCTAGTGTCTGAATTTAATGTTTGCTCAAACCATGCTGAGCTTTGGGAAAGCTGAGACATATCACTTGTTTTTCATTTCTGCCCCAAAAATAGTTGCAACTGCTTCAATATAGCCTACAGGTTCAGATTGCGGAGGACTACAACTCACTAATCTTGACAATGTTCAATATGAAGCTGTGTGCCTTTATAGGATCTAAAGTCACTATTGAGAATTCCAAGACCACTCCTTCCCACGTTCTCGCATGTACTGTATGTGTGAGGGCTGCACGAATCACTTTGACGTATGACAGTGCAGGTAGGATGATAATTAAGACAGTGTGGGATATGGGACTTCAGGGTGCCTAACAGTCCAGATGGCTACATGTGCAGGAGGTGCAGCTAATTTCAGCTCATGGCTGGCGAGGTCAAGGAACTGGAGCTGGAGCTGGAGCTGGATGTAGTCAGGATCATCCAGGAGGTTGAAAACTTCACAGATGAGTCTCTTATTGAGGTGGTCATATCCAGGCTGCAGGCTTCAGATAGTAGACGGGTGACCACCAGGAGAAGTAAGGGCAGTAAGCAGCTAGTGCAGAGTTCCCCTGTGGCCATTCCCCTCAGCAACACTTTGGATATTGCTGGGGGGGTGGGGGGAATATGATCAGCAGCAGCTGGCTCTGAGGCTCAGCAGGGAAGGGTAAGGTCAACTAGAGTGATAATGGTAAGAGACTTGATAGTTAGGAGGTTATACAGGAGATTCTGTGACCAGGGCAGAAGGTGTGTTGCCTCCCAGGATGCCTCAGAGTGGCTGCAGAAGTGGGGCTGAACAGCCTGAGGTTGTGGTGTACATTGGCACCAAAGACATACGTGGGAAGTGGTCTTGTGCAGTGAGTATAGGGAGTTAGGGGAGAGGTTGAAGAGCAGGATTTCCAAGGACTTTCAAGATTCTGAATTGCTCCCAGTTCCACATGCTGATCAGGGCAGGAATAGGATAATAGTACAGATGAATGAGTGGCTGAAGGGGGTATTGCAGGGGGTTGGTTTCAGATTTCTGGATTACTGGAAACTCCTGGGGAAGATGCAACCTTTACAAAAGCTCAGATTACACCTGAACCCAAGGGGGCCAATATCCTAGCAAGCAGGTTTACTAGAACTTTTGGGAAAGGTTTATGCTAATTTGGCAGGGAGATGGGAACTGGCATGATAGAGCTGAGGATAGGGCAGTTGATATATACCTGGATCCAAGGAGGTCCTATATCCCTGTGGGCAGGTTGGTTAGAGTTATTCGGGAGGCTTTAAACTAATTGGCAAGGAGATGGGACCAGGGTGATAGGAGGTAGTTGGTTTACAAACAGAGGCAATGTGGAGTGAGACTCCCAGCAAGGGGAGGCTGATGATAGGGCAAAGTTTCAGTCAACAGGATGAGTTGCAATGTAAAAGACAGACAAAATCGAAAAGGGTGAATACAGGACTGAAGGTATTCTATTTGTTAGCACACAGAATACGGAATAAGGTAGATGAACTTGCAGCACAGTTGCAGATTGGCATGTATGATGTTGCAGGATTGCTGAATCATGGCAGAAGGAAGATTACAGCTGGGAGCTTAATGTCTAAGGTTAGACATTTAACAAAAGAACAGGCAGGTAGGTAAAGGGGAGGCATGGCTCTGTTGGTTAAAAAAAATGAAATCAAATCATTAGAAAATGTTGGCATCGGGTCAGAAGGTGGTGACTCATTGTGGGTAGAGCGAAGGAAATGCAAGGGTAAAAAGACCCTGATTGGGGTTTTATACAGTCTCCCAAACAGTAATAAGGATGTGGTCTACAAATTACAGTGGGAGTTAGAAAATGCATGCCAAAAGGGTAATGTTACAACGGTCATGGGAGATTTCAATATACAGGTAGATTAGGAAAATCAGGTTGGTGTTGGATCCCAAGAGGGGGAATTTCCAGTGTGCCTACGAGATGGCATTTTAGAGCAGCTCGTGGTTGAGCCCACCCGGGGCTCAGCTATTCTAGATTGGGCATTGTACAATGAACCAGAATTGATTAGAGAGCTTAAAGTAAAAGAAACCTTAAGGGGAAAGTGATCATAATATGATCAGGTTCACCCAGAAGTTTGAGAAGGAGAAGCTAAAGTCAGATGTGTCAGTATGACAGTGGGGTAAAGGGAATTACAGAGGCTTGAGAGAGAAGTTGGCCAGAATTGATTGGAAAAGAACACTGGCAGGGATGATGGCAGTACAGCAATGGCTGGAATTTCTGGAAACAATTTGGAAGACACAGGATATATACCGGTACATCCCGAAGCGGAAGAAGTATTCTAAAGGCAAGGTGACACTACTGTCGTTATCAACGGAAGTCAAAGTCAACATGAAAGCTGAAGAGAGGGCATACAATAAAGCAAAAATTAGAGGATTGGGAAGCTTTTAAAAACCAACAAAAGGCAACAAAAAAGTCATTAAGAAGGTAAAAAGGAAATACAAAAGTAAGCGAGCCAATAATACTAAAGATGATACCGGAAGCTTCTTCAGACACATAAACATATATATGGGGTGGCACGGTATGTGTAGTTAACAGAATGCTTTGCGGTTCATTTCCCACCACTACCTATAAGGAGTTTGTTCGTTCTCCCAGCGATGCATGGATTTCCTCGTGGTGCCTGACAAATCTGTTAGAATTCTTTTAAGAAATAACAGGATAGGCAAGGCAGAGTTGGTTGATGTGGTGTACTTGGATTTTCAGAAGGCCTTTGACAAGGTACCACACATGAGGCTGCTTAACAAGCTACGAGTCCATGGTATTACAGGGAAAATTCTAGCATGGATAAAGCAGTGACTGAGTGGCACGAGGCAAAGAGTGGGAATAAAGGGATGCATATCTGGTTGGCTGCCAATGACTAGTGGTGTTCCACAAGTGGCTGTATTGGGACCAATTCTTTTTCTGTTATATGTCAGTGATTTGGATAATGGAATTGATGGCTTTGTTGCAAAGTTTGCAGACAATATGAAGATGTAGGTGGAGATACAGGTAGTTTTGAGGAAACAGAGGCTACAGAAGGATTTAGACAGATTAGGAAACTAGGCAAAGAAGTGGCAGATGGAATACAGTATAGGGAAGTGTATGGTCATGCACCTTGGAAGAAGAAATGAAAGGGTCAACTTTTTTCTAAGTGGAGAGAAAATACAAAAATCTGAGGCGCAGATGGATTTTGGAGTCTTTGTGCAGGATTTCCTAAAGGTTAACTTGCAGGTTGAGTCTGTGGTGAGGAAGGCAAATGCGATGTTAGCAATCATTTCAAGAGGACTAGAATATAAAAGAAAAGATGTAATGTTGAGACTTTATAAAGCACTGGTGAGGCCTCACTTGGAGTATTGTGTCCTGTTTCCTCAAGGCACTTTTCCTTAGAAAGGATGTGCTGAAACTGGAGAGGGTTCAAAGGGGTTTCATGAAAATGATTCCAGGAGTAAACGGCTCGTCATATGAAGAGCATTTGATGGCTGTATTCACTGGAATTTTGAAGAATGAGACAATTCATTGAAGTCACCCATGGAATGGTGAAAGGGCTTGATAGAGTGAATGTGGAGAGGATGTTTCCTCTGGTGGGGGTGCCTAAGACCAGAAGGCACAGCCTCAGTATGGAGAGGTGTCCTCTGGCTCTTCAGCCAGAGAGTGTTAAGTCGGAAGAGTTCTTTGCCACAGGCAGCTGTGTATAACTTTTATGTATATTTAAGGCAGAGGTTGATAGATTCTTGATTGGTCAGGACATGAAGGGATACAGGGAGAGGGCAAGAGATTGGGGCTGAGAGAGAAAATGGATCAGCCATGATGAAATGGCAAAGCAGACTCGATGGGCCGAATGTCCTAATTACAAATTTTCCATTAATGCACAACAATGTAATGTTTGTAACGAGTCTTGTAAACTAGTTACTGATTATACATTGCTCTCTCCCTTTGCCTAAGGATTAGTAACCTTACATTTTAGTTACATAAAATTATATTCATCAGTTACATGATTTCACAATAAAATAATATACACAGAGAGTAAAACATTTATAAAGCTAAACTGCCTCTAGATGTGTCGTCAGATAAAGAAGGGTGCAGTTCTCCTGCTAAGGATTTTGTCTTTACTTTTAATTCTAGGTGTCCATAAAAACATGTCAGAACGTAGGGGTTGATTATGTATCTCCCACAGAGTGAACAACCATTGGTGGGCTGTTGCTTGGCATTCTGATACCAACCGTACCATCAGCATAAGTTTCTTCCTATCTTAGTGATTCTGGTTTCTGGTTATAATTGAAAGTTCAAAGTAAATTTTATTACCAAAGTACATATATGTTATCATAGACAACCCTGAAGATTCGTTTTCTTGTGGGCATACTCAGCAAATCTCGAGAATGCTAACTACAACAGGATCAATGAAAGATCAACCAGAGGGCAGAAGACAACAAATTGTGCAAATGCAAAGATGAATAAATAGCAATAAATATCAAGAACATCATAAAATGAAATAAAGAGTCCTTAAAGTGAGATCATTTGTTGAGGGAACATTCCAATGGATGAGTATAGATTTCTCTTTTGTTCAAGATGCTCAGGGCTCATGGGTAGTAATGGTTCTTGAACCTGGTGGCACCTGTACCTTCTATCTGATGGCAGCAGCAAGAAAAAAAGCATGGCTTGGGTGGTGGCAATCTCTGATGATGGATGCTGCTTTTCTACTACAGTGTTTCATGCAGATGTGCTCAGTGGTTGGGAGAGCTGTATCCTTGATACACTACTACTCTTTTTAGTGTCTTTCGTTCAAAACCACTGGTGTTTCCATACTGGGCTGTAATGCAGCAAGTTACATCTATAGACCTTTGTCAAAGTTTTAGATGTCATGCTGAATCTCTGCAAACCCCTAAGGAAGGAGAGGCACTGCCGTGCTTTCTTCATAATCGCACTTCGGTGCTGGGCCCAGGGCAGGTCCTCTGAAATAGTAACACCCAGGGTTTTAAAATTACTAATCCTCTGCACCTCTGATGAGGACTGACTCATGAACATCTGGTTTCCTTGTCCTGAAGTCTCCAACCAGTCCCTTGGTCTTGCTGCCACTGAGTGAGAGGTTGTTGTTAAGGCACAACTCAGCGGATTTTCAAACTCCCTCCTATATGCTGATTCATCACCAACAGTGGTGTCACCAGTATGGTGTTGGAGCAGTGCTTAGCTACACGGTCATAGGTTTAAAGCGAATCAAACAGGGGAGCAATCACACAGCCTTGTGGTGCACCTGTGCTGATGCAGATCATGGGGATGTTGTTGCCAACCTGAGCTGACTGAGGTCTACAAGTGAGGAAATCCAGGACCCAATTGCACAAGCAGTATTAAGGCCAAGGTCCTGGAGCTTACTGAAGTATTAAGGCCACGGTCCTGGAGCTTACTGAAGTATTAAGGCCATGGTCCTGGAGCTTACTGAAGATTTAAGGCCAAGGTCCTGGAGCTTACTGAAGTATTAAGGCCAAGGTCCTGGAGCTTACTGAAGTATTAAGGCCAAGGTCCTGGAGCTTACTGAAGTATTAAGGCCAAGGTCCTGGAGCTTACTGAAGTATTAAGGCCAAGGTCCTGGAGCTTACTGAAGTATTAAGGCCACGGTCCTGGAGCTTACTGAAGTATTAAGGCCAAGGTCCTGGAGCTTACTGAAGTATTAAGGCCAAGGTCCTGGAGCTTACTGATTAGTTTTGAGGGGACGATGGTATTGAATGCTCAGCTTTCCAGGTTTTCCCCCTTTACTTTGTTAAGGATTAGACATGACTGAGAAAAATTGACACATTTTCCCAATTGACGAAGGGTCTCGGCCTGAAACATCGACTGTACCTCTTTCTAGAGATGCTGCCTGGCCTGCTGCGTTCACCAGCAACTTTGATGTGTGGTGCTTACATTCTCCCAACTTTTGTGTTTTCCCAGAAAACTTCCACTGAGCAAGGGCTACCCAATCTGTTCTGTCAGATGAAGGGATTTTGTCAACTGAGTATACAAATGGTTCTTGTAACATAGAAACATAGAAACATAGAAAATAGGTGCAGGAGTAGGCCATTCGGCCCTTCGAGCCTGCACCGCCATTTATTATGATCATGGCTGATCATCCAACTCAGAACCCTGCCCCAGCCTTCCCTCCATACCCCCTGACCCCTGTAGCCACAAGGGCCATATCTAACTCCCTCTTAAACATAGCCAATGAACCCATTACTTCTTTGAGAGAGTTCAAAAAGGGAGGAGGGCAAGTGAGTGGGAGCAAAAAAGAAAGATTATGCAAAACGGCCATTTATTTGGCAGCAATTCAATGCATAAGAGCACACAGACATGTTCAAGAAGTTCAGTTGTTGTTCAGACCAAATATTAGAATGGGGAAGAAATGTGATCAAAGTAACTTTGACCACAGAATGATTGTTGGTGCCATGTGGAGTGGTTTCTGTTTTTCAGAAACTAATGATCTCCAGGAAATTTTAAGCACAACAGTCTCTGTACCTCCATCTATAGTTGGATCCTCGACCTCCTAACCAGAAGACCACAATCTGTGCAGATTGGTGATAACATATCCTTTTCGCTGGCAATCAACACTGGTGCACCTCAGGGGTGTGTGCTTAGCCCACTGCTCTACTCTCTATATACACATGACTGTGTGGCTAGGCATAGCTCAAATACCATCTATAAATTTGCTGATGACACAACCATTGTTGGTAGAATCTCAGGGGTTGACGAGAGGACGTACAGGAACGAGATATGCCACATAGTGGAATGCTGCCACAGCAACAACCTGGTACTCAACATTAGTAAGACGAAAGAGCTGATTGTGGACTTCAGGAAGGGTAAGAGGTAGGGTTAGGCTCCATACCAATCCTCATAGAGGGATCAGAAGTGGAGAGATGAGCAGTTTCAAGATCTCTGAGGATCTAACCTGGTCCCAACATATCGATGTAGTTATAAAGAAGGCAAGACAGCGGCTATACTTTATGAGGAGTATTTCTGTTTTTGCACTTTTTAAAAATCTATTCAATATACATATACAGTAATTGATTTGCTTATTTATTACTATTTTAAAATTTTATTTATAATTATTTCTTTTCTCTGCTAGATTATGTATTGCATTGAACTGCTGCTGCTAAGTTAATAAATTTCACGTCACATGCTGGTGATAATAAACCTGATTCTGATTCTGATTCTTGAGATTTCAGAAAATGGTGCAAAATAAAACAAAATCATCCAGTGAGTGGCAGTTGTGTGTGCAAAAACACCTTGTTAATTAAAAGGGTCAGTGGAGAATAGCCAGACTAATTCAAGCTGAGAGGAAGACACCAGTAACAATAATAACCATGTGTTACAACAGTGGTGTGTAGAACAAGACATTGAATGCACAACACATCGAACCTTAAAGTGGATGGGTTACAGCAGCAGATGACCAAGAAAATACACCATTTTATATAAAAACTTGATACAGCAATTATGCATTTATATTTATTCTCTTAAACTCTCTCTCTCTATCTCTCTGTCTCTCTCTCTCACACACACACACACACACACACACACACACTTATATAATGACTTTTACCTGCAGCTTTCATGCAAGAATTTGGATTCGAAACTTTTGTGTCGTTTGTGACAGCTACCGACTCCTCTTTCCCGAATCTTGATCGGAGTGTCATATCTTCAGCCACCGGTTTATAAATTGTGAAATCCACTTCCTCATCTCTGCGTTCTGGCTGTCCACATCTCTGCCAATCTGTATTGAATTTTTGACCTCTTGGTGGATCTCCTCTCTTCCTCAGTTTCTTCCTGTGCTCCACCGATCTCACCTCCATGGACCTTCTTTGTTCAAATATCGGCTTTTCTCCTACAGATTCAAGACTTCTGCTCAACGGCACTCTTCTCTCTCCCATCAGCACCATTGGAACGTCACCTGTTCCACAATCTGGGCTCTCTTCATCGTTCTTCACTTGTTCTTCGCCACCCACTTCTTGATCCTCACTGTCACATCTCACTTTCTCTTCTGTGACAATTACATTGTCTTTGTTTTCATTTTCCACTTTCTCCTCTGCAACCATTCCTTCATTGTGGTTTTCATTTATCATGTTCTTATCGCCGGTATCCTTATTTTCACCCACTTGGGTCATTGTTGGGCTGGCCACATCTGGAAGAAAATTCCTGAGGGCTGACTTGGGACCTGGCTTTCCACCTGGCTGTTCTTGAGGACTAATTCCATGCTGCTTTCCTTTGTCCCTTTCTTCCATATTATCAGCCATATTCTGGCTCCCTGTTTCTATATTCAGATTCCCAGTGCTGAGCTCTGAATAACCTGCCTGTAAATACAGATTATTCTCACCTGGACACAGATCTCCCATTTCATCTTCCCACTCACTAAACTCTGGATCTGAGCTTCCATACTCCAGATCTGTCTCGAGTATGACTGCGAGACCAGAGCATCTCCCGCTTTCAGGCTCCACTTGCTCAACACTGGGCACCGTTCCCCAAACTTCCTGCTGGGCCGCCTCTGCTCCTAGTTCAGCTTCCCCTCTGAGGGGGCCTTTCCTGGCATTCTTCCTGCGGGCCCACAGGCTGAAGGCAACTGCAAGTACAGTATGACACAAATGCCAGTATTGGTAGGCCTAGTGGTCTTACTCGTGGCAATGTACGAGTGACACAAACAGGATGCTGTACCCAAAGAGTAAGGGAACAGCAGATACATTCAAATAGTTCTACCTCGTGACAATACAATGCTTCATCGGCCTCAGAGGCCTTAGAATTACATTGCCATTTCTTTTACCTTTGTATAACATAACACATAAATTATAGTAAGACAGATGATTTGAATATTAAAACCAAAGGTGTAAACCATGACAGTATAATGCTGTCATCAGCAATGAACAACATACAGTGGATTCTGGTAACTGGGTCATCTGTTAATTGGAGCAGCCACTTATTTGGGACAGTTCTTAAGGAATAAATGTTAATTGAGAAGATAGCGGAGATTCTCTTTGTTTATTTGGGGCAGGAGACTGGTACTGAACAGTTTTTAACTAGCGGCAGATGCACATGTCAGTTGTGTATGTTTGTGTTCAAAGGACAGTGATTTTTGTCACTGATGGCGAAAAACAAACATTAAGACAATTCAGAACTGGTTTGCTCACCACAGTTTCAAGCATTCAGACTTGGAGCTGCCAGAAATGGGCAGGAGTGAAAATGAAACGATTTCACTACTTCAGGGAGTTAGGAACTACGAGGAATTTGAAGGTATCAATCATCATCTTGAATGTTACAATAAAGATGAAGACTTCGAGGATGTAGTTGTTGACAGCATTATATGAAGGCATCTGCACTTGATGTCTGCACTAATTTTGTTCATTTACACTCAATCAAAAGAATGCATATATTGGATAACTATCATTAACTATTAAGAACTAACACAGTTTGATAGTACTGTCACCCACATCAAAGTTGCTGGTGAATGCAGTAGGCCAGGCAGCATCTATAGGAAGAGGTACAGTCGACGTTTCAGGCCGAGACCCTTCGTCAGGACTAACTGAAGGAAGAGCTAGTAAGAGATTTGAAAGTGGGAGGGAGAGGGGGAGATCCAAAATGATAGGAGAAGACAGGAGGGGGAGGGATGGAGCCAAGAGCTGGACGGTTGATTGGCAAAAGGGATATGAGAGGATCATGGGACAGGAGGCCCAGGGAGAAAGAAACGGGGGAGGGGTGAAAAGCCCAGAGGATGGGCAAGGGGTATAGTGAGAGGGACAGAGGGAGAAAAAGGAGAGTGTGAGAAAGAATCTGTGTATATAAATAAATAACGGATGGAGTACGAGGGGGAGGTGGGGCATTAGCGGAAGTTTGAGAAGTCAATGTTCATGCCATCAAGTTGGAGGCTACCCAGACGGAATATAAGGTGTTGTTCCTCCAACCTGAGTGTGGCTTCATCTTTACATTAGAGGAGACCGTGGATAGACAAATCAGAATGGGAACTGGAATTAAAATGTGTGCCCACTGGGAGATCCTGCTTTCTCTGGTGGACAGAGCGTAGGTGTTCAGCGAAACGGTCTCCCAGTCTGCGTCGGGTCTCGCCAATATATAGAAGGCTACATCGGGAGCACCGGACGCAGTATATCACCCCAGCCGACTCACAGGTTAAGTGTCGCCTCACCTGGAAGGACTGTCTGGGGCCCTGAATGGTGATAAGGGAGGAAGTGTAAGGGCATGTGTAGCACTTGTTCCGCTTACAAGGATAAGTGCCAGGAGGGAGATCAGTGGGGAGGGATGGGGGGGACGAATTGACAAGCGAGTCATGTAGGGAGCGACCCCTGTGGAAAGCCGAGAGCGGGGGGAGGGAAAGATGTGCTTACTGGTGGGATCCCGTTGGAGGTCGTGGAAGTTGCGGAGAATAACATGTTGGACCCGGGGGCTGGTGGGGTGGTAGGTGGCGGCAAGGGGAACCCTAATCCTGGTGGGGTGGTGGGGGGATGGAGTGAGAGCAGATATGCGTGAAATGGGGGAGATGCATTTGAGAGCAGAGTTGATGGTGGAGGAAGGGAAGACCCTTTCTTTAAAAAAGGAGGACAGCTCCCTTGTCCTAGAATGAAAAGCCTCATCCTGAGAGCAGATGCGGCGGAGACGGAGGAATTGCGAGAAGGGGATGGCGTTTTTGCAAGAGACAGGGTGAGAAGAGGAATAGTCCAGATAGCTGTGAGAGTCAGTAGGCTTATAGCAGACATCAGTAGATAAGCTGTCTCCAGAGATAGAGACAGAAAGATCTAGAAAGGGGAGGGAGGTGTCGGAAATGGACCAGGTAAACTCGAGGGCAGGGTGAAAGTTGGAGGCAAAGTTAATGAAGTCAATGAGCTCAGCATGCGTGCAGGAAGCAGCGCCAATGCAGTCGTCAATGTAGCAAAGGAAAAGTGGGGGACAGATACCAGAATAGGTTTGGAACATAGATTGTTCCACAAAGCCAACAAAAAGGCAGGAACAGCTAGGACCTATACGGGTGCCCATAGCTGTCTGGAATCCAAAAAGAAGCGGAGAGCTTTGAGACCTTCCTGATGGGAGATGGAAGTATATAGGGAGTGGACATCCAAGGTGAAAATAAAGTGGTGGGGTCCAGGGAACTTAAAATCATCGAAAAGTTTAAGAGCATGAGAAGTGTCATGAACATAGGTCGGAAGGGATTGAACAAGGGGGGATAAAACGATGTCGAGGTATGCAGCAATGAGTTTGTTGGGGCAGGGGCAAGCTGAGACAATAGGTCTGCCAGTACAGGCAGGTTTGTGGATCTCGGGTAGGAGGTAGAAATGGGAAGTGCGGGGTGTGGGATCTATAAGGTTGGTAGCAGTGGATGGGAGAGCCCGTGAGCAGATAAAGTCGGTGATGCTGTGGGATGTGGTCTGACTAATGCCTTCTAAAGCCCCAGTATGACATTGTTGCTTTTATATTCTAGACCAGAGGTAGGCAACGTTAAGCACAAACATTATTCATTAATTTGAGGCAAAATGTAACTAGGTGTTTTAAAATGGATAATTCCCATATTTCAAGTTTTTTTATGGCATTTATCTGACCCATCTGCTCATTAACACGTAATCCGGACCACAGAGGCAAAAAGGTTGCTGACCCCTGTTCTAGACTTAACCTTTAGGGAATCCTGCACTAGGACTCTCAAGTCTCTTTGCACCTCTAATGTTTGAATTCTCTCCTGATTTAGAAAGTAGTCTACACCTTTATTTCTTCTCCCAAAGTGCACGACCATACACTTTCCTGCACTATACTCCATTTGCCAATTCTTTGCCCATTCTGCCGATCTGACTAAACCTTTCTGCAGACTCCCTGCCTCCTCAAAACTACCTGCCCCTCCACCCATCTTCATATCGTCCATAATTCCGTATCCAAAGAAGTGGTCCCAATGCCGCCCCCTGCAAAACACCACTAGTCACTGACAGCCAACCAGAAAAGGCCCCCTTTATTCCCACTGTTTGCCTCCTGCCAGTCAGCTGATCTTCAATCCATGCTAGATTCTTTCCTGTAATACCAACGGCTCTTATCTTGTTAAGGAGCCTCATGTGCAGCACTTTGACAAAGGACTTCTGAAAATCCAACTAAACAATAGCCGCTGACCCTCCTTTGTTTATCCTGCTTGTTATTTCCTAAAAGAATGTCAACAGATCTGTCTGACAATATTTCCCCTTAAGAAAACCATGCTGACTTTGGCCTACATTATTATGTGCCTCCAAGTACGCCAAAACCTCATCCTTGATAATGGACTCCAACATCTTCCCAACCACTGAGGTCAGGCTAACTAGTCTATTAGTTCCTTTCTTCTGCCTCCCTACCTCTTAAAGAGTGGAGTGAAATTTGCAATTTCCCAGTCCTTCAGAAATATTACAGAATCTAGTCATTCTTGAAAGATCACAACTTTCGCCAAGCAGTGAGGCTGCTCAACTCCTCCACCACTGAACTTCCCCTCCACGCCCCCACCACCATTACTTTAACATTTCCTGTCGCAACCACCTTGTGTTCAGATCCTCCTGTGCCTGGCGTCACCCTTTGGACAATCAATCTACACATATAAATTGTCTCATGTATTTATATTTATTGTGTATGCTTAATTATTCTTTACCTTATTGGTTTTTTTGTGCAATGTCAGATCCAGAAGAACAATTAGTTTGTTCTCCTTTACACTTGTGTAATGGAAATTTACATATGATGAAGAGGACAGGAAATAAACCCTGACAAAGTACAGGGCCCAGCTACAACTGTTCATATTCTGGGAATACAATGGACTAAGGGCAATAGGATAATTCCAGATAAGGTCAGAAATAAGATCCTAAATTTAGCAACCACTACAACAAAAAGAGAAGCCCAATGCATCAAAAGGTATGGGGTGAGAGCAGGGGAGTGGGGATGACTGGAAGAATTGGATCAGCCCATGATTGGATGGCAGAGCAGACTCGATGGGCCAAATGGCCTACTTCTGCTCCTATATCTTATGGTCTTATGCTTTGTTGACTTTTTGGGATACTGGCAGCACCACATACCAAACTTGACTATGATTCTCTGACCCTTGTATACTGACTAGAAAGAAATTTAGTTTTGTATGGGGCTCCAAGCAGCTGTCAGCTTTTGAGGCTGCATAGGAGGCCATACCGTGACCTTACCCCTGTCTCCTTGTCGAGTAGTCTCTCCTTAACTGCAAGTTTCTGTTAAAGATGATGTCTGGAACCTCTGGCAGAGGTATTGAGGAAAGAATATGCCTCTGGGTTTCTGGTCCCCAAAGCTTCCTGATACAGCTTCTTGCCTGCTACTGGGCTTTAGTAGAGACTGAAACACAAACAGGGGATTCTCCCTTCACCCTCCAGCCTGCCCTGTCCATAATGGGATGTGTACTCTCTGACACACCCACGTACAAGGTAGGGTGTGCACAGCAGAGTTCAATGTCAAGTGGAAATGGTACTTTCCTGAACAAGCATCAAAGGGACGGGATGGAATTAGTGAAAGAAATGAACTGGTTGCTGAGTCCCCTCAGGCTATGTCACCCGCACCTGAAGCTACTCTGGTTAAAGTCTCGTCTGTGGCGTGGGGCCCTTTGATCTCCTGACCCTGTTCAGCAGCAGCAGCAGGCTTGACTCTCCATCGGCTCTGTGATATTGAAGATTAATGATATTGAAGATTGGCCGTCGTTGTTGGAAGGCTGCTGTCCTTAACCTTCCCAACCCAACAAGTTGTGAAGAAGGAAGGCTTGATGGGTCCAGTCAATATGCAGAGCTTGTAGCAATGCAAACTGTCATTATGCATGAATGTTCACACTGATTCTTGGGCTGTTGCTAATGGACGTTCTCTGGTTGCCCCAATGGAACCAGCAGTCTTTACTGTTGTGAGGCTTCCCTTATGGGGAACAAAGTTATGAAATGATATTTGGAGTCAATCGTTGCACGTTACCAGTTTACTGTTTGAAAGATCATTTGCCAATGAATCAGAATCAGGTTATTATCATTGGCATAAGTCACAAAATTTATTGTTATGCAGCAGCAGTACATTACAATACATAATAAGAAATCTAAATTATGGTATAAAGACAATATATATTAATATATGTATATATATGCATGTATTTATATATAAAGTTAAATTAGATAAGTGGTGCAAAAAGAGAAAACAGTAGTGAGGTAGTGTTCATGGGTTCAATGTCCATTCAGAAATTTAACAAGATTCAACAAAATTGCTGACAAATTCATTCATGTTAACACAATAAGATCTTGCCCCCAGCCTCAGATACCATTATTGCCACTTGCTCACTGGACTCATGAGCCTTATGGTGTTTTGCAGGTATATTGTACCATGAATGGTCTAGGCAGAGGGGATTATTCCTTCCCAATAATATAGATCATACAGTGGTATGGAAATCTGACTCTGATGTTAGAAATCAAGGACTGGCAACTCTTAAAATGACCCTTGTCTGCTATTCGCCGTGAGCGTGGCCCTGATCAGATTTGGCAAACAGATTATGTTGGTCCCCTTCCTTTACAGAATGATTCCAGTAACTCCTCATTATGGTAGACAAGTTTGCCTTGGATGGCAAACCCTACTGTTGAAACTAACGAGGATGTTACCCTTTGGGGATTAGAACATCTTGTTTCTGCATACGGTAATCACCTTGAAATTCAATCTGATAATGGTTTGCACTTTTTGGGTTCTAGGGTACAATAGTGGGCTGTCTCTAATGGTGTACGAGGGGTGGGGGACTTCCACATCCACTACTAAACTCAGGCCAGTGGCCTGACTGAAAGAATAAATGGCCTATTAAAACAACAAATTTGTTTATTTGTTCCCATCTATGCCTTGTCTGGATGGTTACCTGTCCTTCCCCATGGCCCACAAGATCCATAATCTATAATTTGAATAACTGCCCCTTTTTATTAATCTATTCCTTTTGTCTTGATGGCACAACTAAACATGTTGATAAAGAGCTGTTTCAGTTCTGCAAGGGGTAAGTACTTGTGGCATACTCATCTTCCCCTCCATAACAGGGTGAGATTATTGCCGATAGACAAGGAAATTCACACTGGCTGATGGTACGAGGACAGACCCATCTTGTGCGTGTGGATAAAGGTAAATTGACTAAGAAAGAAAGAAAGCATTTCTGGCTATCTGTAGGAAGAGGTACAGGGTCGACATTTCGGGCCGAGACCCTTCGTCCTGATGAAGGGTCTCGGCCCGAAACATCGGCTGTACCTCTTCCTAGAGATGCTGCCTGGCTTGCTGCATTCACCAGCAGCTTTGATGTATGTTGCTTGAATTTCCAGCATCTGCAGGTTTCCTCGTGTCGTGACTATCTGTCCGCTTTTTTTTGAAGCTTCCTGCCAGAATATTGCTTTGTTCTGCCTTAATGCTTGTCTTGTGGTTTGTTAGATGTCGGATGCAACAGGCCACTGTTACGTACCCCGTAACTGGGTTGCCAAACCAGCAGAAATGGAATGCTCGTTGGGGTCTGGATTACTAGGAACTAATGAAGTTTTACTAAAGACATTAGTAATACAGTACTCTAATCGTAAGTGTATCAATGTAACAGGTTAGCAATGATAATACACACATATACAGAGAAATAGGATAATAGGAATCAACCAAGCTCTATCGCAGTCTAGGGGTAAAATGATCAGTCTTAAGTGAAGCAGAGTTCAGTTCAGTTTAGTGCAGTTCGCAGTAATCGCTGTTGTACTGTTGGAGAGAGAGAGAGAGAGAGAGAGAGAGAGAGATGCAATTTGGTTCAGGCAGACCTTTGATGTCTTCGCAGTTGGTTTTGGGCAGACCCTTTTATGTCTTCTTATCCCTGCTGCGGTCACCGACTGTGTCCCCTCCGTTCCGGATACAATCGTTCTTCTGCGGTGAACCCGGCACCCAGGCAAGGGTGGACACACACCCCAGGTTCCCACCGATCGTACCTTTACACCCTGTGAGCCTCTGGTCGGTTCCCATGAACCGGTCCTCCAAACTCCCACCACATGTGGGGGTACACTGCTCTTTCCAGGGTCTCGTGGTCTCGTGGTGTGTTGCGTGCCTTAGCAAACCTGCTCTTTTTATCCCCCTGCTAGGGTATCCCCTGTCCATCAAACTTCAAACAGTTCAGGTTCAAAGCAACCAGTCTGTCAATATTCTGAATTGTGTTTCTTTTCTGTTAATCCCTCTCTTCTTTCTTATTAGCATTTTGAATGTTTCTCCATTGTCTTTCTTATCTCTCTCATTAGCATCAATCGTCTGATAGCTTTGCTTGGCGTCACAACACCAATAACCTTGTGATTTCTGAAAATAATATTGTTGTTTTGGGAAAAGTGTAGACTATGTGATACGTCTAATTGCGGGCCTGTACGTGTAAACCTGGAGTGACTGGCCTCATAAAACATTTTCTTATGAAGCAAGAAAAGTGCCAGATTGATTGTAATCTGATTCTTGCATCCCTGACCACAATGTGGTGATCATCTTACTCATCTTGTCCAAATTGACAGCAAGATGTTGTTCCCACCCCCTTAGGATGAGGAATATATTTTAATGTGAATGTTGAGGTTACTCATATTTTAACAATTGTGATAATATTAATTTTAATCTTCCAAGGGATATTAATATCCATTTGTTGTTTGAAGCAGAATGAAATTTCTATGGGCCTTTAGCCTGACCTGACATTCAAAGGGTGGAATGTGTTATACTAAATTTTGTAAAACATTGGATGAATGTCTGCACAGTTCAAAATGACAATTTAGCTCTTTCTATATTTATAGTGTGCATACAAGTTGGCTTTTTGGAGGAGATGGTTGGGCCCACTAGGGGATCAGCTATTCTGGGTTGAGTGTTATGCAATGAGCCAGAATTGATTCGACAGCTTAAGGTTAAAGATCCCTTAGGGGAAAAGTGATGATAATATGATCGAATTCATCCTGAAATTTGAGAAGGAGAAGCTAAAGTTCAGATGCATCAGTATTACAGTGGAGTAAAGGGAATTACAGATGCATGACAGAGGAGTTGGCCAGAATTGATTGGAAAAGAACACTGGCAGGGATGTTGGCCGATTAGCAATGGCTGGAATTTTTGGAAGCAATTCAGAAGACCCAGGATATATACATCCCAAAGAGGAAGAATATTCTTAAGGAAAGATGGCACAACCGTGGCTGACAAGACAAGTCAAAGCCAACATAAAAGCCAAAGAGAGGGCATACAATAGAGAAAATAATTATTCGGAATTTAGAGGATTGGGAAGCTTTTCAAAACCAACAGAAGGCAACTAAAGTCATTAAGAAGGTAAAGATGAAATACAAAGGTAAGCCAGCCAATAATATTAAAGAGGATATCAAAAGTTTCTTCAAATACATAAAGATGAAAAGAGAGGTGAGAGTGGATATCGGACTGCTGGAAAATGATGCTGGAGAAATTGTAATGGAGGACAACAAAATGGTGGATGAACTGAATAAGTATTTTGCGTCAGTGTTCACTGTGGAAGACACGAGCAATACAGTGGAATTCCCAGATATTGTGATCATGAAGTGTGTGATGTTACCATAACTAGAAAGAAGATTCTTGGGAAACTGAAAGGTCTGAAGGAAGGTAAGTCACCTGGACCCAATGGTGTACAACCCAGGGTTCTGAAATAAGTGGCTGAAGAGATTGTGGAGGGATTAGTAAGGATCTTTCAAGGATCACTAGACTGGTTGTGGAAGTCTGAAAAATTGCAAATGTCACTTCACTCTTCAAGAAGGGAGAGAAGGCAGAAGGGAGAAAGGCCAGTTAGTCTGACCACAGTGGTTACGAAGATGTTGGAATCAATTATTAAGGATGAGGTCTCAGGTACTTGGAGGCACATGATAAAATAGCCTTTAGTCAGCATGGTTTCCTCAAGTGAAAATCTCGCCTGACAAATCTGTTGGAATTCTTTGAAGAAATAACAAGCAGAATAGACACAGGAGAATCAGTTGATTTGGGTTGAGTTGGATTTTCAGAAGGCCTTCGACAATGTGCCATACATTAGGCTGCTTAACAAGCTAAGAGCCCATGGTATTACAGGGAAGATTCTAGCATGGATGAAGCAGTGGCTGATAGGCAAGAGGCAAAGAGTAAGAATGAATGGAGCTCTTACCTGCTGGCTGTCGGTGACTAGTGGGGTTCTACAAGGGTCTGTGTTGGGATCAATTCTTATATCATAGAAACATAGAAACTTAGAAAAACTACAGCACAATACAGGCCCTTTGTCCCACAATGCTATGCCAAACATGTACTTACTTTAGAAATTACCTCGGGTTACCATAGCCCTCTATTCTTCTAAGCTCCATGTACCTATCCAGGAGTCCCTTAAAAGACCCTATCGTATCTGCATCGACCACCATCACCAGCAGCCCATTCCATGCACTTACCACTCTCTGTGTGAAAAAAGTACCCCTGACATCTCCTCTGTACCCAGTGCGTATATATATAAACTCACTGAACAATGTAGGAAATTACTTACCCCATACAAAGCCATGCTGACAATTCCTAATATGCTTTTAAAATGCAACTCAATTCTGTCTCTAAGAATTATTTCTGGTAATTTCCCTACCAGCAATGGAAAACTCACTGGCCTATAATTTTCTAGTTTGACTTTTTTGTCCTGCTTGAACAAGGAAAAGGTTTATGAGTATTCACTACTATGAACTTCAACTTCACTGACATATTGAACTGTGCATAAGCATAGGTCAATTAAAACTTGCTCAAAAAATATGTTGTCCTATGTTAAAATCATGAGATCTAGACAGGGACTAAGGTTTGGAGTGAGTCAAAGAGATTATTCACAAATAATGCCGGATTTGATTGGGGTGGGGGATGGATGTCCAATATCCTGAAGAACAGTTAATCAGAGTGCTGAGTTCTGTAAAAGTTTTGGGGAAAGTTATGCTGATTGAACAGTGTTTTGACCAATTGGCTGGTCATGTTATCATGTAAGTCCAGACGAGCAGTGACGTGCTGAAGTCATGCCGCCTGATAGGTTAGGAGACCCTGGAGAGGTGGGGCCATGGGCAGTTCACCTTTTTAGAGAAGGGGGGTGTGTAGCTGAAGGCAAAGACTTTAAAGACAAGTTGTTCTCATTTCTGCAAAGTGAAGGAAAAGAGTTGACTGGTGTGAAAGGTCTAATGGGTCCTTCAGTGGTTAATTTAAATCCTGAGCTGGTTTTGACTATTACAGCACTACTTGATGAATACCAAAGTGTACTTGCAGAGAGCCAAAGTTATTATAGACTGGGAGTGCTCTCTGGAGTCAAGCCACACTCTCACCACCACGGATTCGGCAGTGCAGCAGATACGGCAATTCCGCTCGTGAATATGCATGTGTCAGCTCATTTTTATTTCACTGTGATGGTATTTAACTCCACTCTTTACGTCATAGTGTTTGTCGAGACTTGAGCAAAGCACAGCAATGTTTTGCTGCCTGCTTGCATTCGGCCTTGCCTGGGAAGTTAGACTGTCAAGTCAACTGACTCTGAAGACTAGCGGTATTCATTTTATATTTAGTTATTCCTTTGAGCCACAGTGTAGGCTTCATTTTCCATTTGAGAGTTTTAGTTAATAGCTCTGTTTGCAATGAAGTCTGTGAACTATCAACCCACTTCAGCATCTCTCACTCCGCACTTGGGCCATATCTGAACGCAGTGACACACCTGATGGGGAAGAAGAGTACGAAGATTGGGCTGAGCAGATATCTCAGTCACTGGATGAATGGCAGTGCTCAGATAATATGAAAAACAGAGACTGGTAGAGAGTTTAAAGTGTCCAGCAGGGTGATATAGTGAGGTTCCTAAAGGCAGAAAATACATTAGCCTCGCCAAGCCAGTCTGATGAAGTCTAGGCACGCATTCCGGGAGGAAGGAGAGAAGTTGTCTGCCTACATTTTCAGGTTGGAGAAACTGCTACACTGTTTGTGCCACAATGGGGCATTCAACTGTGAAGGGCAAGCTGTCACACGACATGAATTCTCCAGGTATTTCAATGACCTACAAGATGTGCCCTCCTCCAGAAGTCAGTGAGGAGGAAAACATGATTGAGAGGTGGGACATTTCCAAAAGCCGAGTAGTATGTTCAATGATAGCCACTGTTGCTGAAGTGGCCTCTGATGGAATGAGGAATGAAGTGGAAAAGCTTTGATCTGAGCCCATTCGATGGATGTCTGCTAATGGTTCAACTAAATGTGATACGTCTGCTGGGAAATCCAAGAGTACTTGCCACATTATTACAGTAACTGAGGACACCCCCTTCCGAGAGAAGTCTCGCCGGTTAGCACCGGTGGAGGTTGAAGATGTTCGGCAGCACCTGCCTAAACTGAAGGAAGCTGAGTTCAGTCTTGGGTCAGGGGAACCTTAGTGGTACGAGTGGTAGACAGGGGGAGGCATCCTCCAGTGGACAGGAAAGGTCACAGGGAGTTCCTGAGGTTGAAGATGAGATAAGGAGGTCTCAGAGTCAGGAAACTCTCCAGATATGCTGGCAGAGGATGCACCTGAGAAACAGTCATGTCCATTCTCTTGGTGAGATATGCCACTTCCATTTACAAATGGGGGTCCTGAAGTCACAAAAGTTATTTGAATGCTGTGTTATTAATAATGGTTTAATAAGTTCCAAAGTTATGAGGACATGACTATTTTTGGTGGGGGGAGTGTGTAATGCTCTGGTTAAGATTTATATTGCTATTATGTTGTTGGTATTTCATTTTAGCGGATTTCTGCCTAAGCAATGTGTCCCGCTAGTAGAGTGTTCTGATTTCAGCTGCAGATAATATGTCATGCTGTCCAACTTACGAATGTTGTGTCAGCCAGTCAGGATGGTGGGATCAGAAGTAAGTTCTAGAGAGAGTGGGCCGGAGAGGGTTTGGTGACGGACAGTAGTATGGTTTGCAGGTCATTTGGTGGGAGCTGTGGAGTGGAACAGACAAAAAAAGCTGCAAAATACCGTTGGAAGGAGAGTCTCTGTGGCACAAAGTGCTTTGTGCGGATGAATGGTTCCAAGGAGGAAGGGCCAATACACCAGAGAGAGAGAGAACCAGTTTGCTTGAGAAGGATTTCAAGTGAAGTTGGGAATGTAGCAAGTGCTTTTATGCAGACCGTGGGTCCAGCATGTGAGTAAAAGATGACTCCAGTAAGAGCTCCTACACAGTACGCACATTGGACTGGTTTAACAGTGATGAGACCTTTTATTTTTCCTTTCTTTTTCCTATTAACTGTTCAATTTGAAATTTGTAAATGTACTTCTTTTATCATTTTATGCAGTGTACAATCTGTTATTTCTTGCTGACTGATAATTGTGTATGGGCAGTATTTACGCAGCACTTGCTCCAATCAAGCTTTTTTCAATCAGAGCATCCTAACATTCCTGTTTGGGTTGAATCCCAAATCATACCGACTCCAGAGCTATACTGTTGATGATCACGTGGCTGTAAGCAGAGCCGGCTAACTAGTTATTTGCTTATGGACCTGGTGAGAGAGCTACGTACCTCACCAGCAGGGGCGAGCTTCTTTTTTGTGAACACGAAGGATGGCAAACTCCATCCCTGCTTTGATTATCGGTCTCTAAACAATATCGGTGTGAAGAACTGCTATCCTCTTCCCCACTTGTCTCTGCATTTGAACATCTCCAGAGTACAATCATATTCTCTAAGATAGATCTGTGCATCTTTTACAACCTGGTTTGCATCCTGTAAGGAGACAAGTGAATGACAGCATTTAAAACCTCCACTGGCCACTATGAATACCTTGTAATGCCATTTGGTCTGGTCATATCCACTGCTGTTTTTCATGCCCTGGTCAACATGTTGAATCAGTTTGTATGTGTTAATTTGGATAACGTTCTTATCTATTCCTGCTCTCACCAGGAACACGTCCAGCTTGAAAAGGCTCCTCCAGACCGATCCCTTCCATTCATCTTCAAGACTGATTCATTATCACTCTGGTCACATCTTTGACGCTGTACTCTCCCACTGCACTTCAGAAGATAATCGGCCATACTGCTGTGCTTTCCTGTGCCATCGCTTGACTCCTGCAGAGAGTAACTATGATATTGAGAAATGAGAACTGGCTTTCACGGAGGATCTGGAGACATTGTGACACTGGCTGGAGGGAGCCGCATACCAGTTTCTGGTATGGACCAATTGCAAAAACCTCTTCTACATTCATGACATTAACAGACTCAACTCCCATCAAGACTGTTGGGCTCTTTTCTTCACTTGGCTTAATTTCATCATTGCCTACTGTCCTGGCAGCAAGGATACCAAGGAAAATGCATCCTTCCACTAGTTTGACATCTCTTGAGGACAATGCCAATCCAGTGATCATTCTTCCCAGCACATGTGTAGCTGCTCCAGTGCTTTGGGGAATGAAAACAGAGGTGAAGGCCAGAGGTGAATGCTCAGATCCAGACCCAGGTGAGGGACTCCTCTCCTAGCTCTTTGTCCCTGCCACTGTGCGTCCCAGACTGTTGAAAAAAGGTCACTCTCCCCATCCGGTTGGCTACCTGGGAATCCAACTGACTGTGGAATTAAAAGAGACGATTTTGGTCGTAGTCTATGTCTCGAGGTGTTCATGATTTCATCTCTGCCTCTCCTACTTCTGCCCAGAACAGGATGGCATGTCCATGCTGCTAATCTGCTCTGCCTGCTGCCTTTGTCTCACCGCCCCTTGTCCCACCTTATAACATATAACCATATAATAATTACAGCATGGAAACAGGCCATCTCGGCCCTTCTAGTCCGTGCCGAATTCTTACTCTCACCTAGTCCCACTGACCTGCACTCGGTCCATAACCCTCTGTTCCCTTCCTGTCCATATATCTATCCAATTTAACTTTAAACGACAACATCGAACCTGCCTCAACCACTTCTGCTGGAAGCTCGTTCCACACAGCCACCACTCTCTGAGTAAAGAAGTTCCCCCTCATGTTACCCCTAAACTTTTGCCCTTTAACTCTTAACTCATGTCCTCTTGTTTGAATCTCCCCCACTCTCAATAGAAAAAGCCTATTCATGTCAACTCTATCAATCCCCCTCATAATTTTAACCACCTCTATCAAGTCCCCTCTCAACTTTCTACGCTCCAAAGAATAAAGACCTAACTTGTTCAACCTTTGTCTGTAACCTAGGAGATGAAACCCAGGCAACATTTTAGTAAACCTCCTCTGTACTCTCTCAATTTTATTGACATCTTTCCTATAATTCGGTGACCAGAACTGTACACAATACTCCAAATTTGGCCTTACCAATGCCTTATTCAATGTCAGCATTACATCCCAACTCCTATACTCAATGCTCTGATTAATAAAGGCCAGTGTACCAAAAGCTTTCTTCACCACCCTATCCACATGAGATTCCACCTTCAGGGAACTATGCACCATTATTCCTAGATTCCTCTGTTCTACAGCATTCTTCAATGCCCTACCATTTACCATGTATGTCCTATTTTGATTAGTCCTACCAAAATGTAGCACCTAACATTTTTCAGCATTAAGCTCAATCTGCCATCTTTCAGCTCACTCTTCTAACTGTCCTAAATCTCTCTGCAAGCTTTGAAGACCTACTTCATTATCCACAACGTCATCTATCAGTATCATCTGCATACTTACTAATCCAATTTACCACCCCATCATCCAGATCATTAATATATATGACAAACAACACTGGACCCAGTACATATCCCTGAGGCACACTGCTACACACAGTCCTACAATCTGACACACAGTTATCCACCACTACTCTCTGGCGTCTCCCATCCAGCCACCGCTGAATCCATTTTACTACTTCGATATTAATGCCTAATGATTGAACCTTCCTAATTAACCTTCCATGTGGAACCTTGTCAAAGGCCTTACTGAAGTCCATATAGACAACATCCACCGCTTTACCCTTGTCAACTTTCCTAGTAACCTCATCAAAAAATTCAATAAGATTTGTCAAACATGACCTTCCACGTACAAATCCATGTTGACTGTTCCTAATCAGACCCTGATCAGATAATTATATACACCATCTCTAAGAATAATTTTCATCAATTTACCCACCACTGACATCAAACTCACAGGCCGATAATTGCTAGGTTTACTCTTAGAACCCTTTTTAAACAATGGAACCACATGAGCAATTCGCCAATCCTCCGGCACCATCCCCGTTTCTAATGACATTTGAAATATTTCTGTCAGAGCCCCTGCTATTTCCACACTAACTTCCCTCAAGGTCCGAGGGAATATCTTGTCTGGACCCGGAGACTTATCCACTTTTATATTCCTGAAAAGCACCAGTACTTCTTCTTCTTTAATCACCATATTTTCCATAGCTACCCTTCTTGTTTCCTTTACCTTACACAATTCAATATCCTTCTGCTTAGTGAATACCGAAGAAAAGAAATTGTTCAAAATCTCCCCCATCTCTTTTGGCTCTGCACATAGCCATCCACTCTGATTCTCTAAGGGACCAATTTTATCCCTCACTATCCTTTTGCTATTAACATAACTGTAGAAACCCTATGGATTTATTTTCACTTTACTTGCTAAAGCTGCCTCGTATCTTCTTTTAGCTTTTCTAATTTTTTTCTTAAGATTCTTTTTACATTCTTTATATTCCTCGAGCACCTCATTAACTCCAAGCTGCCTATATTTATTGTAGATCTCTCTCTTTTTCCGAACCAAGTTTCCTATATCCCTTGAAAACCATGGCTCTCTCAAACTTTTAATCTTTCCTTTCAACCTAACAGGAACATAAAGATCTTGTACCCTCAAAATTGCACCTTTAAATGACCTCCATTTCTCTATTACATCCTTCCCATAAAACAAATTGTCCCAATCCATTCCTTCTAAATCCTTTTGCATCTCCTCAGAGTTAGCCTTTCTCCAATCAAAAATCTCAACCCTGGGTCCAGTCCTATCCTTCTCCATAATTACACTGAAACTAGTGGTATTGTGATCACTGGACCCGAACTGCTCCCCAGCACATACCTCTGTCACCTGACCTATCTCATTCCCTAACAGGAGATCCAACACTGCCCCTTCTCTAGTTGGTACCTCTATGTATTGCTGCAAAAAACTATCTTGCACACATTTGACAAACTCCAAACCATCCAGCCCTTTTACAGAATGGGCTTCCCAGTCTATCTGTGGAAAATTAAAATCTCCCACAATCACAACCTTGTGCTTACTACAAATATCTGCTATCTCCTTACATATTTGCTCCTCCTGTTCTCGGTCCCCATTAGGTGGTCTATAATACACCCCTATAAGCGTCACTACACCTTCCTATTCCTCAATTCCACCCAAATAGCCTCCCTGGACGCACTTCATGACTCTCCCCAAGCTCCCGTCAGCTCATGAGACTGCTAGCTTCATGGTTCAGCGTGCGCTCAGGCTGCACAGCTTCCCTCGGGACATAATGTCTGACCACTGATCATGTCCCGTGTTTGGAAGGCTTTTTGGTCGCTTTTGGAAGCCACAGCCAGTGTTGTGCAGGGTTTCCAACCCCAGTCTAATAGCCATACAGGCTCAGAAACAGGAGAAAGCCTGCACTGCCTCATCTCTTCAGACCCCACACCCCGGAGTTCTCGCAATACACATCAAAGTTGCTGGTGAACACAGCAGGCCAGGCAGCATCTCTAGGTAGAGGTACAGTCGACATTTTGGGCTGGGACCCTTCGTCAGAACTAACTGAAAGAAGAGATAGTAAGAGATTTGAAAGTCGGGGGAGGTGGGAGGGGGAGATCCAAAATGATAGGAGAAGCTGAAGTTCTGAACTGGTTTGGGCAGAGAATGCCCACAATAACCCCCTATTGTTCTCCACCGGTATGTTTCTGTCTGGGGATGTGTCCCTGGTTTACTCTGTTTGGCGTATCCTGGCATCTCGCTGGGTGTGACACATGTCAGGTTGAATGGGAAGTATATTGATCAGAGGAAGATCTTGGGTTCCAGCTCGACACATGCTGGTCATATCTCTCATCCAGGACTTCCAGTGAGCGCAGGCCTCAGGAGCTGTACCTAGGTAGGAGGCCCTGTCACAACTGTGGACAATGAAAGAAGACGGCAATCCCATTCCAGCCAATTAAGATTTCTTTGTAATTGTATTTAACTCTTCATTTTGCTTCAGACTTCCAAGTCTTGATCGAAGGACAGAGATGACAGCACTTCCTGATTAAATTAGTCCACGTGATTTTTAATTTTATTCTGACCGGTTTTTATTAAAAGCCAGTGAATTGTTCTTTGTAATCCTTTTCACTGCCTCTGTGCATGGGCCATCACTGAACTTGTGTCAGAAACACTGTTGGTTATACAACACTCCATAGGCTTTCAGGTGGTTCTTAAAAAGTCTGCAGCTTCGATGTGTTCAAAGATGTCTAGTACTCAGAGTGGTAAAGTCACGCAGTTTGGGAACTAATGTATTTTGTTGAAAAAAATCATCGTGGGAATTTCAAAAGTAATGACCACAATTTTCCAGAAGTCCATGGTGGTGACCAAAGGTGGGGCTTTGCTAATTAAAGAAGCTATTATGTTATGACTGTGTCTTACTCACTGGACAATCTGGAGAATCTGTCTGATATGAAAATCTTTATCTATTATGACTAACAGATATTCTTTTGGAGACACTCTCGGCAGAGTCTCACAAACTTAAAAATACATTACATTTTTGTATCCTTAAGTTCAAAGCTAACAGCAGGTCCTTCAATACAATTTTGATAGTTGCAATGACATTGTTTTTTTCAATATTTTGGGTCGACAATGCTTCCTTTAAATTACATATCTACATTAGGAGGCACCTCTGAATGTTCAATTACCTTTGCTGGGACAAACTAATTCACATAGATATTCTAAAATTTAAAAAAAAATAGAAGGCTATGGGTAACCCTAGGTAATTTCTAAGGTAAGGACATGTTCGGCACAGCTTTGTGGGCCAAAGGGCCTGTATTGTGCTGTAGGTTTTCTATGTTTCTGAAGGCAGATTAGTGTTGGGAGTTGACTCTTGAGTATCTCCCAGCTATTTGATATACTAAGTGACAGTATCATTCTGGCCTTCAAGCTTTGAACTTTTTTTTTACAATGATGCAAAACACTTAAGCCCATAGTTTAAAAACACAGACACGAGGAAACCTGCAGATGCTGGAAATTCAAGCAACACACACAAAATGCTGGTGGTACGCAGCAGGCCAGGCAGCATCTATAGGAAGAGGTACAGTCAACCTGATGAAGGATCTTGATTCAAAACGTCGACTGTACCTCTTCCTATGGATGCTGCCTGGCCTGCTGCATTCCACCAGCATTTTGTGTGTGTTGCCTAAGCCCATAGTTGCCTGGATTGTTGCAGGCCAATTAACATTATACTGTTGTTTTAATATTTGGCAGACGTATATGTGGACATCTCATCGTCACCATTTTGCAAACCATATTTCTTAGTCTGTGGGCCAGCCTGTGCAAAGATGTGCTCTTAACTTCAATTTACTGCTTGCAATTTACAGATTACATTCAGACATAAAGGTTGGTTCTTGCTCAAATTAATATCTGCTCCATTCTGTTACGTACCCCGTAACTGGGTTGCCAAACCAGCAGAAATGGATCACTCAGTTGGAGTCTGGAGTACTAGAACTAAGAAAGTTTTATTAAAGAAACAAGCAACACAGTAATCGAAAGGATAATAAATGCAACAGGTCAGCAATGATAAACACACGTGCACAGAACTAAGATAACAGCATCAATCAAGCTCTATCGTTGTCTAGGGGTAAATGACCAAATTTCAAAGTGACTCAAAGTTCAGTCCAATTTAGTAGTTCAGTTCGCAGTAATCGTTGCCCTGGCGATGGACAATGTGGGGGGAAGAGAGAGATAGAACAGGAACAACTGATCATTCAGACACTGCTTCACTCACAGACCGGCGAGATGGCTCACAAGCAGCTTTCGGGCGGGTCCTTGGTGATGTCACCTGAGATCACCGACTGTGACCCCTCTTCCAGATGCGGTCGATCCTCTGCAGTGAACCCGACACCCAGGCAAGGGCGGACACACACCGGGTTCCCGCTGATCGTACCTTTCCACCCTGTGCATTGTCCGGTACTTCTCACCAACTCGTGAGAAGCGTACCGCTTCCAGGGTCTCGTTACCTCGGGTGGCGTGTGTGTGTCCTGCCTTAGCGAACCTGTCCCTTTTTATCCCCCTGCTGGGGCATCGCCTGTCCATCACTTCAAACAGTTCAAGGTTCAAAGGGGGAGCCGCTCCAGACAGCTCTCTCTCTCCCCCGTTCCTTCATTACACATCTCCAGACGCTGCTCCATTGTTCCTTATCTCTCCTTCCCCTGAGGGCAGGTGGCAGACCACTTGCTGATGTCACTGAGGCTAACCCAGGCCAGCAAACATCTTAATTTTATGTGTATTCTCGTCACAATTCATACTCCAGAGGGTACCTCTAACAAGGTATAAATATTGTAACTTCTTTTTTTTGTTTTAAAGTTCCTATGAAGTACCTTGGGACATTTTATTTTACCTTATTAAAGGTGCTATGTCTAACTTAATAACCTGGTGCTTTAATCTTTTATGTTTAGACTGTTTTATTCGTCTGTGTGGGGATTGGAGGAAGAAAGATAAGTAGGTAGAAAATCTTTTAGTTCAAATGTGTGTGTGAATATTGAAACAACACGATTAGTAATGAGAATATCTACTAGCAGCAAGTGCTGAGAAAATTTCCATGAAAAATTATTGATGAATTAATATGCAAACAACAGGAATTCTGCAGATGCTGGAAATTCAAGCAACACACATCAAAGTTGCTGGTGAACGCAGCAGGCCAAGCAGCATCTATAGGAAGAGGCGCAGTCGACGTTTCAGGCCGTGCGTCACGGCCTGAAACGTCGACTGCATCTCTTCCTATAGATGCTGCTTGGCCTGCTGCGTTCACCAGCAACTTTGATGTGTGTTGATGAATTAATATTCTAGTTTATAGTGGTCTGTGGCTTAGGGATAGTAGCTTTACCAAACATTGAAAAGGTTTAATTAAAATATACTGTTTGTTTAAAATGTTATACTTTTTACAATATATGTGTGTCAATCTTTGTGCTGCTTCTTTATTCAGTAGTTTTTAAAAGTTAAATCTTAGCTGCATTGAATCAACTGCTTGCTTTATTAGAAAGAGCCAAATACTGTCTACACTTTAAGCAAGCCAGGAGAGGAACTTTAGAACAGAAAGTGGCGGGTTGGTCTAGAATGCAGTTGGACATCTGGAGGATTACTGTCCATATAAAAAATATGGTAACTTATCCTTAATTTCAATGCCAAAACAGGGATATTAATATCTGAATGTGAACCAACAAGTTACACCATAGTTGATGTGGTTTGGATTTTATGTACTGGAGAAAACTGATAATGCATCTAAATATTTTGTCATTAAGCTAGGTGCCTGAGTGATTTGACTATCTTCTGGGAAAGGAGAAGAGTGGATAAACTGTAAATGATGTCAAGAAAGCAAGAATTAAACAAGGTATTTTTATTGATTTGAAAATAAAGATATTTGAAGTGTTCTTTTGCTTAGTTTAATCCTTGAAACATTCTTCCCAACTATTAATTCTGAATTTCTGGATAACTGTTGATGTGCCTTTCCCTGAGGAAAACAGTGGAACTGTTAGTTCTCTCACAGATCAATACCTTCCTGTAATGTATAACAAAATGAAGAAGGGATTTTGAATTGTCTCACTGGTTTTATGGATGGTTTGTTAAATCACATGCAACATAACTAAACTTCTCAATGTTTAAACATAAAGGCTATTGGAATTACCGTTTGTTCCCAATTTCATGTATAATTGGCAAATGCCTAATTTGTTTCCTTGCAAATTAGTCAGCATAATAGTGCATGCATCACTTGCTTTTGCCCAAAGCACCTACAGTGACAGATGGTGATAACACATCTTGAGCTGCTGATTTGACAACAGTATTGTCAAGCTAGATTGTGATTGCTTTTCATTTTTAAACTTGATTGCATGCAGGAGCATATCTATGGAAAATAGCGCCTATGGCAAGCACTGAAATTGCGCCCCTGTCCAAACATCTGACACCCATCTTTTAGATAACTTTACCATAATATCAGCTCAAAAATACAAGTCAAGCTCATTAATCTTTTAATTAACTAATTATGGCACTGCATGAAAATTACAACTACACCTTCCTTGCTTTCACTGATGCAAATTGGTCGATGATGTGATCAAAGTCAGTTTTTTCAGTTTCTTCTCTTTCTACTGTTACGTACCCCGTAACTGGTTTGCCAACCCAGCAGAAATGGATCACTCAGTTGGAGTCTGGATTATTAGAACTAAGAGAGTTTTATTAAAGAAACAAGCAACACAGTAATCGAAAGGATAATAAATGCAACAGTTTAGCAATGATAAACACACATGTGCACAGAATTAAGATAACAGCATCAATCTATCGTTGTCTAGGGGTAAATGACCAATTTCAAAGTGACACAAAGTTCAGTCCAATTTAGTTCAGTTCTCAGTAATCGTTGCCATGGTGATGGACAACGTGGGGGGAGGGAGAGAGAGAATGGGAACGACTGATCATTCAAAACGGCTTCCACTCACAGACCGGCGATATTGCTCACAAGCAGCTTTCGGGCGAGTCCTTTGTGATGTCACCTGAGGTCACCGACTGTGACCCCTCCTCCAGATGCGGTCGATCCTCTGCAGTGAACCCAGCACCCAAGCGAGGGTGGACATACACCGGGTTCCCGCTGATCGTGCCTTTCCACCCTGTGCGTTTATGGCCCAGTACTTCCCACCAACTTGTGAGAGGCGCACCGCTTCCAGGGTCTCGTTACCTCGGGTGTCGTGTGTTCCTGCCTTAGCGAACCTGTCCCTTTTTATCCCCCTGCTGGGGTATCGCCTGTCCATCACTTCAAACAGTTCAGGGTTCAAAGGGGGAGCCGATCTTGACAATACCTAGACTGATGGCTCCTTCATTAACACCTTCAAATGCTGCTCCATTGTGTGCCTTATCTCTCCCTCCCCTGAGGACAGGTGGCAGACCAACTGCTGATGTCACTGGTGCTAGCCCAGGCCAGCAAACATCTTAATTTATGTGTATTCTCGTCACACTTCCCCCCTTTAAGGATTTTTACTGGGAGGTAAAAATTACAAACATGAATACATTATTTTATACACACACAAATATACATCTTTATCAGCTATTTGGCTAACACAACAAGTTTGAAGTTGTCAACACCTTGACAGACAGTCATCACATTTTCTGTTCCTTTTATATGTGTTATTAATAATCCCTTAGACCAGGCTCCAACTCAGCAAACTTCATAGTGTCCAAAAACACTGATGAATTGCGATCAATGTAACCTCTCATTTGGTTTTGTCCCAGACCACAATAACAAGGGTCGTCCCATTCGACTCAGTTTTCTCTCGCAAGGGCTTAGTAGGAGGGGGAGGGGTAGTGACCACAGAGTTATTGCAAAACCTCCTACAGTACCCCACCATCTCCAAGAGCCTTCTGAGGGCCCTCTTGTCTGTCGGGGTTGGGAGGTCAGCGATAGCCTGCACTGTAGCTTGCATCGCTGCCAGCTGCCCCTGTGTCACCACAATTCCCAGGTAAGTGACCTTCGTGTGGCCGAACTCATTTTTTTCAAGGTTCACTATCAAGCTGGCTTCAGACAGCCGTATTAAATTGCCAATACACACCTCTGTGTTCATCAGCCCTGTAGTCACTGAATTACTCATTATATATGGATGTTGTTTACTAGGCTGACCTATTATAACAGACACCACCCAACGTCCCAGTTCTTTGCATTGCTTCGGGACAATCAAACACACGGGTGCGAGTCGTTTAATTACTTCTTCTAAAGAGCCGCTTTGTTCGGGGATTAAGGGAGAGACCTTATCAGTAGACCTGGCCAAAACAATAGCCTTCTCCCATCTGATCGATACCATACTAATCTTTTCAAAATGGTTTTTCTCTCTTATCAGGGGGACCCTAGCTTCATTGATGTCCACGCTAACCCCGACTAGGTTTGTTAGCATATCAAAAGCCTGTGACCGTCTCAGTTCGTGTCGGTCATGATCAATAACATCCTTCCCCCTGGGCAGCCGGTAAACCTCTTTCATGATTCCACCAACTGTTTCCTCCAGCACCGCAAAATGTCCACCGGCGGGTACCTCGTGGGCCATGTTAAAAACCTCATCCCCATAACTCTTTTGCACCACCCCCCACTCCTCATCTGTGGGCACGGTACTTGGTCTCCCTTGCTTCCTTAGCACTTCCTCCTCCGCACAATAGCCTACTAGTTCCCTTGTCAAGTCTGTGTCAGAGAGAGCTGTCCCTGCCGAAACCATCAGCCCCTCGTCTCGCTCCTGCGTCTGCACAAATTCTTTCCTGGCTACTGCTACGTCTGTCCCAGCTCCCTCACTACCTCTTGTCTCACTACACTCCTTCTTTTCATTTTCTACCCCTGTCTCATACAAGACTGACAGAAACGTTTCAGCTAAATTTACCACCGCAGCTAAATTCACTACCGCAGCCCCATGATGAACCTGTGAGCCCATGGGCGGGGCCTCAATGCTGGCAGGCTGACCTGTCAATCTCACGACTGGGAACACGATTCCCCCGGCGACGTCATTACCGAGCAAGACTTCCACGCCTTTCATCGGTAATTCGGACCTCACCCCGATCGTGACTAGTCCAGAGACCAGGTTGCTCTGTAAGTGTATCTGGTGCAAAGGGACTGACTCTGTCCCTTCCCCAACACCTTTGACCTTTACCTCCCCAGTCTGGGTCTCTGAGATAAACTCTAATGCACTCTTCAGTATCAGTAACTGACACGCTCCTGTGTCTCTCCAGATCCGCACTGGAACTGGTTTTAACTCCTCCTTCACTGACACCAATCCGACCGAGATAAACCTCTCACGCCCTTCCTGAACTTTGGCAGACCTGTCCTTCCCTAGCGGTTCGCTTAACAGCTCGATACAGCCATTCAAAATCGCTGTCTTCCCTTTTCCCATCTCCTTCTTTGGGGCAAAGCACCTGGACGCAAAGTGTCCAACTTTCCCGCAATTATAACAGACGACCCCAAGAGACTTCCTGCCAGACTGCTCCCGGTCTACCTTATCCTTCTCACTAGTCCCCGGTTTACTTTCTGACTTTTCTGGCGGACTCTCCCCGCCGTCCTGACTACCCTTCTGGGAGCCTTTACTCGGGGCAAACTTCATTTTATGTGTCAACGCATACTCATCCGCTAACTTAGCAGTTACAGCTAATGTGGCTGCCTCTTTCTCATCGAGGTAGGGTCTCATACCCTCAGGGACACAACCTTTAAACTGCTCAATCAGGATCAGCTGTAGCAGTCTGTCATAATCCCCTTCTACCCCCTTTGAGGCGCACCAACGCTCACAATATGTCTGCATCTAACGGGCAAACTCCAAATACGTGCAGTCCCACTGCTTCCTTGCATTCCGGAACCTCTGCCGGTATGCCTCCGGGACCAACTCATAAATCCTGAGGATGGCCTCTTTCACCACCTCATACCTCTGGGCATCTTCCGCGGACAAAGCGGAGTAAGCTTCTTGGGCTTTCCCTTTCAGTACACTCTGAAGTAAAACAACCCACTTATCCCTCGGCCAGTCCTGACTTATAGCCACTTTTTCGAAGTGGAGAAAGTACCGATCCACGTCGGTATCGTCAAATGGGGGAACCAGCCTAACCTCCTGGGTCGCCCGGAACCCTCCACCTTGGTTCGGCACGAGCCCCTGCTCTGCCCTTAACCTTAACTTCTCCAGCTCGAATTCCCTTTCCCTCTGTTTCTCCAACTGCCTCTCTTCTCGCTCCAACTGCCTCTCTTCTTGCTCCAACGCCTCTCTCTCTCTTTCCTTTCTAACTCTCTCTCCTTCTCTTCTCGCTGCAACTGCCTCTCTCTCTCCTGTTCTTCTCGCTATAACTGTCTCTCTCTCTCTTTCTCTTCTCGCTCCAACTGCCGTACCCGGAACTCATGCTCAAGTCTCAGTTTTTCAAGCTGCACCTGTACCGCATCTCCAGCAGGTTTTTCAATAGACGCCACCCCCAGCTCGCCTTGGGGAAACACACCTTTAGATACATAGTGCTCTACGATAGCTCTGTGTATCTCCTCTCTCCTCATTGTCGACTTCCCCTTAGCAAGATTCAACTGTTTGGCCACAGCTACCAATTCCGATTTCCTGGCATCCTCTAATGCCTCCAAGGTTGGCGCCTTTATAAATTCCTCAGCCTCCATTTATGCTGTTTGTCTTTTCTTTCTTTCGGGAATTTTAACCCAATCAATTTACTCCGTCCCAAATTTAGCGTTCAAAATCGTGGACGAGAACCCCACTTATGTTACGTACCCCGTAACTGGGTTGCCAAACCAGCAGAAATGGATCACTCAGTTGGAGTCTGGATTATTAGAACTAAGAAAGTTTTATTAAAGAAACAAGCAACACAGTAATCGAAAGGATAATAAATGTAACAGTTCGGCAATGATAAACGCACATGTGCACAGAATTAAGATAACAGCATCAATCAAGCTCTATCATTGTCTAGGGGTAAATGACCAATTTCAAAGTGACACAAAATTCAGTCCAATTTAGTTCAGTTCGCAGTAATCATTGCCATGGTGATGGACAACGTGGGGGGGGAGGGAGAGAGAGAACGAGAACGACTGATCATTCAGAACGGCTTCCACTCACAGACCAGCGAGATTGCTCACAAGCAGCTTTCGGGCGGGTCCTTTGTGATGTCACCTGAGGTCACCAACTGTGACCCCTCCTCCAGATGCGGTCGATCCTCTGCAGTGAACACACACCGAGGGTGGACACACACCGGGTTCCCGCTGATCGTGCCTTTCCACCCTGTGCGTTTATGGCCCGGTACTTCCCACCAGCTTGTGAGAGGCGCACCGCTTCCAGGGTCTCGTTACCTCGGGTGTCGTGTGTGTGTCCTGCCTTAGCGAACCTGTCCCTTTTAATCCCCCTGCTGGGGTATCGCCTGTCCATCACTTCAAACAGTTCAGGGTTCAAAGGGGGAGCCGCTCTTGACAATACCCAGACTGATGGCTCCTTCATTAACACCTCCAAATGCTGCTTCATTGTGTGCCTTATCTCTCCCTCCCCTGAGGACAGGTGGCAGATCAACTGCTGATGCCTCTGGTGCTAGCCCAGGCCAGCAAACATCTTAATTTATGTGTGTTCTCATCACACTACACTCAGCAGAGCAAGATCACAGAGTCTGCCTTGACCCATGGAGGCTCTCAAAAAGCTGTGATGGTTAGCATTATCTGAATAGCAATGCGAAGATTGGGGAGATGCTCTTATCTTCATACTGAACAATAAATTCAAGAAGCTCTTCAGATCTTGTTATTTTCATGTTGATCTGCCTTGATAGCAGCATTCTGCAATCCAAAATTTCTTTATATAGCTACTGTCTATCAACATCAGAGCTGTATAATTCACCCAAATTTTTGCACTTCTTCTTTAGGTTGTTACTGTTGGCGCCGTAACACAGTCTCTCGGCATCGAGAAGGAACCCAAACTTGGCATCAGTGTTGTGCAAACGAGCGAAACTCTCACTCATTTCTCTGTGAAGGTGGTCGAGTGTTCCCTTCATGGCTCTTTCCATTTCCTCCTCAGCTGTTAACCCAGCGTCACTCGAGTTCTCATCAGCCATTCGTTTCTTTCGTCTCTGACGTCTTTCAACTTCAGTATTCCATTCTTGACAGAGACCATCTCCTTCTTCGAGTGACTCACTGACCAATACTTCTCTTTCATCATAAAAATGATCTCGGAGGACTTTCAAATCCAGGGCAACATCATGGAAGTTCATGCTAGGATCCTGCAGCCTCTTTTGAATACAGTCAATGCGAATGAGTACTTTGTTCCAAAATCCAAGCAAAATCAGAAAACCGTAACTCAACATGCAGTTGTACAGCTGCCTTGCGTCACTTCTTGTTTCACTGGTCTTGTTTCCATTGTCTATCATGTCCTGGAGAACTTGAAGTATCTCCTCAAGGTACTTGTTGACGGGCTTCACTGCTTCTGTCCTTGCACTTCACCTGGTTTCAGACTCCAACTTAACAACCACAGGCAAAGTGTTTTTGAGTTTTTCCCAGTGTCACGTTGAACGAGAGAAAAACATGTAGAGAGCTTCGATGGTTCCAAAAAACGTAACCACCATTGTATCCTGCTTGGCTGCATGTACACCCACCAAGTTGAGTAAGTGATTGTTGCAATTCACAAACACTGCCAGGTTGTTTTTCTCGCTTATTCTTTGATGAACAAGACTTCTGTGTCCAGCCATCACAGCAATGTTGTCATAGCACTGTGACCGACAATCTTGTGGCTCCATTTCATCCTTCTCTAGCAGTTTCAAGATGTCTTCAACCAAGCTCTCAGTGTCCTTCTGGCTTATCTGGATAAAACCAAGGAAGGACTCTCTAACACGGACTGTTTTCCTCACAAAATCAACTCCACATACCTCACTACTTCTGACATCTGCTCACGGTGTGCTTGATCAGGAGTGGAGTCGAACATGGGACCACAATACTTGGTTTTATGAATGCTTCTCAGTAAACTCAGGTGAACATTGGATGCCATCATGTGGATAAATTCATTCTGGACACCTGGTGAAAGATAAGACGTGGATCCAGGATGACTTTTCAAATGAGTGAGGGTGAAATGAGTGAAAGATGAAAGATGGCCAAGTTGTTTCAGTAAGCCAAGGAAATTTCCCACATTGGAGTCATCGTCTAGCTGAAGTGACACCCTGTGTCCTCCCAGGTTCTGAGTCGCAAGGAATTTTATGCAGTGAAGGATTCTCATCAAGATATCACGTCATTTCTGCTTTTCCTTCTCAATCTGTGACTGAAATACCGTGTCAATAACTCCTCTGTTTCCAGCTAAATTTCTTTCCATTTCTTTCCACTATGTGAAGCATTCCCAATGATTCTTGGCATTTTCATGAACACTAATCCTTTCAGGTGCTTTCCACTGGTAGAATCCACTTTCATGCTCCAATGAGGATTGATGGTCTGAGTGGGAATAGAGAAGACAACAGATAAACAATGCAGACTTTTTAGAAGGGGAGTAGACCAGCCATGAGCGAGTCACTACCTCAACATCACCATTTCCTAATTTCCTCTTGAACCAAGTTTTGTTCATTGAGTGGTTATTTGTTGGTAGGAAAGGCCCCTCACTGTTCTGGAAATACTTCGAACCCAGCTTTATTATTTCTGTTCTCAACATGTGTCAGGCAGAATTGCTTTTCCAGTACCCTTGTCAAACTTCAGAAGTCCAATGTCATGCTATTCAATCACTTCTGGTATCACAGTTCGAAGCTCTTTGACACCATCCAGTTCACTAGGTTCAGTGTCGTCAGGTTCAATCTCATCAGGTAAAATCTCGTCAATAAACTCAACATCACCCCCACCACCATCGTCTTCCCCTCCTGTCATGTCCACGTTCTCTGTAGCAGCCTCACTCTTAATCTCGTCATACTCAGATTTATCTGACTTGACTTCCTCCTCGGCTTGTGACGCATTTGTACTTGATCCACCTTCGGATTCTAACAAACTTGTAGCAGGTGCAGGCGACCACAGAGAACATAGAAACATAGAAACATAGAAAAATAGGTGCAGGAGTAGGCCATTCGGCCCTTCGAGCCTGCACCGCCATTTATTATGATCATGGCTGATCATCCAACTCAGAACCCAGCCTTCCCTCCATACCCCCTGACCCCTGTAGCCACAAGGGCCATATCTAACTTCCTTTTAAACATAGCTAATGAACTGGCCTCAACAGTTTGCTGTGGCAGAGAATTCCACAGATTCACCACTCTCTGTGTGAAGAAGTTTTTCCTAACCTCGGTCCTAAAAGGCTTCCCCTCTATCCTCAAACTGTGACCCCTCGTTCTAGACCTCCCCAACATCGGGAACAATCTTCCCGCATCTAGCCTGTCCAATCCCTTTAGGATCTTATACGTTTCAATCAGATCCCCCCTCAATCTTCTAAATTCCAACGAGTACAAGCCCAGTTCATCCAGTCTTTCTTCATATGAAAGACCTGCCATCCCAGGAATCAATCTGGTGAACCTTCTTTGTACTCCCTCTATGGCAAAGATGTCTTTCCTCAGATTAGGGGACCAAAACTGCACACAATACTCCAGGTGTGGTCTCACCAAGGCCTTGTACAACTGCAGTAGTACCTCCCTGCTCCTGTACTCGAATCCTCTCGCTATAAATGCCAGCATACCGTTCGCCTTTTTCACCGCCTGCTGTACCTGCATGCCCACTTTCAATGACTGGTGTATAATGACACCCAGGTCTCGTTGCACCTCCCCTTTTCCTAATCGGCCACCATTCAGATAATAATCTGTTTTCCTATTTTTGCCACCAAAGTGGATAACTTCACATTTATCCACATTAAATTGCATCTGCCATGAGTTTGCCCACTCACCCAACCTATCCAAGTCACCCTGCATCCTCTTAGCATCCTCCTCACTGCTAACACTGCCACCCAGCTTTGTGTCATCCGCAAACTTGGAGATGCTGCATTTAATTCCCTCATCCAAGTCATTAATATATATTGTAAACAACTGGGGTCCCAGCACTGAGCCTTGCGGTACCCCACTAGTCACCGCCTGCCATTCTGAAAAGGTCCCGTTTATTCCCACTCTTTGCTTCCTGTCTGCTAACCAATTCTCCACCCACACCAATACCTTACCCCCAATACCGTGTGCTTTAAGTTTGCACACTAATCTCCTATGTGGGACCTTGTCAAAAGCCTTTTGAAGATCCAAATATACCACATCCACTGGTTCTCCCCTATCCACTCTACAAGTTACATCCTCAAAAAATTCTATGAGATTCGTCAGACATGATTTTCCTTTCACAAATCCATGCTGACTTTGTCCGATCATTTCACCGCTTTCCAAATGTGCTGTTATCACATCCTTGATAACTGACTCCAGCAGTTTCCCCACCACCGACGTTAGGCTAACCGGCCTATAATTCCCCGGTTTCTCTCTCCCTCCTTTTTTAAAAAGTGGGGTTACATTAGCCACCCTCCAATCCTCAGGAACTAGTCCAGAATCTAACGAGTTTTGAAAAATTATCACTAATGCATCCACTATTTCTTGGGCCACTTCCTTAAGCACTCTGGGATGCAGACCATCTGGCCCTGGGGATTTATCTGCCTTCAATCCCTTCAATTTACCTAACACCACTTCCCTACTAACATGTATTTCGCTCAGTTCCTCCATCTCACTGGACCCTCTGTCCCTTACTATTTCTGGAAGATTATTTATGTCCTCCTTAGTGAAGACAGAACCAAAGTAATTATTCAATTGGTCTGCCATGTCCTTGCTCCCCATAATCAGTTCACCTGTTTCTGTTTGCAGGGGACCTACATTTGTCTTTATCAGTCTTTTCCTTTTTACATATCTATAAAAGCTTTTACAGTCCGTTTTTATGTTCTCTGCCAGTTTTCTCTCATAATCTTTTTTCCCCTTCCTAATTAAGCCCTTTGTCCTCCTCTGCTGAACTCTGAATTTCTCCCAGTCCTCAGGTGAGCCACTTTCTCTCTGACGTTAGATTATTTAGTGTATTCTATTGATGACACCATGCAAAGCTAACAAGAGATAATGAAGTAGGGAGTATGGTGGCATATCTGTTATTACTGCATGAGCAAACAGAGGTTTAAATGCTTAACTGGATATAAGAGTTTGAAATCCAGAAGGAAATTTGCTATCCCAGTATATTCTAATCAAAGTCTGCTTTGAATTTTAACATGAAGGCGAAGGCTGAGTTTGTCCTTTAGTAAGTTTGTTACTTTCTATCTGCTAGCTGTATATATCTGCAAACATGGCCAAAATGGTGCTGCCAAATATGAAAACAGTGACATGTAATGAGCCCTCAATAGAACCATGACCCAGCTGGTTTGGAGGACAACACTTATTATCACAATATAGGTTTTAAACAAACATAGAACATAGAAACATAGAAAATAGGTGCAGGAGTAGGCAATTCGGCCCTTTGAGCCTGCACCGCCATTCAGTATGACCATGGCTGATAATCCAACTCAGAAACCTGTACCTGCTTTCTCTCCATACCCCCTGATCCCTTTAGTCACAAGGGCCATATCTAACTCCCTCTTAAATATAGCCAATGAACTAGCCTCAACTGTTTCCTGTGGCAGAGAATTCCACAGATTCACCACTCTCTGTGTGAAGAAGTTTTTCCTCATCTCGGTCCTAAAAGGCTTCCCCTTTATCCTTAAACTGTGACCCCTCATTCTGGACTTCCCCAGCATCGGGAACAATCTTCCTGCATCTAGCCTGTCCAATCCTTTTAGAATTTTATACGTTTCAATAATATCCTCCCACCTCAATCTTCTAAATTCTAAGGTTTTAATTATTTCCATTTTCTGCTCCCCCTCAGTTAATACAACATTATTTTCTAAAATCTGTCAAGTACTCTCGAGATCTCGTGTCTCTGGTAGGATGAAAGAAATGGAATCTTTTGCTGACTTGCATATTTCTCAAACTGTCCCAATTGATCCAGCATCTGCTCTTGGCCCATATTTCTACACCAGCAATTCTCTCTGGCACTGAAAACAATTGAGAATATCTGTTTCCATTTTCTTTCCCCAGCATTGAAAGCTACAATAATTTCTGTCTTCTGTTTGGATGTCATTGCTAATATTATGCAAGACATTGACCTTGAAGAACTATGGTAAAGCAAATGAATCAAACTTCAGCTTTGCTTATCTTTGAAAACTATTTCACCTTTGCTAATTGCCTCATTTAATGTTCTTGTCATAAGGCGGAGGCTGGGAACGGACCCAAGTGCAAGACACAGACACTGAAGTACTAGGGACAGGACTAGGATACAGGGTGAGGGCAAGGACATGGACACAAAAACCGGGAACCCGGAACAGGACTGGACAAGAGAGCTAGGAGCCCGGGCTTGGACTCCAAACCAGAGACCGGACAAGGACCCAGTTCCTCGGTTTTGCCGCTGGCTCCGACCCCAGAACTAGGCAAGAACGAGGCTTGGCTGGCAGGCAGGACGAGGCTGGAGTCTTCAGGCTTGAGGCTAGGCAGGAGGCTGGAGTCTTCAGGCTTGAGGCTAGGCAGGAGGCTGGAGTCTTCAGGCTTGAGGCTAGGCAGGAAGATGGAGTCTTCAGGCTTGAGGCTAGAGGCTAGAGACTTGAGGTGAGGCTTGGCAGGAGGCTGGAGGCAGGAGACTTGAGGCAAGGTGAGACTGGAGGCTGGACGCAGGAGACTGGAAGCTCCTCCTGGGCAGGGCGCGGATCTCCACCTGACGGAGGCAAGGGACAGGAAGGGACAGAACCAACCGTAGGTATGGCAATACGGCCTGGCCTACCCGACAGAGGCAAGGGACAGGAAGAGACAGAACCAACCGCAGGTAACGGCAAGATAGCCTGGCTTACCCGACAGAGGCAAGGGACAGAAGGGGACAGAACCAACTGCAGGTAACAGCAAGACGGCTTGGCTTACCCGACGGAGGCAAGGGACAGGAAGTGAGCTAGGTACGGGGTGGCTCCAGGACAAGACAGCAAGACAAGGCAAGGCTTCAGGCAATGCAAGGCGAAACGAGAACTTCAGGCAAGGCGAGAGTTACCGGCAAGACAAGGCAGGGCTTCAGGCATTGCAAGGTGAAACGAGAACTTCAGGCGAGGAAACAGAAGACAGAGGAAGGGTTACAAGGAGTAAGGACAAGAACAATCCAGCAGCCATGCCCTAGTCTCTGAAGGTATTTATGCAGCCAGCCCCAACAAGCATCAGCTGCCTCAATTAGAGCTCAACAAGAACAGAAACAGGGTAGACAGGAAAACCTGGAACAAGGGTTGATGGACCGGACCGTGAACCGGAATATAGACTTCATGGACCGGACCATGACAATTCTATTTCATCTGCCTTAATCTGGTGAATATACTCGAATCCATGAAAATTTCTTTTCCCTCCGTAGAAGTTATCTGAACTGCTGTGTTCCTCCAGCATCCTGTGTGTGCCAGATTTCAGCTCCTGTACTCTCCTGCGTCTCTGTCTTAAAGCCATTCATCAGATCAACACTTTCTCTGTACTGCAAGCTTCACCAGCTTCCTCCCTGCAGTGAAAATCTGTGGAAACTACAATAGTTCTGAGCTTTCTTTAACTTTAATTTTAATTTGCTTGCAATTTAGTCAACTGTACATTATGTTTATTTCTATTATATAAGCTCCTGTATTGATGCCTTTTAAAGTACAGACATACAGTTTATGTTTTCCTGAGCCATTCTTCAGACAGCCCATATGTCCCTCTAGAGCAGGCAGCAAAACTGTTATTGCAAACACTTCCTTCTCCACAGTTGTTGTACTGACTAAGAGTTTCTCTCTGAGCACAAGACACTGAGTATTTAGCCCATTGAGTCTACCTTGCCATTCCATCATGGCTGATTTAGTTCTCTCTCAACTCCGTTATTTTGCCTTCTTCCCATAACCCTTGACATGCTGACTAATCAACAGCCTATCAACCTCTACTTTAAATATACCCAATAATTTGGTCTCCACTGACATCTGTGGCAATGAATTCCACAGATTCACCAGCCCCTGGCTAAAGAAATTCTACCTCATCTTTGCTCTAAAGGGATGTCCTTATATTCTGAGGCTGTGCCCTCTGGTATAGATTTTCCCACTATTAAAAACATTGGTTCTCTATTACGCCCTCCCCCACCATCACTTTATCAGTCACCGTATGTACAGACGCTCAGGCCACTTTATGGACTTTATCTCTTCATAAGCCAGATTAAGCGTTTACATTTATTGTGTTCTTTTTCTCATTGTATTTTTTTGTGTTGCATCAGATCTGTAGTAACAATTATTTTGTTCTCCTTTACATTTGTGTACTGGAAATGACATTAAACAACCTTGACTCTTGAATCTTCATTGCCATCATTCCTTACAATCTGGTATTAATGAGACGAAAATATATTTATTCCTTCTACCAACATCTATCAATTCACCAATAATTAATAATTAAGTAACATCCATAAATGTCACTTTCTCTGAAAAAAATAATTATGGCATTAATGGAGACACAGGAGGGACTGCAGATGCTGGCAGCAGAAAATACCATAGATTCAAATTGTGAAATAAAGTGGATTAGTATTCATGTTAAAGGTCTAAAACCAGTGTATGTTGGAGCATTCTATCATCCTCCATCATCTGATGTTGATTATTTAAAGGAACTGGATTTGTCTCTTTCAAAAATCCCTCAATCAGCATCTATTTGGTTTCTTGGAGATTTTAATTTGCCTAGTGCGGATTGGGACAGCAGTATTGTCCGCCAAGGGGGCAGCTATGTAGCAGTCAGTAAACTAATGCTTGATATTGTAGCTGATTTTAACTTGACACTAGAGAAAGTAACATACTGGACTTAATGCTTTGTGTCAAATCCAGCTTCAGTTGTGAATCACCATGTCACTGCAGGGATTAGTGACCATGATGTTGTTGTAATGAATGCAAAACTTACTGCAAAATTAATTAAACCCCCAAAAGGAAAATATTTCTGTATAGGAAAGCAGATTTTAGTGGAATTGCAAAACTTGTTAGTGATTTCGACCAGTCACTAACGAAGGAATATTTAGCATCGGTCAGTATTAATACTCTTTGGTCTAACTTCCAAGAGGTCCTTCAAGCAGCAACTGACAAGTACAGTATGTCCCCCCTAAAAAGAGCTCTTCCAGGTTCAACTTACCATGGGTAAACCAGTCCACCCGGCGTGTGATACTTAGAAAGCAAAGACTCTATAATAAAACTAGGAAATTTGGTCATCGTGAAGACTGGCAAAAGTTTAAATCTCTGCGCTGACTTATTGATAGAAACATTAGCAAAGCTCACCATCAGTATGTTAATGAGGTAATAGGTGAGAGCTTAAAGAGTGACAACACCAAACCTTTCTGGAGCTTTATTAAATCTACAAGGCAAGAAGTTTTCGGAATTTCTTCTCTCTCATCCGGGGGCCGCATTATATCTCTTGCTGCAGACAAAGCACAAGCACTTAACCAGCAGTTTTTCCCTATGTTTACAAGGGGAAAATTTGAATAAACTCCCCACCTTAGACCCCCGCAATACTCCAGACTTGCCAGATCTCATTATAACTGTAACAGGCTTTAAGAAGCTTCTCGAGGAATTACAGCCTAAGAAAGCACCAGGACTGGATCAAATACCAGCTATGATTCTAAAGAGTTGTGCTTCCAGCCTAGCTCCCATTTTGCAAAAGATATTCCAGAAATCTATTGATACTGGGACATTACCGGGCGATTGGTTGAAAGCAAATGTTGTTCCAATTTATAAGAAGGGCAAGCGTACAAACCCGGGAAATTACAGACCGGTTTCACTCAATTCCATCCCTTGTAAAATTCTTGAACATATTATTCACTGTCACATTATGGACCGTCTAGACAGACTCAATGCTCTTACTCACTATCAACATGGATTCCGTCTGGGCAGATCTTGTGACACGCAACTTGCAGGGTGATCAACGACTTAGCAAAGATCCTTGACAATAGAAGCGAAGCAGACTTGATCATACTCGACTTCAGTAAGGCATTTGACACTGTCCCCCACCAGAGATTGCAACGTAAGCTTGAATATGTGGGCATTAACGACAGCCTTCTACATTGGTTAAACATGTTCCTTACCAACAGACAGCAACGTGTGCTTCTTGAGGGGGCAGAGTCCCCTGAATCTCCAGTAACAGCCGAAGTGTCCCAGGGGACCGTGATGGGACCCTTACTTTTTCTCATTTACATCAACGACTTGCCAAATAGAGTCAAGTCCAAAGTCAGACATTTTGCAGATGACTGCATAATCTACCCTGAGATAAAAAATGACCAAGATGCTCAGCTGCTGCAAAACGATATTGATACATTATGTCAATGGGAGTCTCAATGGCAAATGTCCTTCAACTCATCTAAATGTTGTGCTATGCATGTCAGTCACAAAGTTAAACCAATCAACACGACATATGACATGAATGGACAAATTCTTGAAACAGTCACCCACCACCCATATCCTGGTGTTGAAATTAGCAAGGATCTTAACTGGGCATGCCACATCAATCAGAAGCAAATAAAATGCTGGGTATCCTGAGAAGAAACCTCCACTCCTGTAGTAAATCTGTCAAGGACACGGCATATAAGATACTCGTCCATCGAAAGCTTGAGTATTGTGCGGCCATGTGGGATCCCCATCAAGCTAACAATAAGTCGTCCATCAAAAAAATGCAACACTGTGCTGCTCGCTTTGTGTGAAACGACTACAGCAGGAAACCCAGTATCGTCAACATGCTCTCTAACTTTCAATGGGAACCACTTGAAAACTGATGTATTAAACTACGATTAATTTTCATTTTCAAAGAAGTTCACAACATCATTCCATCAAACATCCCAATTCCTCAGAGGGTCAGTTCAACTCGACAGCAAACTGGACCTCACATATTGGAAACTCCTTCATTCAATAAGATTTGCTACCAGTACTCCCTCTACCCAAGATCAACAAGAGAGAGGAATCTTCTGCCGCCAGACCTGCGCCGTATTTCTGACATTAATATTTTTAAAGATAGACTCAATCAAATCGATTTAGGAGATCTAGTCAAAAAAAGCTTACTTCACAATTTAACTCCCACGCCGTTCACACTGACTATGTTCTAACAGCCGTCTGGCAGTGCTTGCGCGGTACAAAGCAGAAGCATTATGGAGCAATGCACAAAATGCTGGAGCATTTATAGAGTGAAATGGACAGGCAACATTTTGGTTCAAGAGCCTTAGTCAGGATTAATAATGGCATTAATATAGCTGGGGTGGTGACAGAGCACTCAGCATGCTTAATTGGTTCATCAGTTCTTCTGAGAAGGTGTTCAATGTCTGCCTCCAAAGAAAATTCTGATAGATTGTCAGAAGCAACATGATTTTTTCTGGGATGCACTTCAACATGCTCATCTCATCTTTGAAAGCTCCTTCATGTCTTCCAGGCTCCTCCGTAACGGTCTAACCTCACCCAACTTAATGTGGTAGCTTACAGTCACACCAGTAGCTACAGCTACTTCACTTAAGTACGTTTTCTGATTTAAATGTGCCTTTTAAAGTTCAGTTGTAGTGTTTTCTGGCCACACAGCTAAATAAGGAGTTTGTACGTTCTCTTTAAGGAGTTTATACGTTCTGTGTCAGGAGCTCGTACGTTCTCCATCAGGAGTTCGTACGCTCTCCGTAAGGAGTTTGTACGCTCTCCATAAGGAGTTTGTATGCTCACCATCAGGAGCTTGTATGTTGTCTGTCAGGAGTTTTAACGATCCCTGTAAGGAGTTCTTCCATCAGGAGTTCGTACGCTCACTGTGACGAGCTCGTACGCCCTCTGCGAGGAGCTTGTACGCACTCTATAAGGGGTTTGTATGTTCTTCCTGTGATTGTATGGGTTTCCTTTGGGCATTCTGGTTTCCTCCCACATTCCAAAAAACACGTGTTTTGGGTTATTTGGCCACATGGGTGGCATGGGCTCGTTAGTCTGGAAAGACTTGTTACTGTGTTGTATTTCTAAATAAATTTAAAAAAAAACAAACTGGGTCATCAGTGTAATGTAAATATCATGTCTCTATCTTTTCCTTTAATAACAATGACCAATGCTTCACCTTTTGTCAAGTCAGTTCATTTTCTTATTTATTAAACGTTGTGAACATCTCCTCTGTATTATATAGAAGAGTACGGCATTAGAAAAGCTATTGTGCTGATCTTGATGCCAATTTATAGTAAATATCCTCTCCCTGTCCAGAATATAACCCATATCCCTCCATTTCTTTCATATTTAGCTCAGAAACTCCACCAAGCTGCTGCCTTTTTCCACTACTACCTCTGATAACCCATTCCAGGCACCTACCAGTCTCTGTAAAAAAACATGCCCCTCACATCACCTTTCAATTTATTTCCAACCTTAAAAACATGCTTTCTGCTGTTTCAGGGGAAAAGATGCTGACTACCTATCCTATCTATGCTTCCCATAATTTTTAAAAAACCTGGAACGGATTTCCTTTCAGTGTCCGCTGCTCCTTAAAGAACAACCCAAGTTTGCCCAATCTGTATTTCTGACTCATCAGAATCAGGTTTAATATCACTTTGATACTGTATGTCATAAAATTTATTGTGTTGCAGCAGTACGTTGCAAAATAGAATAATAAAAACTAAATTGCATAAATATATATGTATACAAAACTAAATTAGCTAGTGCAAAAAGAGGAAAACAATACACGGAGGTTGTGTTCATTGTCCATTCAGAGATCTGATGGCGGAGGGGAAGTTGTTCCTGAAACGTTGAGAGTGTGTCTTCAGGCTCCGAGAACATCCTCCTTGATGGTAGCAACGGGAAGAGGGTGTGTTCTGGGTAATGGGGGTACTTAATGATGGATGTCACCTTTTTGAGGCATCTCCTTTTGAAGGTGTGCTGGGCAGGTTAGTGCCTATGATGGATCTGGCTGAGTTTACAGCATTCTGTATCCTGGTAAACTACTCTGTATAGTTTCCTCAATCTTCAGATCCTTCCCATAAAAGGGTAACCACTACTCCAAGTACAGTCAAACTTGGGATTTATATAGCTGCAGCATGCCTTCCTTGCCCTCATACTCAACAGCCCAACAAATGAAGGCAAGCACAGCATACACCATTTGTGTAGCCATTTTCAGATAACAATGGATCTGGACCCTAAGATCCCTCTGTTCCTCAGTGCTATTAAGTGCCCGACGATTAAATGAATGCTTTCTCCTTTCATTTGTTCTCCCTAAGTGCCATACCTTGCAATTGCTCAGATTAAGTTCCAGCTGCTATTTATCTGCCTATATCAGTAACTGAGTTATATCTCACTGTACTCTTTGATAGTCATTGATGGACTGTTTACAACTGTACCAGCCGTTGTGTCATCCACAAACTTGCTAATCTACCAATTTATATTTTCATGCAAATCTTGATAAATTTCACAAACAAGAGGTCTCAGCACTGATTGTAATGGAAAACCACTGGCCGTGGACCTTCAGTCAGAATAACAGCTTCCCATTCCAACTCTCTGTCTTCTATGGGTCTCAAATTACCATGAGTGACCTTATCAAATGTCTTACTGCAGTCCATGTGGATAATGCCCATTGCCCTGCCCTCATCAAGCACCTTTGCAATCTCCTCAATAAACTCACATGCCATCAGACCCCAGTGACTTATCCACCTTAATGCATTTCAGAAGATCCAGCACTCCTTCCTCCTTAATCTCAAAATGTCCCAGTGCTCTAGCATGCTCTTTTTTGTTGTCACTATAATCTAATTTCTTCCTAAACCTTAAGTATGTTTATTTTTCTTACTGTATAAATTTGGGGCCTTTCAGGTCATTTAAGGATCCCTTATCTTATCATCCTTGTATTTACCCCTTACCAGAACACAGTGATCCTAAAATTTGCTCAGGTAATTTTTAAACAACTCCCACATGTCAGATATGGACTTGTCTAATAGCAGCTGCTCAGAATCAACACTCCTTAGCTCCTGACTTATCCTATCATAATTTGCCTTCCCTGAACTTAGCACCTTCCTGTAAGATCCAATTTTATCCTGTTTCATAAACATCTTAAAACATAATGTGTTGTGATCATGATTCTCAAAATGTTCACTCATTATCATGTCAGTCACTGAGCCTGATTCATTTCCCAAGACTCACCCTCAAATGTGTATTCTCTGAGTATTGCATTATCCATTATCAGTTGTGCATCCTCTCTACCTTTTTGTACCCAAGAATTTTGAACTACCAGTCCTGTGCCTCACAGAACCAGGTCTCTGTAATGATTACAACATCCCAATTTCATGTACTGATCTCGGCTCTAAGTTCTCTCTGTTTACTAATATATGCACGTTAGTACATCAGACCTATCATGTTTCTTAGGTTTCTAAATACGTCTGTTTGAAGGAGAAGGGATGGGAACCACTCTTCACTTGCTTTCATGACATGCTGATAAATGTTAGGCTGCAAGACCATAGGAAAGAAGACCAGAATGAAGTAATTTGAGCCATCGAGTCTGCTCTGCCATTCCAACAAGGTTGATTTATTATCCCTCTCAATCCCATTCTAAAGCCTTCTCCCTGTAATCTTTCATACCTTTCTGAATCAAGAGCCCACCAATCTCTGTTTTAAATATAGCCAATGACTTGGCCTCCACGACCATCTGTACAACGAATTCCACAGATTCATCACCCTCTGGCTAAAGGAATTCCTCCTCATCTTTGTTCTAAAGGGACGTCCCTCTATTCCGATGCTGCGTCCTCTGGTCCTAGACTTTCCCACTATTAGAAATATCCTGTTCATGTCTAATCTATCCAGATATGTCTGACAAATTTCAGTAAGTTCCCCCCTCCATTCTTCTAAACTCCAGCAAGTACAGCTCCAGAAGCCATCAAACATTCCTCCTACATTAACCCTCTAGTTTCCAGGATCATTCTCATAAACCTCTCCAATGCCAGCACATCCTTTCTTAGATATGGAGCTCAAAACTGCTCACAATACTACAAATGTGACCAGTCCATTGCAACAGCATTACATCTTTGCTTTTATATTCTGGACATCTTGAAATAAATGCTAACATGTTTGGAGGTGACATGTATAACATGTATAACATGCAGGGAAGGTATAGAGTACTATGAACCAGGTTTAGGTCAAAGGGACTAGATAAATTAAAGGTTTGGCATGGACTAGATGGGCTGAAGGGTCTGTTTCTGTGCTTTATGTTCTATGAATAATGATATTTACTTTCCTTCCTACCAACGCAACCTGCAAGTTAACTTACAACGAATCCTGCACTGGAACTCCCAAGAGCCTTTGCTACCCATTTAGAAAATAGACTGCACCTTTATTTCTTCTAATTTCTGCTAAAGTGCATGGCTGTACCCTTCTCTACACAATTGCTACTCCATTGCTCATTCTCCTAATCTATTGGTTCTTCTGCAGACTACCAGCTTCCTTGTATAGTAGGCAGCCATCGATCCCTGGGTATCATGGGTTTGCACCTCTGGTGGACTGTGTCCTCTCCAGGGCACAAGCCTGGGTGGGAAGATTTGAAAAACCGGCTGTTGCCCATGCAGTCGGTTCCCCCTCTCCACGTCACTGATGTTGTCCAAGGGAAGGGCAAGCGCTGATACAATTTGACAACAGTGTTGTCACAAAGGTTGCCAGAGTGAAGTTGTAAACAACATCAAATTGCGTTGGGGATCCCGGCTCCAGATTTCTTCCTCGGGATGTACTCCCGAAGCTTTTCCCATGTGTGGGTTTGGCCGCAAGACAGCGGAGGTTTAAAATCAGAATTTTCCTTCTCCTATGCGGGCTGCCATCCAAGGCTGACGAGCCCCACCTGCTTTGTCAACACTACCTATTTTCATATCATCTGCAACCGTTGTCCACAAAGCTATCTGTTACTTTCTTTTCATTCATTCATTTTACTGCTCAGCTTTAGGGTTTATACATATATTCCCCAGTGCATACTGATTTGGCCTCTTAACCATAAGCGGCATACAGACTGATTATTTTCTCCATGGCAGAAACAGTTTTTGTTTGTAGTTCAGATGTTTTGTTTGCTTCCATTTGCTTTGCTCCTTGTCAAACATGCATGCTGTTACCTTTAACAACTGGTTTTACAACCCTTGCATGTTTTTACTTTCCATTTCATCTCCTTAAACAATTTTCAATGTTTTCTCAAAGATTCATTGATGACAAACACCTCTGAATCCAGTCCTGATGAATTTTCACAGTAATCTATCTCTTAGCATCTATGAAAGTTTGCTACCTTAATCACAGTTGTTTCAATCAAACTTGAACTCTTGCGCATTCTTACTTGGGTTTGGAATAACATGATTATTCAACAGATGCAACAATTGTTTAAATTATTTAATACCTGATATTTTCTGGTTCAACAAGTTTCCTTTAAGTCATATGTAGAGGTCCTGGTGAAGAGTCTTGGCCTGAAAACTCGATGCTGCCTGGCCTGCTGAGTTCCTCCAGCATTTTAGACCATAAGACCATAAGACAAAGCAGCAGAAGTCATCCATTCGGCCCATCGAGTCTGCTCCGCCATTTTATCATGAGCTGATCCATTCTCCAATTTAGTCCCATTCCCCTGCCTTCTTACCATAACCTTTGATGCCCTGGCTACTCAGATACCCATCAATCTCTGCCTTAAATACACCCAATGACTTGGCCTCCACTGCTGCCCGTGGCAATAAATTCCATAGATTCACCACCCTCTGACTAAAAAAATTTCTTCGCATTTCTGTTCCGAATGGTTGCCCTTCAATCCTTAAGTCATGCCCTCTCATACTAGACTCCTCCACAACTTTGCCACATCCACTCTGTCCATGCCTTTCAACATTCAAAATGTTTCTATGAGGTCTCCCCTCATTCTTCTAAACTCCAAGGAATACAGTCCAAGAGTGGACAAACGTTCCTCATATGTTAACCCTCTCATTCCCGGAATCATTCTAGTAAATCTTCTCTGTACCCTCTCCAACGTCAGCACATCCTTTCTTAAATAAGGAGACCAAAACTGCCAACAGTATTCCAAGTGAGGCCTCACCAGTGCCGTATAGAGCCTCAACATCACATCCCTGCTCCTATACTCTATTCCTCTAGAAATGAATGCTAACATTGCATTCGCCTTCTTCACCACTGACTCAACCTGGAGGTTAACCTTAAGGGTATCCTGTACGAGGACTCCCAAGGGAAGAGTCAGGTAATAGAGAGTACCCCGGTGGCTGTGCCCCTTGACAATAGGTACTCCTGTTTGAGTACTGTTGGGGGGACAGCTTACCTGGGGGAAGAAACAGTGGCCGTGCCTCTGGCACAGACTCCGGCCCTGTAGCTCAGAAGGGTAGGGAAAGGAAGAGGAGGGCAGTTGTAAGGGGGTCAGATAGGTGATTCTGTGGATGCAGTCCAGAGACCCGGATGGTAGTTTGCCTCCCTGGTGCCAGGGTCCAGGATATTTCTAATGGCGTCCAAGATATCCTGAAGTGGGAGGGTGAGGAGCCAGAGGTCCTGGTACATATAGGTATCAATGACATAGGTAGGAAAAGGGAAGAGGTCCTGAAAGGAGAATATAGGGAGTTAGGAAGGGAGTTGAGAAAAAGGACAGCAAAGGTAGTAATCTTGGGATTACTGCCTGTGCCGCGCGACAGTGAGAGTAGGAATGCAATGAGGTGGAGGATAATGCGTGGCTGAGGGATTGGAGCAGGGGGCAGGGATTCAAGTTTTTGGGTCATTGGGACCTCTTTTGGCACAGGTGTGACCTGTACAAAAAGGATGGATTACACTTGAATCCTAAGGGGACCAAAATCCTGGCGGGGAGATCTGCGAGGGCTACTGAGGTGACTTTAAACTAGAATGGTTGAGGGGTGGGAATCAAATTAAAGAGACTAGGAGAGAGGAGGTTAGTTCACAACAGGGGGATGGGAACAAGTGCAGAGAGACAGAGGGGTGTAAAATGAGGGTAGAAGCAAAAAGTAGTAAGGTGAAAAGTAAAAGTGGCAGGCTGGCAAATCCAGGGCAAAAATCAAAAAGGGTCACTTTTCAACATAATTATATAAGGGCCAAGAGTGTTGTAAAAGCAAGCCTGAAGGCTTTGTGTGTCAATGCAAGGAGCATTTGTAACAAGGTGGATGAATTAAAGGTGCAGATTGTTATTAATGAATATGATATAGTTGGGATCACAGAGACATGGCTCCAGGGTGACCAAGGATGGGAGCTCAACATTCAGGGATATTCAATATTCAGGAGGGATAGACCTGAAAGAAAAGGAGGTGGGGTGGCATTGCTGGTTAGAGAGGAGATTAATGCAATAGAAAGGAAGGACATTAACCGGGAGGATGTGGAATCGATATGGGTAGAGCTGCATAACACTAAGGGGCAGAAAACGCTGGTGGGAGTTGTGTACAGGCCACCTAACAGTAATAGTGAGGTTGGGTATGGTATTAAACAGGAAATTAGAAATGCGTGCAATAAAGGAACAGCAGTTATAATGGGTGACTTCAATCTACATATAGATTGGGTGAACCAAATTGGTAAAGGTGCTGAGGAAGAGGATTTCTTGGAATGTATGCGGGATAGTTTTTTGAACCAACATGTCATGGAACCAGCTAGGGAGCAGGCTATTCGAGATTGGTTATTAAGCAATGAGGAAGGGTTAATTAGCAATCTTGTTGTGAGAGGCCCCTTGGGTAAGAGTGACCATAATATGGTGGAATTCTTCATTAAGATGGAGAGTGACATAGTTAATTCAGAAACAAAGGTTCTGAACTTAAAGAAGGGTAACTTTGAAGGTATGAGACATGAATTAGCTAAGATAGAGTGGCAAATGACACTTAAAGGGTTGACGGTGGATATGCAATGGCAAGCATTTGAAGATCGCATGGATGAACTACAACAATTGTTCATCCCAGTTTGGCAAAAGAATAAATCAGGGAAGGTAGTGCACCCGTGGCTGACAAGGGAAATTAGGGATAGTATCAATTCCAGAGAAGAAGCATACAAATTAGCCAGAAAAAGTGGCTCACCTGAGGACTAGGAGAAATTCAGAGTCCAGCAGAGGAGGACAAAGGGCTTAATTAGGAAAGGGAAAAAAGATTATGAGAGAAAACTGGCAGGGAACATAAGAACTGACTGTAAAAGCTTTTATAGATATGTGAAAAGAAAAAGATTGGTTAAGACAAGTGTAGGTCCCCTACAGACAGAAAGAGGTGAATTGCTTATGGGGAGCAAGTACATGGCAGACCAATTGAATAGCTACTTTGGTTCTGTCTTCACTAAGGAGGACATAAATAATCTTCCAGAAATAGTAGGGGACAGAGGGCCCAGTGAGATGGAGGAACTGAGGGAAATACATGTTAGTAGGGAAGTGCTGTTAAAAGTAAATTGAGGGGATTAAAGGCAGATAAATCCCCAGGGCCAGACTGTTTGCATCCCAGAGTGCTTAAGGAAGTAGCCCAAGAAATAGTGGATGCATTAGTGATAATTTTTCAAAACTCTTCAGATTCTGGACTAGTTCCTGAGGATTGGAGGGTGGCTAATGTAACCCCTCTTTTTAAAAAAGGAGGGAGAGAAAAACCGGGGAATTATAGACCGGTTAGCCTAACATCAGTGGTGGAGAAAATGCTAGAGTCAGTTATCAAAGACGTGATAATAGCACATTTGGAAAGCGGTGAAATCATCGGACAAAGTCAGCATGGATTTGTGAAAGGAAAATCATGTCTGACGAATCTCATAGAATTTTTTGAGGATGTAACTAGTAGAGTGGATAGGGGAGAACCAGTGGATGTGGTATATTTGGATTTTCAAAAGGCTTTTGACAAGGTCCCACACAGGAGATTAGTGAACAAACTTAAAGCACACGGTATTAGGGGTAAGGTATTGATGTGAATAGAGAATTGGTTGGCAGACAGGAAGCAAAGAGTGGAAATAAACGGGACCTTTTCAGAATGGCAGGCAGTGACTAGTGGGTATCGCAAGGCTCAGTGCTGGGACCCCAGTTGTTTACAATATATACTAATGACTTAGATGAGGGAATTAAATGCAGCATCTCCAAGTTTGCGGATGACACGAAGCTGGGCGGCAGTGTTAGCTGTGAGGAGGATGCTAAGAGGATGCAGGGTGACTTGCATAGGTTAGGTGAGTGGGCAAATTCATGGCAGATGCAATTTAATGTGGATAAATGTGAGGTTATCCACTTTGGTGGCAAAAACGGGAAAACAGATTATTATCTGAATGGTGGCTGATTAGGAAAAGGGGAGGTGCAACGAGACCTGGGTGTCATTATACACCAGTCATTGAAAGTGGGCATGCAGGTACAGCAGGCGGTGAAAAAGGCGAATGGTATGCTGGCATTCATAGCAAGAAGATTCGAGTACAGGAGCAGGGAGGTACTACTGCAGTTGTACAAGGCCTTGGTGAGACCACACCTGGAGTACTGTGTGCAGTTTTGGTCCCCTAATCTGAGGAAAGACATCCTTGCCATAGAGGGAGTACAAAGAAGGTTCACCAGATTGATTCCTGGGATGGCAGGACTTTCATATGATGAAAGACTGGATGAACTAGGCTTATACTCATTGGAATTTAGAAGATTGAGGGGGTATCTTATTGAAACGTTTAACATCCTAAAGGGATTGGACAGGCTAGATGCAGGAAGATTGATCCCGATGTTGGGGAAGTCCAGGATGAGGGGTCACAATTTGAGGATAAAGGGGAAGCCTTTTAGTACTGAGATTAGGAAAGACTTCTTCACACAGAGAGTGGTGAATCCGTGGAATTCTCTGCCACAGGAAACAGTTGAGGCCAGTTGATTGGCTATATTTAAGAGGGAGTTAGATATGGCCCTTGTGGCTAAAGGAATCAGGGGGTATGGAGGGAAGGCTGGTACAGGGTTCTGAGTTGGATGATGAGCCATGATCATACTGAATGGCGGTGCAGGCTCGAAGGGCCGAATGGCCTACTCCTGCACCTATTTTCTATGTTTTCTATGTAAGTTCCGTTGCAACTCAGAACTTTGAATTCTCTCCCCATTTAAATAATAGTCTGCCCGTTCATTTCTTCTGCCAAAGTGCATAACCATACACTTTCCAACATTGTATTCCAACATTCATTTGCCACTTCTTTGCCCTTTCTTCCAATCTATCCAAGTCTCTCTGCAGACTCTCCACTTCCTCAGCACTACCGGCCCCTCCACCTACCTTCATATCGTAAGAAAACTTAGCCACAAAGCCATCTATTCCATAATCCAAATCGTTGATGTACAATGTAAAAAGAAGTGGCCTCAACACGGACCCCTGTGGAACACCACTGGTCACCGGCAACCAACCAGAATAGGTTCCCTTTATTCCTGCTCTCTGTTTCCTGCCAATCAGCCAACGCTCTATCCATGTATGTAACTTTCCTGTAATTCCATGGGCTCTTATCTTGTTAAGTAGCCTCATGTGTAGCACCTTGTCAAAGGCCTTCTGAAAATCCAAATATACAACATCCACTGCATCTCCCTTGTCTAGCCTACTTGTAATTTCCTCAAAAAAATTGTAATCGGTTTTTCAGGCAGGATTTTCCTTTAAGGAATCCATGCTGAGTTCTGCCTATCTTGTCATATGCCTCCAGGTACTCTGTAACCTCATCCTTGACGATCGACTCCAGCAACTTCCCAACCACCGATGTCAAGCTAACAGGTCTATAATTTCCTTTTTGCTTCCTTGCCCCCTTCTTAAATAGCGAAGTGACATTTGCAATCTTCAGTCCTCTGGAACCATGCCAGAATCTATCGACTTTTGAAAGATCATTGCTTATGCCTCCGTGACCTCCACAGCTACTTCCTTCAGAACACGTGGGTGTATTCCATCTGGTCCGGGAGATTTATCTACCTTTAGACTATTCAGTTTCCTGAGTACTTTCTCTGTAGTAATTGTGACTGTGCACACTTCTCTTCCCTGCCACCTTTGAGTGTCCGGTATACTGCTGATGTCTTCCTCAGTGAAGACTGATACAAAATACTCGTTCAGTTCCTCCGCCATCTCCTTATCTCCCATTACAATTTCTCCAGCATCATTTTCTATCGGTCCTATATCTACTCTCACCTGTCTTTTACTCTTTATATACTTGAAAAAGCCTTTAGTATCCTCTTTGATATTATTTGTTAGCTTCCTTTCACAGTTAATCTTTTCCCTCTTAATGACCTTTTTAGTTTCCTTTTGTAAGCTTTTAAAAACTTCCCAATCCTCTGTCTTCCCAATAATTTTTGCTTCCTTGTATGCCCTCTCCTTTGCTTTAACTTTGGCTTTGACTTCTCTTGTCAACCATGGTTGCATCTTTTTTCCACTCGAAAATTTCTTCTTTTTTGGAATATACCTGTCTTGCACCTTCCTCACTTCTCGCATAAACTCCAGTCACTGCTGCTCTGCTGTCTTTCCCGCCAGTGTCTCTTTCCAGTCAACTTTGGCCAGTTCCTCTCTCATGCCACTGTAATTTCCTTTACTCCACTGAAATACCGACACATTAGATTTCGGCTTCCCTATTTCAAATTTCACAGTGAATGCAATCATGTTATGATCACTGTCTCCTAAGGGTTCCTTCACCTCAATCTCTCTAATCACCTCCAGTTCATTACACAATACCCAGTCCAGTACAGCCGATCTCCTAGTGGGCTCAACAACAAGCTGTTCTAAAAAGCCATCTCGCAGACATTCTACAAATTCTCTCTCTTGAGATCCAGTGCCGGCCTGATTTTCCCAATCCAGTCGCATGTTAAAAACCCCTACAATTATCATAACACTGCCCTCCTAACAAGACTTTTCTATTTCCTGTTGTAATTTGTTGTCCACATCACTGCAACTGTTTGGAGGCCTGTATATAATTGCCATCAGGGTCCTTTTACCCCTGCAATTTCTTAGCTCAACCCATAAAGATTCTGAACCTTCTGATCCTATATCACCTCTTTCTAATGATTTAATATCATTTCTTACCAATAAAGCCACGCCTCTCCCTCTGCCTACCTTCCTATCCTTCCGATACACTGTGTATCCTTGGACGTTCAGCTCCCAGAGACATGCATCCTTTCGCCACGTCTCAGTGATGGCCACACAATCTGTAGCTGTACGACAAGATCCTCCCCCTTATTCCTTATGCTGCATGCATTTAAGTATAACACCTTAAGACTAGTATTTGGTACTTTTCGCTTTGGTTTCACTGCAACTTTTCTACACTGCAACTTATCCCAATGGCTACAAATTTGCCCCATCACCTGCCTGTCTTTCCTGACATCTTTACTGCTCATTATCTTTCCCCTTCCTCCGTTCTATCATTCCGGTTCCCATCCCCCTGTCAAATTAGTTTAAACCCTCCTTAACAGCTCTATTAAACTTTCCCGCCAGGATATTGGTCCCCTTTGGGTTCAGGTATAACCTGTCCTTTTTGAACGGGTCATACTTCCCCCAGAAGAGATCCCAATTATCCAAGAATCTGAAGCCCTGCCCCCTGATCTGCCTAATCCTACTATTCTTGCCCTCGCTAGCACGTGGCACAGGTAGCAATCCTGAGATTACTACCCTGGAGGTCCTGCTTCTCAGCTTCCTTCCTAACTCCCAGAATTCTCTCTTCAGGGCCTCCTCCTTTGTCCTCTCTATGTCATTGGTACCAACATGTACCAAGACGACTGGCTGCTCACCCTTCCCCTTCAGAATATTCTGGACCCAATCCGAGTTATCCCGTACACATCCCATTTTGTATGTGTTGTTCGAATAGATCTGTGTCTGCTTTCGTCAACAATGTTGTGTGCAGTTAAAAAAAAGAAATATCACTGCCATCTCTGATCTTCAAGGTCCTTTCTTTTACTTTTTGCATTCTTTCCTCATTGTTGCCACATTACTCTTGTACTCCAGGACCCTATTAATAAAGACCATTGCCGCACTCAAAGAACTGTGCACATATATCCCACTGAATTGTCTATCTGCGCAACCCTTTCAGGATCGGGTTCTCTAGGTGATACAGCCTCTTATTCCAAACAAAAAGTCAGTAAATCTGATCCATTTCTGCTCTTTCAAGTTCATTACACCTCTGTTTTGTGTTATCTGCAAATTTGGCAATTGTGCCCCATACATGAAAATCCAACTCAACTCATTAATATACAGTATGTTAAAATCAGCCGCTTTAGTAGCAAAAACTGGGGAGCATCAGTATACACTTCCTTTAGTCTGACAATACCCTTTCACTACTACACACTGCTTCTAGTCATACAGACAACGTTCTTCACAAACTCCTTCACTTCCTTTAATGTTGTGGCCTACAATTTAAATTGAATTACAGCATTCAAAATGGAACAGCTACTCCATATACTTTGATAATTCAGCAAGAGGTGACCTGTAACAACTCCGTCAATTGGTGTTGTGGGTGATTTTGCGGTTGAGTTGGTTTCTTATGCCAACAAATTTTAGTCTAATGTCCATTTTTACCAATTGACCTATGATTTATTACCTTGAGGTTGTGACCCAGACCGAGATTGCTGTGAATTTCTGGCAAACCATATTTCCATTTTTCCAAGCTAAATGTATAAAATATATAATCATAAAGAATTATCTATAAATAAATAAGAAGTGATAGTTAAAATTGAAAGTTAAGAAAGACTTATGAGCAAAGAAGTTATGGATGACCAAAACATCCTGTGGCCTACAGTGACAAACCAAAGAACTCAGGAAATGAGTAATTCACTGAAGTTGGGATTAGTGGAGAGAAAATGCTGCCAGGTAGGTAGGTCGCCAGCACTGCTCTTGGACATGAACCACATCCTAATGCTGCATTGTCCAATTTGGCAGAGCAATAACCACCAGGACTCTGTTCGGACATGAACCCCACCTTAATGCTACATTGTCCAATTTGGCAGAGCAATAACCACCAGGACTCTGATTTTGTCCATATTCTTGGGCCAAAACTGCTGTCACATATCCACACTTCTGGTTGACACAAAGGGCAAACGGTCTGGTGTATCAGGGATTCCTAACGTGGGCGGAGTACTTAAAGTTTGAAAAGCTTCCTTCTGTTCTTTATTAAAAGTCACAGGGTTAACAGAGTGCAGACTAGTGAGTGGCTGAACAATTTCAGTGTATGAATCCACCCATGCCCTGCTGTAGTTGCACAAACCCAGAAATTACTGAAGTTGCTGAAGTGTCGTAGGTCATTTTTCTGTTACAGCCGCCTTTGCCCAATCTTCAGTGATTTCTCATTTGCCTCAGGAAATATTCTGTCCCAAATAAACCACTTCCTCTTGTTGCAATTGTGCCTTGTCCAAATTTGCTTTGTGTCCCTTGGAGGCTAGATACGTGATCAAATAAAGTACATCACAGTCATGTTGATCTGTCGTCTCAGAGGCAATCGGGATATCATCCACATATTGTATGATAGTTGAGTTAGTGTGTGGAGAGTCCCTTAGATGTTGTCTAAAGGCCATGTGGTAGAGAGTAGAACTATTGTGAAGTCCCTGTGGTAGCCTCGTCCACTGATACTGTTGACCATAAACTGTAAAAGCCAACCATGGTTGACATTCATACATCAGTGGTAGCAACCAGTAACCACCCGCCTTATCAATAACTGTAAACTACTTATATGATGGGTTCAAGGTATTGAAGAGAGTTGATGGATATTCCACCAGAGGGGTTAACTTGGCAATACATTGATTGGCAATCCTGTAATCCACCATCAGGCGGCACCTAATTAATTAGCTTGTTTATTTTGGCTTTTTCTTAAAGATGTGCTGGGTTTGTTCCGGCTACCGCCACACCGCTGCATTCTTCGCGGCAATGTATTGGTCTGCGGCCCAGAGGTTGGGGACCACTGAGGTAGGGGGTTGAAATTGCAGTTGAACTTGTAATTGAACAGGCGCTTGAACCTGTGGTCAGAATCATTGATAAAATTGTTGTTGAGACTGTGGTTGAACCTAAGGCTGAAATTGTTGTTGTGGTTGATTTTGTGGTTCAGTTGGTTTCTTATGCCAACAAATTTTAGTCCACTGTCTTTTTTTACCAATTGGGTTGTGACACAGACCGAGATGCTGTAAATTTCAGTTCCACTTGTCCTGTTAGTTAACAGATGTAGACAGTTGGTTCATCTGTTCTGATCTTATTCAGACTTCAATATCTCACTCGATTTGTTTGGTAGTTCGCACCAGATCACTGTAGAATCAACTTGCTTTTCTTAGCCTCACCGTTTTGACAACATCCGGTTTAAAGCCATCCACGAAGGTCGACTTGACAGGGCCATATGCAGATTCTTCTTTATTATCTTCGGTTATTCCTTGAACTCCTGAGTAGCTGATCCAAACTATCCAACAGTGTTCTTCATATTCAGAAACATCCTCTGAAGCCTTTTCTTTGCAATCAACCACTTTTCCTCCAATCAATCTGTATTGGAGCTTGTTCTTCTGACCATTTCTTAAATAGATCACAACCACCAGGTAAATTCTGTTTACCCTCTCCGATACCTTCCTCAGCTCAGCATGTCAACCGTCTTATTTGCTGAGAAGACAACATGGTAGCTAAAATTTGGATGCCATCATATGGAAGAAATTTGTATATGTTCTTAATTCCAGTACAGGTGTAACCTAGGTAAATTAATACCAAAAGATGTATTGTTAGAAAGACCCACCTATTTAGGGATGAAAAAAAGACTTACTGAATTTTTTACAAAAAGAGAAATTGAAAAAAATTAGCTATGTGAGAACAAGGCATGGCTGACGAGGCATGGGCAACTGACAGAAAATGCAGCAAACTATTAGAAACTAAAGATAAAAACTGTTAAAAGTGGAATTCGTAGGAGCATATCTACCCTACTTACTTGAAACCCTCAAGATGAAACCCCTGGAGGAGAGACAATAGCAATAAAAGATTTATTGAAGCTATGGCTATAACAAGCAGCAGCTGTATGAGACAATATCGGCAGAGAGTAGTGCCCAAGATCTCTGCTGGTAACTGGGAATTACTTCTGTTATATCATACCAAGTGATTTGGTGAGGTAAAATACTTCTACTGTTCCGAGTGTATAACTTGTGTGTGAAATATGTTCAGTGGCATTGTCACTGAGAAATGTTTGGAAGTGACAATGTTATATGAGTTATTTTGAAACAGAAAATAGAATGTGTATGCGAACTTACAGATTGTAATCCTAATGTATACAGGTCTGGTATTTTTGTGTAAGTTTTGTGAATCGACTTTCTGTGGATGACCTACCATTTCATCTAACGAGCCAAGAAACAAGATGGCGAGCTACCCAAGATCGAAGAACCAATGTGGGAATGGAATTTTAAAGATAAGTTTTTTTTCCCAGAAGAATTGATTATTTTTGCAAGGACTTTGATCAAAGTTATTGAATAAGATTTATGTCGTTTAAAAGTTGTGAGAAGTTTTTTAGGGGTTGAATTTAAATTTGTAGACATACTGACTGTCACAGTGGGGGGCGTTGGGAGCAGACCCAAATGCAAGACACAGACACTGAAGTACAAGGAACAGGACTTGACTAGAGCAGGGACGTGGCAGGATATAGACAAGGAGCAGGGACATGAACGCAGACTTGGGCTAGGACAAGAAACCAGGAACCCGGACAAGGAACTATGAACTAGGAGCCTGGGCATGGGAAAGCGGGACCAGGACTAGGAATCATGGACTTGGAGCCTGTGCTTGGACTCCGAGCCAGAGACTGAACAAGGACCCAGAACCTGGGTCTTGCCTTTGGCTCGGACCCCAGAACTAGGCAAGGACATGACATGGCTACCAGACTGGAGGCTGGGGTCTTGAGGCTTGAGGCTTGGAGACAGGCTTGGGGTCTTGAGGCTTGGAGACAGGCTTGGGGTCTTGAGGCTTGGAGAAAGGCTTGGGGTCTTGAGACTTGAGGCTTGGAGACAGGCTTGGGGTGTTGAGGCTTGAGGCTTGGGGTCTTGAGGCTTGAGGCTTGGAGGCAGGCTTGGGGTCTTGAGGCTTGAGGTGGAGACAGGCTTGGGGTCTTGAGGCGTGAGGCTTGGAGACAGACTTGGGGTCTTGAGGCTCTTGAGGCTTGGAGACAGGCTTAGGGTCTAGGCTCTTGAGGTTTGAGGCTTGGGGTCTTGGCTCTTGAGGCTTGAGGCTTAGGGTCTTGGCTCTTGAGACTTGAGGCTGGGGTCTTGGCTTTTGAGACTTGAGTCTGGGGTCTTGGGTCTTGAGGCTTGAGGCTGGGGTCTTGGGTCTTGAGGCTTGCAGGCTGGGGTCTTGGGTCTTGAGACTTGAGTCTGGGATCTTGGGTCTTGAGGCTTGCAGGCTAGGGTCTTGGCTCTTGAGGCTGCAGGCTGGGAGCTGGGGTCTTGGAATGCAGAGGCTGATAACTCGGAGGCTGGAGCTCAGAGACAGACTGGGAACTGTACATCAACATAGAGCAGGGACTTATCCTTCGAAAAGCTGGGACTCATCTTTAACACAACACTAACATGAGACTGGACAGATCATAGACATAGAGCCGGGACTTATCCTTAGACAAGCCGGAACTCAACTTCAGCTCCACACCAAGGTGGGTAGGTCCCTCCGTCAGGTAACATCAGAACAGCAGGACTTACCCAACAGAGGCAAGGACAAGAAAAGACAAACACCAAAGGATGACAGACAGTTCCATCTCTGCATTGGGGTTTCTCCGAGTCATAGTTACGGCCAGCGACCTAGGCTGGCTATGGAAACAGCCGGATTTCTACCTAGATCAGAGTGGCTGACAGCCACTCAGCTGGCCCGGGAAACAGCCAAATCCATACCACAAAGACGGCTCCGACTACCGACAGCAAGGCTCCATGAAGCGATGGTTTTCTAACCCGGCCGAAAGATGGCAAGTGGCCACTCTAGCCATCAACTGGCAGGTTGCTCCCAGGGAACCTTGACAAGACAAACCTGCCACCCCCAGTCATTCCCAAGGCTACTTATATTCCAAGCCCCAAGAGGGGAATCAGGTGCCTATGATTAACTCAACCAAAAGAAGGGACAGCTGGAAGACCCGGAGTACTGAGTCCACGGACCGGACCGTGAACCAGAATGCGGGCTTCACGGGTCACACCATGACACTGACCTGAACTTAAATTGAGGTTAATCATAATAGTTATGAATAGGAATTCAATTAGTTTTCTAACTAACTAGTGATAACTAATAAGGAAAAGTTAGTTTGTAAATTTTTAAATAGGGAATTACAGGAGATTAAATTAGTTGGAGAAATTGGAATAATAAAGTTATTCCAATAAATATCACTGGTTGTAATTAAAAAGAAATTCGTTTTTTGTTGATAGCTGAGATTTGGAATCTAAACAGAATGTTGGAATTTTGAATTGTTCTTACTCATGTCAATATTTTGTATATATTACTGTTTTTATAAACAGATCTTAACCCCAGAAGTGTGTGTTTTCTATTCACTATTTCCTTCTGATGCCTTGAGTTTCTGATGGCCTACTAGCACCTTGTGTAGTACTATGTCATTTGATTTTCTCAGAATAAGTGCAGTGACCATTCACATGAGATAAGACAAGTACTACAGAGGTGTAACATAACATTTGGCGAGCCAGCCAGGAAGAAGTTTATTAGATAAATGCCAATACACTCATTAGGATACAAAGTGCTAAGAGAATCTTATTGTTTAAACTCACTTTTGTTCAATTAAGACCGACATTGAAAGAAAATGGAATTCATAGAGGAAAAGGGTGTCAAAATCTCAAATGCTGTTTTAGACACTGAAGCAGAAAAAGATGAGGAAATACTAGACTTTCTGAAAGGATGTGGTTCAGTTGCTAGAGTTATTCCTCTAACTGACCTTAGTGCAGAATCGCCTAAATCCCTCAGTGTAGAGTACAACTTTGATTCTGCTCTCCAGAAGATCTCCAGCCTTTGCTACTGCACACTCAACAGGCAAGAGGTGACCAAAAAGTTTCCTACCATGTAGTTACTTTAGCCAGTGATTACACTCAGAAAGTTGGAAAAGACACCACTCAAGCTCACCTTGGTGAGCTGAAAACCTTAGTGGGAATGATTATGATGAAATTCTGAGAGAGATGTTACCCCAGATCAGTGAAACATTTCTATTGAGATTAGGGAAACAGTCACTAGTCAGACTGCTGGAGAAGTATGTAACAAGTCACAACTCTTCAATTCAGAGTAGGCTCCTCTGATTCTAACCAGCCAGAAACAGCTCCAGCTGCTATGCAGAATAACTCAATCCCTGAAATTCAATCTAATGGAGTTACGGTAAAGCCATCCTTCTCTCTCAATAATCTAAACCCTCCAGATAGTCAAAGAGTCATAGCCAAGCATATTGTGCACAGTAATGACTTGATGGCTCATGGCAATCCACCAGTAAGGCTCCGAACTATCTCTGGTAGAACCCCTCATCCACCTAATGAGGTGGATTATGAGACTTGGTGTGTTAGTGTTGAACTGCTCTTGCAAAACCCAAGTGTGTCTGATCTTCTTAGAACACGGAAAATATGTTCAAGTATTCTTCCACCATCTTCTGACATCATCAAGTCAATAAGCCCTGGAGCTTCACGCACTAATTAGATTAGATTATGAGGAAACTCAGTGCTCTTTTATTGTCATTTAGAAATGCATGCATTAAAAAATGATACTGTGTTCAGAATGATATCACAAGAAAACACAGGACAAATCAAGACTAAAACTGACAAAACCACATAATTATAACATATAGTTTACAACAGTGCAAAGCAATACCATAATTTGATAAAGAGTAGACCATGGGCATGGTAAAAAAAAAGTCTCGAAGTCCAGATGGACTCATCAACTCATGCAGACGGCAGAAGGGAGAAACTGTCCCTGCCATGAGCCTCCAAGCGCTGCCAACTTGCCGATGCAGCACCATTGGAAGCACCCGACTGCAGCGGACTCTGAGTCCGTCTGAAAACTTCGAGCCTCCTACCAGCCCCTCCGACACAGCCTCTCCGAGCACCATCCTCTGCCAAGCACTTCGACCCCGCCTCGGCCGCCGAGCAACAAGCAAAGTCGAGGACTTGGGGCCTTCTCCTCTGGAAATTCTGGACCACACAGTAGCAGCAGGAGTTACATACAACTCCTACATTCAGCTTTTGCCACCAAGGACGATGGTGATGAATTATTCACCAAATTCATGAACACGGTACAGAACATGGGTGAAAACCCCTCTGCCTACCTACAGTGGCTACAAGTAGTGTTGACATTGACTGTAAAGTGAGGTGGAATTGTTGAACCTAAGATTAACAAACATCTCTTCCAACAGTTTTGTAGGGGATGCTGGGACAACTTCCCAATGTTAGAGCTACAACTGGAACAGGAAAAACAAAACCCACAATCATTTACTGAACTATTGATCTTTCTATTGTATCGAAGAAGACAAGCATGCTTCCCGAACCACACACATGAAGCAGCATTTAGGGACAGTCAAACATCATGTCGTTATACAGTCTCAGTCCGCAGGCATCTGTAAAGAAGATGATGTAGCACAGCTAACTTCTCAACTGACTAAACAGATCGCTGAGCTTCAAAGTCAGCTAGCTACTCCACAAGTTACGGAACAGCAGAAGGTAAAAGGGAGCTCTAAGACAGCAAGTGAGATGCCACCAAATGGAAAGGCTAACACAAAGGATAAACTAGATTCTACAACTACTAACAACCAGCCAAGTGTAAAACCAAATCCTTGGTACGTATTTAAATGTGGAGAACACGGGCGCATAGCCAGCTCCTGCTGCTACAAATCCAATCCAGCATTAATAGCAGAAGAGAGAAGACAGCTTGAAAAAAGACGGAGTGAGTGGGAGTCATATCATGGTACTCCTAAGCCTCAATTTAAACGTTTGTAGAAGCAGTTCCTGTTGCAGGATAAACAGGAACTGATGTTGGCAAAGCATGTCCCAAAAGCTCCAAGATCTTGCTTGGTGAAACAGAGTCCAGAAGACAGACCTACCTAAGAGATTAGTTTGCACAACGTGCACTACTCAAGTAAGCCTAGCTGGTAGAAAATGCAATAGTTTATTAGATACAGAATCACAGGTCACTACCATCTCTATGATCACAACTTGTCAGACCTACCAGTTCACTTACACTTTTATGGCTTTGACCAATTCCAAATAGCTTTCAGTCCTTGACCTAAAATCTGCTTATTACCAGATAGAGGTTGAAGAAGCCAATGAGCCTAAAACCGCCTTTGTGTGTCCTCTAGGATTCCATGAATTCAATAGGATGCTGCAAGGCATTACAAACATGCCAAGCACATTTCAGTGACTCATAGAGATATGCATGGCTGGTATAAACCTGAGGGAAGTCATTGTCTTCATAGACGACATCATTGTGTTCTCTAAAGACTTGGATGAGCATGAGGAAAAACTTAAGAGAATCCTGAATCAACTCAGAGATTATGGTCTGAAGTTAGCTCCAGGGAAGTGTGTTTTTGCACAGACCTCAGTCAAATAGTTTGGACATATTGGGTCTCATCAAGGAGCTCAAACTGACTGACAAAATAGTTGTGGCCAAACCCTGGCCAATTCCCGGTAATCTGAAGGAAATGAAGACCATCCTTGGATGGATCGGATATTACCGCCAACTTACCAAGAATTTTTCTCAAAAAGTTAAACCGCTCAATGATTTGACATCACGGTACCTACCAGAAAGAACTCCAAGGCGAAGAATATTAGCCAGTATCATCATCCAAAAGATCCATTTGGAGGATGTAGGACAACCACATGTCAAGAAGCATTCGACCAAATCAGAAAGGAACTTCCATCTGCTTCAGAGTTGGTGTTTGCTAACCTTCAGCCACCATACATTTTATACACAGATGCCAGCACTACTGGTTTAGGGGCTGTCCTCTACCAAGAGCAGGATAGCCACCTTAGGGTCATCGCCTATGCCAATTGGGGACTCTCCCATAGCAAATCAAGATAATTTGCTCATAAATTAGAGTCCTTAACCCTACAATGGGTAGACAGTTAAAAATAACATGATTATCTTTATGGTAGTTCATTTGCTGTGTGCCTTGCGTGTTTTTCACTGCTAGATTGGATACAACCAGTTACAGGTGGCTAGCTGCTCTGTCAACTGATAATTTTAAGCTACAAAATAGGTCCAGGAAGCTGAAGAATAATGCTGAGGGGTTTTCCCAATGACCACAATGACCAGATGATGTCTTGTCACAGAAAGAGCGGGAACACATCTTGAAGTTTACTGAAAGTCATCTGGTGAACTCAGGTGATGCAGTTGAAGAAGAAGAAAGTCCAACTGACTCTGAAGAGGAAGGGGATGAGGTTTGTTACCTCAGACCAAGACTTGACATTATAGATGAACCTCCTAGAAGTTGAGAAACTTGTGAACAGTCACACAGAAGAAATGTGGGCTTCAACCTAAGTCCAAACCAACTACTTACAACCACTCCAGTGGCAGTGCTGGAATCCCAAAGAATTGCAAGTTACTTACCTGATGTAGAGGAATCCATGGTAGAAAACTTACCTGTGAGTCCTGAAGAAAACCCAGTGAAAGAAACAACAACTGAGGAAATGAGTAATCAGTGTGTCCTACCTGATGGCAGAAGTCTGGAAATTTCATCAATCCCAAATGAGTCTGAGATTCAACAAGAAAAAGAGACTCGTGATGAAGCGTTGACTAGAAAACACATGACAAATGAAAATTCTCACAAAGGAGAACCTGAGCTCAGAAGGTCTTCCAGACGCAGAGAAAAACCTAGAGCTCTAACATATCCTGAGCTAGGAAATCCTATAGTGACAATAGTTCAGCCATGTAGGTCTCTTCCAGATTTCACATATGTTGAACACCCTAAACCTATTGCAGTGCAATCTGAAGCTGCATGCAAAGGGACTTGCACAAATTCAAAGGGGGAGGGTTAACTAAACCCAAAGCTGTAATGTTCGAAGCTCTACCTGTGGAGGGATGAAAATGAGGTTTACAGAATTTTAAAGAAAGAACTCGAGAAAAAAAGTTATGTGAGAATGAGGCGTGGCTGATGCAGCAAGGGAATGTGAGAGAAACACAGCAAACTATTAGAAACTAAAGATATGAAACAATTAAAAGTGGGATTAGTAGTGAGTATCTCTACCCTATTTACTTGAAAACCTCAGGGTGAAACTCCTGATGGAGAGATGATAGTGATAAAATATCTATTGAAGCTACAGAAAATTTTTTGGGTCGAACCAATTTATTTTAGTAAGTCCTATTATATCTAATTTCTTTTTTCAACCTTCCACTATGGATCAAGCTTATTTAGATTGGAAACTCAAAGGTATAGTACGATTTCATGACTTATTTTTAGATAATTGTTTTATGTCCTTCGAACAACAACCTAATAAATATAATTTGCCTGGATCTCACTTTTTTAGATATCTACAGGTTAGAAACTTTTTAATTACTGTTTCTCATAATTTTCCACATCAAGATCCAATGGATAATTTGGAAAAAATTTTAGATTTAAATCTTTTTCAGTAAGGTGTTGTAGCAATTATTTATAATATAATTATGAATTTATGTCCTGATGTATCTAATAAAATTGAAACTGATTGGGAAGGAGAACTTAAGATCACTGTACCGATTGAAAAATGGGAAAAAATTCTTCAGTTAATTAACTCATCCTCTATATGTGCTAAGCATAGGTTGATACAGTTTAAAGTAGTGCAGAGGGCTCATATGTCCAAAGATAAACTATCTCGTTATTACTCTTATATAAATCCTATTTGTGATAGATGTCATTCCGAGATAGCTTCTTTAACTCACATATTTTGGTCATGTCCTTTGTTGAAAAAATATTGGAAAGATATTTTTGATGTTATTTCAACGGTTTTGAATATAGACTTACAACCTCACCCAATTACTGCTATTTCTGGGTTACCAATGATAGAATTAAATCATTTAACCTCTTCAGCTTGTCGAATGATTGCATTTCTTACTTTAATGGCTAGAAGATCTATTTTGTTGAATTGGAAAGAGATTAATTCTCTTTCATTGGTTTTCTCAAACTATGCTGTATGATCCCTATATTAAATTCGAAAAGACTTGGAGGCCATTTATTCAACATTTTCATATGATGTAATTTGACCTTTTCCAAACTTATTTTACTTCTCTGTAATGTTGGTTGAGAGAAATGGAGTCATCAACACTAAGGTTTTCTCCTTTCTCTTTTTTTTATGATGTTACAAAAGAGCCCATCTCTTTTTTTTTAGTTTAGTTGATTAATTCTGTTTAGATTAGGTTTTTTTGGGGGGTGGGTTATAATTCTCTTTTCCTTTTTCATGATTTATTTTAGATATTTTTCTTTGTTATATATTGTTCATTTGTATCCTATGTGATTGGGAGTTTTATCATTTAAGTGTCAACTGGCTTTATAATCACTTATGCTAACTATAACAATGTATTCCCAATAACTCTGTACCATTATTATGTTATGTTTATTTTTATGAAACTAATAAAAAGATTGAAAAAGAAATAAGCTACAGCTATAACGAGACATTATCAGCAGAGACGAGTATCTGTGTAACCGGGAATTAATTCTGTTAAATTATACCAAGGGATTTGATAAGGATTTTTTTTGTGTAAGTATTGCGAATCGACTTTCCGTGGATGATAAACTATTTCATCCAAGGAAACCAGAAACAAGATGGTGAGCCACCCAAGATAAAGAAGCAGCAAGGGAACAAAATGCGTAATGACATATAGGATATAATACGGTTGGATATTTATGTTTATTTTCATTTGAAGGATCTGAATTTGACTTTCTGCAAGAACCAATTATTTTTGCAAAGATTTTGATAGGTTACTGAATGAGATTTGTTTTGCTTAACAGTCGAGATGTTGAAGAATTGTGACGCTGAGATCCTACTGACTGTTGATGGAGTAGCAGTGCTTTTATAGATGCTCCTACTCTTTTTAATTTACTGCTTCCAACTTGTTTCGAAAACTTACTTTTAAATGCAATTTTGCTTTATGATGAGTCGTGCTAAAGCTACTAAAAAAGAAGAAGACCCTCCGGTAACTTCGGAATCTATTATGGTGACACTTGGGAAACATAAAAATGAACTTTCGGAGGAGTTACAGCAACTTAACGCTGAATTTAAATGGTTGGATGGAAAATTGGATTCTATTCAAAAAACTTTAAGTGAACACTATAAAAGGATAAAAGAGAACGAAGACATTTTGACGAAGTTCAACGTGAAGATTGACGACCTGAGATAAACAGTTAAAGGTTAATGAATCATTAAGACAGAAGATTATCCACTTAGGAAATAGAAACAGAAGAAATAATCTATGTATTCTGGGTTTCAAAGAGTCAATGGAAGGCAATCAACCTTTGGAATATTTTGCAAACCTTTTGGCTAATTTATTTCTGAATATTTTAAGATCACCTAAAATAGACCGAGCTCACAGATCGCCTGTACCAAGACCTCCTCCAGGAGGACGACCCCGCTCAGTATAATTTGTCTTCACGACTTTCAAACAAAGGAACTTTTAATTCGTGAATCTCGTTGGAAAGATATGATTGATTATGAAGACCAGAAGTTCAGAATTGTGGAAGATTTTTCACCTGAGGTGTTGAATGAACGTTTCAAGTTTAAAAAAGTCATGTCTGAGCTGTATAATAAAGGTTTGAAGCCCTCTCTTCGATACCCTGCTCATCTTGGAATCATTTTTAAAAATGGTTCTCTTCTCAGAGGTGGTTTCGCTCGACTGAAGAGGTGCAGGATTTCTTGAGTGCCGAATCAACTTCAGAAGTTTAACTGTTCAATAACTCTTCACACAAATATATGTTGCATCTGCTTGATGGATCCTTCTTTTAAAATCAGCAGTCTAACTATTCATTACTTTCTTTTATGAACAATTTTTTTAAACTTTTGGTATACCTTTGCATCTAATTTTTTTTGTACTTTTATTTCCTTGTTTAGAAAATTAAGGATTTAATATTAGTAAGTTTTCTTCGAGTTAATACTTTCTAAGTTAATATGTTTTGAACGTTCATATTTCTTTCTAATATTTTTACACTATAATTTTAATGAGTTTGTTTAATATGTTTAATTTTGCTCTGTTTTTTAGTTATTTACTTGCACAGGCAATTCACCATGTGCTCACTTTAGTTTACACACTGGATTTGCTAACTCATGTTTACATTCATTTATTTGACTTTCTAGCTTGGCACATTCACATTTTTTTTTAGCCCTGATCATACTGCTAGCATCCAGCCAGGTTTTGTATTGCCCTACCACATTTTCTGAATCTTATTCCATATCTTTTCAACATCACTCATAAGCCAATTTTCACTAGACTTGGCATCAATAGCACACTTCTTCTGGAATTTTTCATTAATCGCATCAAATTCATATACTTTATTCAAGTAAGTGCAAAAACCCTCATTTATCTGTTCTCTCACAGCTGGAGATTCTGCAGTTTGTTTCTCAACTTTGGCTATTATTTCGGTTCGATCTCAATGAATACTCTTCACTTAAACATCAATTAGTTATTAGAATCTCAACCCAAAATGTATCACTACAGTTAGGACCAAAAATATAACACTAGAGTTATAACTCAAAACATCAATAGCGTCACAGCCCGAAATTTTACCAGAGCTGCGCCTGAAATATCAATAGAGTTGACCCACAGTGCCAATAGAGTCAAAACCCAAAATATTTTAGTAGAGTTGTGCCCAAACGGTATCAAAAGTTGCAACCCAGAATATCCAGCATGGACCCACTACAAATGACAAAGTAAACTAGAGTTTTCTTCTCAGTCTCAAGCTTCCTTCAGATGGCGTACTGAAGCAGAATCAGACAATTTTTCTGACATTTCAGGAATGAAGGATGTTCTTATTTCCTGTTAGGTGTGCACCAGCAATTTCATTTGTCCAAGGAATGTTCAAACTTTGTTTTTCCTAATCATCCTGGTTTGTGACACCAGAATTGTTGGATCCGTGATTTCTGATCCGTGGGTTCCTTAGGAGTCCAAGAATGAGTTGAAAATTTGTTGCTTCATGATTTTTTATTGAAAGTTTAAAACAAAGAAACAGACACGATGCACATGAAAGTAAAGAACAAAGAAAAGAACTCAGAACAAAGAGAAAATGATCATTTTTGCATAAACAGACACTTTTATACCATGTTAAGACAAATTCCTGTGATAATCGAGGGCCTGTTGGAAGGCTCACAGGTATAGCAATAGCCAATGAAACATGAAAGATGATAAACTGTTTTGTAATGGTTACATTGTTCTACCACCAGTAGGTGGAGTGTAACACCACATATTGTGAAAAGTATAAGTTATATGTTACTGAAACTACAAATTCAGTCTTACTAAAAACACATTAATTCAATTAATACCTATTTTAAAAATGTGAAGAACAACTGACTCTAACAGAAGGTACTCTGTAGCAGATATATAAGTATTTGGATAGACAGGGACCGATTAGGAAGAGTCAACATGGCTTTGTGCATGATAGGTCATCTCTAACCACTCTTATAGAGGAAGTTACCAGAAAAGTTGATGAAAGCAAGGCAGTGGATGTTGTCTGCAAGTACTTTAGCAAGGCCTTTGACAATGGGAGGTTGATCCAGAAGGTTCAGTCTCTTGACATTCAAGATGAGGTAATAAATTGGATTTTACATTGGCTTCACAGGAGAAGCCAGAGACGATTGTCTTTCTGAATGGATACTTGTGACCGCAGGGATTGGTGCCGGGTCTAATGTTTGTCGTCTAAATCAACGATTTGGATGATAACATTGTAAACAGCAAATTTGCAAATAACCCAAGGGCTGGAGGTATAGTGGAGGTATAGTATAGTCAAACTTGCAGTGGAATCTGGACCAGCTGGAAAAATGGGCTGAACAATGGCAGATGGAATTTAATGCAGACAAGTGTTGTACTTTGGGAGGACACACCAGGGTAGGACTTACACAGTGAGCAGTAGGGCACTGAGGATGTGGTAGAGCAGAGGGATCTGGGAATACAGATCCATAAATCCTTGAAAGTGGCATCATAGGTAGATAGAGTTGTAAAGAAAGCTTTTTGGCATATTGGCCTTCATAAATCAAAGAATTGACTGCAGGAGATAGGATCATACATCAAAGTTGCTGGTGAACGCAGCAGGCCAAGCAGCATCTATAGGAAGAGGCGCAGTCGACGTTTCAGGCCGAGACCCTTCGTCAGGACTAACTGAAGGAAGAGTGAGTAAGGGATTTGAAAGCTGGAGGGGGAGGGGGAGATGCAAAATGATAGGAGAAGACAGGAGGGGGAGGGATGGAGCCGAGAGCTGGACAGGTGATAGGCAGAAGGGGATACGAGAGGATCATGGGACAGGAGGTCCGGGAAGAAAGACGGGGGGGGGGTGACCCAGAGGATGGGCAAGAGGTATATTCAGAGGGACAGAGGGAGAAAAAGGAGAGTGAGAGAAAGAATGTGTGCATAAAAATGAGTAACAGCTGGGGTACGAGGGGGAGGTGGGGCCTAGCGGAAGTTAGAGAAGTCAATGTTCATGCCATCAGGTTGGAGGCTACCCAGACGGAATATAAGGTGTTGTTCCTCCAACCTGAGTGTGGCTTCATCTTTACAGTAGAGGAGGCCGTGGATAGACATGTCAGAATGGGAATGGGATGTGGAATTAAAATGTGTGGCCACTGGGAGATCCTGCTTTCTCTGGCGGACAGAGCGTAGATGTTCAGCAAAGCGGTCTCCCAGTCTGCGTCGGGTCTCACCAATATATAAAAGGCCACATCGGGAGCACCGGACGCAGTATATCACCCCAGTCGACTCACAGGTGAAGTGATGCCTCACCTGGAAGGACTGTTTGGGGCCCTGAATGGTGGTAAGGGAGGAAGTGTAAGGGCATGTGTAGCACTTGTTCCGCTTACACGGATAAGTGCCAGGAGGGAGATCAGTGGGGAGGGATGGGGGGGACGAATGGACAAGGGAGTTGTGTAGGGAGCGATCCCTGCGGAATGCAGAGAGGGGGGGGAGGGAAAGATGTGCTTAGTGGTGGGATCCCGTTGGAGGTGGCGGAAGTTATGGAGAATAATATGTTGGACCCGGAGGCTGGTGGGGTGGTAGGTGAGGACCAGGGGAACCCTATTCCTAGTGGGGTGGTGGGAGGATGGAGTGAGAGCAGATGTACGTGAAATGGAGGAGATGCGTTTAAGAGCAGAGTTGATAGTGGAGGAAGGGAAGCCCCTTTCTTTAAAAAATGAAGACATCTCCCTCGTCCTAGAATGAAAAGCCTCATCCTGAGAGCAGATGCGGTGGAGACGGAGGAATTGCGAGAAGGGGATGGCGTTTTTGCAAGAGACAGGGTGAGAAGAGGAATAGTCCAGATAGCTGTGAGAGTCAGTAGGCTTATAGCAGATATCAGTGGATAAGCTGTCTCCAGAGACAGAGACAGAAAGATCTAGAAAGGGGAGGGAGGTGTCGGAAATAGACCAGGTAAACTTGAGGGCAGGGTGAAAGTTGGAGGCAAAGTTAATAAAGTCAACGAGTTCTGCATGCGTGCAGGAAGCAGCGCCAATGCAGTCGTCGATATAGCGAAGGAAAAGTGGGGGACAGATACCAGAATAGGCACGGAACATAGATTGTTCCACAAACCCAACAAAAAGGCAGGCATAGCTAGGACCCATACGGGTGCCCATAGCTACACCTTTAGTTTGGAGGAAATGGGAGGAGCAAAAGGAGAAATTATTAAGAGTAAGGACTAATTCCGCTAGACGGAGCAGAGTGGTGGTAGAGGGGAACTGATTAAGTCTGGAATCCAAAAAGAAGCGTAGAGCTTTGAGACCTTCCTGATGGGGGATGGAAGTATATAAGGACTGGATATCCATGGTGAAAATAAAGCGGTGGGGGCCAGGGAACTTAAAATCATCGAAAAGTTTAAGAGCGTGAGAAGTGTCACGAACATAGGTCGGAAGGGATTGAACAAGGGGTGATAAAACAGTGTCGAGGTATGCAGAAACGAGTTCGGTGGGGCAGGAGCAAGCTGAGACAATAGGTCGGCCAGGACAGGCAGGTTTGTGGATCTTAGGTAGGAGGTAGAAACAGGAAGTGCGGGGTGTGGGAACTATAAGGTTGGTAGCAGTGGATGGGAGATCCCCTGAGCGGATAAAGTCGTTGATAGTGTGGGAGACAATGGCCTAGTGCTCCTTGGTGGGGTCACGATCGAGGGGTAAATAAGAGGAGGTATCCGCGAGTTGTTGCTGTGCCTCGGCAAGGTAGAGGTCAGTACGCCAGACTACAACAGCACCCCCTTTATCAGCGTGTTTAATAATAAGGTTAGGATTAGTGCGGAGGGAGTGGAGAGCAGAGCGTTCCGAAGGAGTGAGGTTGGAATGGGGACAAGGTGCGGTGAAGTCGAGACGGTTGATGTCCCGTCGGCAGTTGGCAATAAAGAGATCCAGAGCAGGCAGAAGACCAGAGCGGGGTGTCCATGAAGAAGAGGAGGGTTGAAGACGGGAGAAGGGGTCATCGGTGGGGGTGGAAGAGTCCTTGCCGAAGAAGTAGGCTCGGAGACGGAGACGGCGGAAGAAAAGTTCCGCATCGTGGCGAACACGGAACTCGCTGAGGTGTGGGCGAAGGGGGACAAAGGTGAGGCCCTTACTGAGAACAGAGCGTTCTGCCTCCGACAGTTGAAGGTCGGAGGGGATGGTAAAGACCCGGCACGGATGAGAGCTGGGATCAGAGGGGGGAGGGGGGAGGCTGGGGGTGTCAATGGAGAGGGGAGGGTTGGGGTGAGAGGAAGATGGAGCCTCTGAGGGCCCAGGAGTTGACGGTGGGATCTGAGGAAGACGGGGTTGCAGAGTGGCGGTGGGGGAAGGGGAGACGAGAGTCACAACAGCAGCACATAAAGACCCGGCCTGGTGTTCAAGGCTGGAGTCGCAGTTGGTGGTTGTGCAATCGCTGTGAAGGTGTCCATGGTCGTTGCTGGAGTCCGGGTTTTGAATATGTCCTGAGGTGTTGGAGCCGGCGAGATCAATGGCAGGAGCCGCAATTGAAAGTTCATGCCTGCTAGCGTCGGGGCCGGCAGGCTCTGGAGTCCGTAGATGTAAGATCTTGCGATCTTTGCCTAACATGACAAAGTCAAAAAAACGGCGATTGCAGGCGTGGATCCGACGGAGGATGAAATACCGGGTAGGACCATTACAGACGGCGAAGAAAGTGTCCCGAAGGTGTGGAAGGGTCTGGGATAGGGACACCAAGTACCTCCTCATGGTGCATTCCGCAGGGATCGCTCCCTACACAACTCCCTTGTCCATTCGTCCCCCCCATCCCTCCCCACTGATCTCCCTCCTGGCACTTATCCGTGTAAGTGGAACAAGTGCTACACATGCCCTTACACTTCCTCCCTTACCACCATTCAGGGCCCCAAACAGTCCTTCCAGGTGAGGCATCACTTCACCTGTGAGTCGACTGGGGTGATATACTGCGTCCGGTGCTCCCGATGTGGCCTTTTATATATTGGTGAGACCCGACGCAGACTGGGAGACCGCTTTGCTGAATATCTACGCTCTGTCCGCCAGAGAAAGCAGGATCTCCCAGTGGCCACACATTTTAATTCCACATCCCATTCCCATTCTGACATGTCTATCCACGGCCTCCTCTACTGTAAAGATGAAGCCACACTCAGGTTGGAGGAACAACACCTTATATTCCGTCTGGGTAGCCTCCAACCTGATGGCATGAACATTGACTTCTCTAACTTCCGCTAGGCCCCACCTCCCCCTCGTACCCCAGCTGTTACTCATTTTTATGCACACATTCTTTCTCTCACTCTCCTTTTTCTCCCTCTGTCCCTCTGAATATACCTCTTGCCCATCCTCTGGGTCACCCCCCCCCCGTCTTTCTTCCCGGACCTCCTGTCCCATGATCCTCTCGTATCCCCTTCTGCCTATCACCTGTCCAGCTCTCGGCTCCATCCCTCCCCCTCCTGTCTTCTCCTATCATTTTGCATCTCCCCCTCCCCCTCCAGCTTTCAAATCCCTTACTCACTCTTCCTTCAGTTAGTCCTGACGAAGGGTCTCGGCCTGAAACGTCGACTGCACCTCTTCCTATAGATGCTGCTTGGCCTGCTGCGTTCACCAGCAACTTTGATGTATGTTGCTTGAATTTCCAGCATCTGCAGAATTCCTGTTGTTTGCAGGAGATAGGATGTTATGTTGAAGTTGAATGAAGTTGAGGCATCAGTGAGTTGGCTCGTTGGCAGACAAACTGAAAGAGGAGATGGACTTGGTGCAGACTGTGCAGCTGCCTGTAACAGAGAGGCATCATAGGAGTCTGTGCGATAAGGGAGTGTGCAGCCTAACAGTCATAGTCACTTTTCCTGTGGTTGCAAGACCCTGTTGGACATTGTTAATGTGGAATGCTACAAGTCTGATTCACTGAGTTATTGGCAGATAGCAGGGGTGTTATGTGGTCTCGGTCATAGCAAGGATTAGGCCTCAAGCCACAGTTGCATGTTTACAGCCACCCAGGAGAGAGGCATTGGAGTCCGGGCACCAGATTGCCAGGATACAGTGTCGTGGTATTGAAGCTGGAGTCCAGTCTACTCCCAGGTGCTTGCGCAGCAGAAGACGAAAAACCATATTGTGTTTGACTGCAGACTGCTGCAACATTCATGGACTCAGGGTCTTGGACTGTATCTTTTGTATCACTGTATTTTACTGATATCTTATACGTGCTTGCTGTCTTGTGCTGTATGTGCCTCGTATGACTGTTGGTACTATGTTTTGTCCCTTGACCCTGGAGCAACGCTGTTTCGTTTGGCTGTATTCATGGATATTCATGCATGGGTTCACTGATGATGAAACTTGAACTTGAATTTGGATCACAATGTAGTACATTATACCACTAGTGCAGAGGGCGTCAGAGTTTGGAGTTCAGAGTTCAATTCCAATGTCATCTATAAGGAGTCTGTACGACCTCCCCATTGAATGTGTGAATTCTCTCTGGGTGCTCTGGTTTCCTCCCACAGTCTCAAGACGTACCGGTTAATAGGTTAATTGGTCATTGTAAATGGTCCCATGATTAAGCTAGGGTGTATGGGGTGTCAGGGAGGGGTAGCACCTCTGGTGGGAGAACATGCCGCGTCCTTTTCAGGGCGGTTAGTCCACCTTTGGTCCCCACCTGGCACTCAGTTCTCACCTGTGGCTCCCCGTAGCTGTTTGCATGCGACAGCAGCCACACCCCGGGCAACGGCTGTGACAAGCCGGCTAAACCAGGTGAGGGTAGCCGACGGGTCTCAAACCCTCGGTAAGATAGGGAGTTGTCTATCCCAGCATGTGAAGACAGACTCCGCGGATTGAGTGGACGAGACCTATAGAAGGTCCAACGGTCAAGAAGGCGGTCTCTGCAAGCGTTGTGGAACGTGTAGAGCAGGACAAGACACAGAAGACGTCCTGGTCATCCACTGCGCCTAGTCCCATCTCCAGCCGTCTAGACTCTGTCTTGCCATTGAATCCAGATGGGAATTAGGAAGAGAGAGTAAGGCTGACACTGCGCAACTCTCCCTCACTTAAATCCAAATCACGCGCTAGTCTCGAGACCATCATAATGGTGTCGAGGTCCTCATCGACGTTTACGATGGATGAACAACAACAACAAGCTAGGGTTAAATCGGAGGTTAGTGGGTAGCACGACTTGAAAGGCTGGAAGGACTTATTCCACTCTGTATCGCAAGAAGTAAAAACAAATAAATAAATATATTGTATACGTACTATGAAGGCCACCGTCGGAGTGGACTGTGTCAGAGTGGGACGGCTTTAGCTCAACAGGCTTCGGCGTAAACAGGCAGAGGCGGGGGTAGGTTCTGAATTTCAGTCCTGGGTATGACTCTAAACTGCAACCGGTGATGAGGCTCTGATTGGGGACTTTCAGAGCTTTGGGGAAAGTGGAGTTACCCCTTAGTCATTCATTGCTCCCAGGGCCGCTCTGACCTGGAACGGTAGCACCTGCAAGGGTTCCTACTCAGGATACGAGCGAAGGCCAATGGCGGATCCGGCAGGTTCAGTAACTGAACTTATGACGGAGAAGGCGGATGAGCTAGGACCTCAAATGTCAATGGCTATAGTACAGGCGGATGAACATTTGGGAAGAGAAATGGCGATTTCTTTAGTTCGCCCAACGGTAGGCAATAGCAAACCACTGTTGCAATTTGCTAGGAAAACCATGGTCAAACTCACAAAATGTATCACACAACAACAGCGTCAAGAGGATCTTCAAGACAACTCTGAAGATGTTTCGATTGGTAGGGTTGTTTCTGGCCAGCAGGGGATCCCCAACCGTCATCAAGCTACTGCTCATAAAATTAAAGTAACACAAAAGAAAATTATTGCCACTTGGAATGTAAGAACCCTATATCAAGCAAGAAGATTGGACAATGTGATAAATGAAAAGGAAAGACTAAAGATTAACATCATGGGAATTAGTGAAGTTTGTTGGATAGGTGCTGGAACATGTCAGATTAGAAATAAAACACTAGTTTATTCTTGTGGAACATTCCATACCAATGGAGTAGGAATTCTTATGGATGAAAACATGGCAAAAAGTGTGTTAGGACATTGGACAATATCAGAAAGAATGCTCCTTGTTAGATTCAGAGGACAACGATATGATTTTGCAATTATACAGGTATATCCACCACCAACGGATGGAACAAATGAAGATATAGATAAATTTTATGAAGAGCTTGAACAAGCAAAGAATGGATGCAAATTTCAAGATATTGTTATTGTCATGGGAGATCTAAATGCTAAAGTAGGTGCTGATGGAAATACCATAGGAACCTTTGCACTAGGGGAAAGAAACGAAAGAGGTGAGAAATGGGTAGAATGGTGCAAGATGAATAATCAGATCATTATGAATACCTACTTTAAAAACCACCCAAGACGCTTGTGGACCTGGAAAAGTCCAGGTGATAAAACTAGAAATCAAATTGACTTTATTACTATAAACCAAAGATTTAGAAACTCAGTGACTCAATGCAAAACATATCCAGGTGCAGACTGTAATAGTGACCACAACCCAGTAGTATCTCATGTAAAAGTAAAACTTAAAAAACTAAAGAAGCAAAAACCTGAACAATCCTTTGACTACTTGCAATTAATTAAAGAAGAAAACTTAAGACAAAAATTTACAATTGAAGTAAGGAATAGATTTCAAAGTCTAGAAATAGAATCTGTTGAAGATGATAGCAATCATGTAGAAATGAAATTTAACTCTCTAAAGGATGCATTGGTAGAATCAGCAAATTCAGTGATTCTTAAAAAAGAAAAAAGCACAAAGAATAAATGGATGACAGATGAAATCAAAAATCTAATGGAAGCAAGGAGACAGAAGAAAGCAAATCCTATAGAATATGTCCTTAGATAAAAAAAAGCTTATATCAAATAGCCAAAGAAGAATGGTTCATCCAGGAATGTGAGCAAATAGAAAGAATCCTTATTACTGATCCAAAAAGGTTACATCAACAAATCAAGGATATCACTGGTAAAAAGCTCCTCTGTTCTTCAGGTGGATGTTTGAAAGCAAAGGACGGTACCATTATCATGGAAAAAGATGAGATTATGAACAGATGGACTGAATATATTCAGGAATTGTTTGAAGATGATCAAGGTGAAAAACCAGAAATTAAGAAAAACATTGAAGGTTCAAGTATTTTAAAATTTGAAGTTCATAATGCAATAAATAAGATGAAGAAAGGAAAGGCAGCTGGTCCTGATGAATTAGTAATAGAACAAATTATTGCCCTTGAAGATTAAAGGCATCCGTTAGTCTTGCGAGACCATGGATCTGCACCTGTAAAGTCTTCACTCTCCAGGGTGCAGGCCTGGGCAAGGTTGTATGGAAGACCAGCAGTTGCCCTTGCTGCAAGTCTCCCCTCTCCATGACACCAATGTTGTCCAAGGGAAGGGCATTAGGGCCCATACAGGTTGGCACCAGTGTCGTCGCAGAGCAACGTGTGATTAAGTGCCTTGCTCGGCTGGGGCTCGAACTCACGACCTTCAGGTCGCTAGTTCAATGCCTTAACCACTTAGCCACATGCCCACACCCTTGGAGATTATGGAATTGAAAAACTTACTGATTTAATCAATGACATTTATGAGACTGGAATAATACCAGAAGAGATGAAAAAAATCAGTATTTATCACTCTTACTAAGAAAGCTGGAGCAATAGAATGTGAATTACATAGGACCATAAGTTTAATGAGTCACATCACCAAGATACTTCTAATAATTTTGATGACAAGAGCTAAAAGTAAGATACAAGCTGAAATAGGCAAAGAACAATGTGGTTTTCTGAAAGACAAATGTACAAGAAACACAATATTGATGTTAAGGATACTATCAGAATGAGCTATTCAAATGCAAAAAGATTGTTTGTTTTATCGATTACACAAAAGCATTTGATAAAGTGAAGCACAATAAATTATTTGAAATATTACAGAAAACTCTAGGTCTAGATTCGAAAGACCTCCGCCTAATCAGAAATCTGTACTGGGAACAAACTGCCACTGTAAGAATAGATGGAGAAGTCAGTCAGTTTACGAAAATCAAGAGAGGAGTTAGACAAGGGTGTGTTTTCTCCCCGATTTATTTAATGTGTACAGTGAAACAATATTACAAAAAATAAGAGACATCTTGGGAATCAAAGTTGGCGGTGAAAACATCGATAATTTCAGATATGCAGATAACACTGTGTTAATTGCAAGTATGGAGGAAGAACTACAGAACTTATTTGATGTAATTGTTGAAGAAAGTGCAAAAATGGGTCTATCTATCAATTGCAAAAAGACAAAAATGGTGATATCCAAAAAGAAGGAGAATCCTATCTGCAGGCTGAGAATGAATGAGGAAGATATAAAACAAGTAAAGAACTTTTGCTACTTAGGAAGCTGGGTGACATCAGATGGCAGGTGTGACTTGAACATCAAAAGAAGAATAGGGATGCCAAAAGACACCTTTATGAGAATGAAGAGTATACTGACCAATGCTAAACTAGGCATGACAACCTGCCTCAGAGTACTAAAATGTTATGTTTATCCAGTTAAATTATATGGCTCAGGATGTTGGACAAGATCTAGTAACATGAGGAAACGAACTGTAGCAGCAGAGATGTGGTTTTTGAGGAGGATGCAAAGAATATCATGGATGAAACGAAATCTAACGAGGATGTCATGAACAGAGCAAACACAAAAAGAGAAATCATGTATGAGATCATGAAAAAGCAACATAACTTCATTGGGCATGTGATTCAGAAAGAGGAGTTAGAATGCAAGGTGATTATGGGCAGGATTGAAGGGAAGACAGCAAGAGGAAGACAAAGACAAATGATGATGGAGACAGCAGCCAGAGAACTGGAAATGAATACCAATGAATTGATCCACTTGACCCGAAACAGGAGTGTGTGGGCCATGGCAGTCAAAGCTCAAACTGGGCATGGCACCTGATGGTGATGATGACTATGATAATAACTTTGTCTTTGATCTTATTTGGGATGGCACTTATCAGCTGTGAAGAAAGACTGAATAAAATTCGCTGTTTGTTCCCAGTACAGATTTCTGATTAGGCGGAGGTCTTTCGTGTTTGTTTTCCTTGGAAGTAAAGATGTGTTGTCAAACCCACTGATGTTTATAGGTCATGTGATGTCAAACCCATTGATGGTTATAGGCCATGTGATGTCAAATGAATGACACTTGAAGGCCACATAGCCACATGAGAAGAAGGTTGTGTTTCTCTGCTGTGTAGTTTTGTGACTCAGTTCCCGTGCTTTATGTGAAAATAGTAGTAAGTGTTTCCCAGAAAGCCTTTGTCAAAGTGGAGACCAACCACAGCCTCATCCCAGATCACCAGCAAGCTTGCTTACCACAGAGTCTAACTGGCAATGGAAAGCCAATATTGGGAAGCAATTAAAGTTCCTTAACCTCATCACATCATCATCCCTGAGCCCTGATATGGTCAATCTGTCAGAAACCTCAAAGCAGTTGGTCATGGTAGAATTGAGGAGGTGATCAAGTGTAAGAAAACCAAGTTCCAGGAGCAGTGCCAGGGATAGAGGTGAAGGACATGAAATGAACCTATAGAGGTGAGGTGTAGAGGTTTTGGTGGCTGCTCATTGTGCAGAACCTTGGCTTTAGGGGGGTTGCAAAGAAAAGAGCCATCAGGACCATCACAGATGTTGCTGAGTGAGGCTCCAGATGCTTATGGATCGAGAGATGAGAGTCATAGACCATTGCTGATGGGACACAAGCTGGGGCATAAACAACCCTGGCTGGGTCACCTGGGTGAGAACGTCTGATGCTGAAGGACCCAAACTACCAGTTGACCCAAGGTTACAAGCACTGCTAAAGTGTCCCAGCACCTCCTAGGATATACCTCAGCATCATTCCCTACCTTAGCCTACACACCTGGGTTATCTATTTCAACTCTGACAGATGTTATTGTTTGTTAGTTGTCCTCATGCTTACCTGTAAATTGAGGACCTCTTTACCTTCTCTTTGTTATCATTTACCAATGTTTTTGTACCTTCCTTTCCCTTTGACCTTCACTTCCATACATTTATGCATTTCAGGACATTCTACTGGATTAGGTTGTTTATGTCTAAGAGAAAACTGAAGACCTGACCTTAATTTTTTGAAATACCATGTCCTTGTGTTGGGAGACTAGAATGTGGCACAGCAGGGCTGCTAATAGATTGTGATAAGCATTCTTAATCCCTAGTGAAAGGTGCCTGCAATGTCAAAGACTGGGGTATTATAGACATTCTCCATGAATGAAAGGCAATGAAGGTTACATTTAGGAAGTAGAAGAATGAGATTTGGGAATGGGTCAAAAATGAGTCCAGTGTGCACCATCTACTGCAAGCGGGACTTCCCAGTGGTCAAACATTTTAATGACGATTCCCATTCCCGGTCCATCATGTCGACCCATGTCCTCCTTTTGTGCCAGGATGAGGCCACTCTCAGGGTGGAGCAGAAACACCTTATATTCCATCTGGGTACCCTACAACCTGATGGCATGACATCAATTTCTCCTTCCAGTAAACAAATTCCACCCCCCTTTTCCTCTATTCCCACTTGAACCTTTCACTTCTTCTCACTTGCCTATTACTTCCTCCAGGACCCCTCTCCTTCCCTTTCTTCTGTTGTCCACTCTCATAGAAACATAGAAACATAGAAAACCTACAGCACAATACAGGCCCTTCAGCCCACAAAGTTGTGCTGAACATGTCCCTACCTTAGAAATTACTAGGCTTACCTATAACCCTCTATTTTTCTAAGTGCCATGTACCTATCCAAAAGTCTCTTAAAAGACCCTATCGTATCCACTTCCACCACTGTTGCCGGCAGCCTATTCCACGCACTCACCACTCTCTGAGTATAAAACTTACCCCTGACATCTCCTCTGTACCTACTCCCCAGCACCTTAAACCTGTGTCCTCTTGTGGCAACCATTTCAGCCCTGGGAAAAAGCCTCTGACTATCCACACGACCAATGCCTCTCATTATCTTATACATCTCTATCAGGTCACCTCTCATCCTCTGTTGCTCCAAGGAGAAAAGGCCGAGTTCACTCAACCTGTTTTCATAAGGCTTGCTCCCCAATCCAGGCAACATCCTTGTAAATATTCTCTGCACCCTTTCTATGGCTTCCACATCCTTCCTGTAGTAAGGCAACCAGAACTGAGCACAGTACTCCAAGTGGGGTCTGACCAGGGTCCTATATAGCTCCTCTCCTGTCAGACTCTTTCATCTCCCACTCTCAACCTTTCCCACCCACCTGGCTTCACCTATCATCTTCTAGCTGGCCGCTTTCCCTTCCCCACGCCTTTTTATTCGGCATCTTCCCGCTTCCTTCTCACCCTTGAAGAAGGGTCTTGACCTGAAACGTCAACTGTTTATTCATTTCCACAGATGCTGCCCAATCTGCTGAGTTCCTCCAGCATTTTCTGAGATTTAAGTGTATTGTTCAACATTCAACCTCCAAGATTGCTTATTGTTATTTTTCAGCACGTGAGTATAAAGGACAAAATCATTGTTACTCCAGATGTGATGCAGCATAAAAAAACACAATAACCACAAAGAAGACAATAAAAATACAGAATTAAAATATATATAAACAATGCAATTAATCACAAAGTCCAATTAACTGTCATACACATTAACTGATTGTATGTACATAAGGTGATGCTAGGAGATTATATGTAGTGGTGGTGGGTTGATTGGTGGAGGTGTTGATCAGCCTTACTGCTTGGTGGGGTGGAACTGATTTTGAATCCTGTGTTCAGCTGAGGATGCCATGTAGCCTCTTCCCTGATGGGAGTGGGACAAACAGTCCATGACCAGAGTGTGTATCATCATTCATGATATTTCTGATCTTTTCCTGCACCTTTCTGTACAGATTGTATGTTATTAATAGTCTATCTCAAATAATGGTGAATTGGAGTGCAGGGCAGAGATGAGATTTGTAACAGGGCATCATGACAAGTGACCTTTCCCTCAATGTCAGCAAAACAAAAGGACTGATCATTGATTTCAGGAAGTGGGATAGTGCAAACTCCTGTCTACATCAACGGTGTTGAGCTTGAGAGGATTGCGAGACCATAAAACATAGGAGCAGTATCAGGCCATTCACCCATCGTTCTCTCTGCTGATCCTGGCTGATTTATCTCGGCCCCATCCTCCTGCCTTTTCACTCAAACCGTTGATACCTTTACTAATTAAGAAACTATCAAACTAGTGACTAGGGCTCCACAATCATCAATTCCACAGATTCACCATTCTCTGCTAAAATAAAATTCCTCTATATCTCAGACGACAAGGATGTCCTTCCGTTCTGAGGCTCTGCTGCCTGGTTGTACACTCCCTCACTACTGGAAGCATCCTCCCCATGTCCTGGAAATGTTCAGATTGTTCTCCTTGCTGCACAGTCCTCATTTCACTTGCTGACATAGCCTGTGATGCTTGTGACATACTCCTGCAGTCTGGCAGCTTAGTCGTTGAACATGAAGCAGTCTACTGATTGAAAACAGTTACACAGAAGCTCATCTCCTTCCTCAGATCAGCATTGTACAATAGTCACTTCTGGGTCCCCTGTTTTAGCTACAGGGAGTAGAAACTCAGCCTTGTGGTCTGAGTTACTAAACTATGGACAGGGGTGGCTCAGCTGTCATCTTTGAGGATTGTATAGTAATAGTTGAGGGCGTTTGGGTCCCTGGTGGGGCAGGAGAGATGCTGGTAGTATTTTGGAAACACAAGCTTGAAATTGTCCTGGTTGAGTTCACTGACAATGTTGAAGCAGATGTCCTGCTTCAAATCTATTGACAACAAAGTATAATTGAATGAGTGCAGACTACATGCCCATCTGGACCTTTTGTATGAGAAGATTCACATTCATTTACTTACAGGTTGAAACATGCAGCAAAATGCATCACTTGTGCTACCAACTAACACAACCCTCTGGCATCCTGCAAGAGTCACTACTCGTTCCGATACCAACGTAGCATGCCCATGATGATCGGCAGGGCATCACACAACAAGTAACAAAATAACAAAAGCAAAATAAATCTTGTCCATGCTTCCCAACCATCCATACATACCACACACACACACACACACTCCAACCATGGACAGCCATTTTCAGCCTCCAGTAGACTCGGGGATTTGCAGACACTGGGCCTTTGGCTTCTATGGCGGACTTCCAGACTTCTGATCGACCTGGAGGCTTTGATCTTCATTATGAATCCCAGGACTCACCAATGACAATGAATTAGAACCCTGGATGGGGACCACAAACTCCCAACTCGCAGATAATGGGACCCTGAAAACCAGGATGTTGTCACTGACTGTTTTTTTTTGTTGCATCGGATCCGGATTAACAATTATTTGGTTCTCCATAACACTTGTGCCATTAAACTACCTTGAATCTCACCATACTTCTGAATTCGTGGCCGCATCTGATTTGTCCTGGAAGTCCTAGAGTAGAGCCTCCTGGACTGAAAGGTAAATGATTGCTTACAGACTGACCCGGAAGACCTGGAACTTGCTGCCCCGATACATGCAAGGATTTTACAGAGACTATTAAAACTGTGGGACTGTATCTATTTCATACTATTCACATCTAGCCTGATATAATTTTGGAAAAATGATGCTTGTTCTAGGATATCTCTCGCAAGACTTTAGGGCTGTACGGAACAAAGCATAATTTGCTTACAACCTTTCAATCAGCATCAAAAAGCCATAGGTCCTGATTGCAACAGGTTATTTTGTATTCTGTTGTTATTTACAAAATCTGTGTATTCTGTCCTAATTGTTCATTGTAATAACAGTCACCTGGTTACAGTTTCTCACCTGATGTTTGATGAAAGCAAAGTGAGTATTGCCAAAGCACATCTTGTTTGAATGGTTTAATTGTAGCATCACAAAGTATGTTTGTGAATTATTTACCCTTTGAGGGGTGAAAAGGAAGGCTCAAAGAAAAAGATAAAAATGCTATCAGTTGAATACTAACAGTGTATATGTTCTTGGCGTAGTTACAAAGGAAATGACATTTGAAGAAGTACATTACAGGTTTCCCCCTCCATTCGAAGGCAGAGCGTTCCTATGAAATAGTTCGTAAGCCAAAATGTCGTAAAGCAAAGAAGCAATTACCATTTATTTATATGGGAAACTTCTATGAGCGTTCACAGACCTAAAAATAACCTACCAAATCATGCCAAATAACACATAAAACCTAAAGTAATAGTAACATATAGTAAAAGCAGGAATGATATGATAAATACACAGCCTATATAAAGTAGAAATACTTTTCCACAATCATTACTGCACTGCTCTCCGTAGTGAAAATCTCACGCAAGCGCTCTTGGCAGAAAATCTCACACAAGCGCTCTTGGCAGAAACATGGCACAAGCGCCCTCCAGTAACCTTTAAGCTATGAAGCTGCCAAATCATACGAAATAACACATAAAAATACACAGCCTATATAAAGTAGAAATAATGTATGTACAGTGCAGTATCACTTACCGGAATTGGTTCAGCGCCAAGCACACTGTTGGTGTGTTAGACTGAGTCGTCGCAGGTTGGGTGGAGCAGTGGCCCCCACCCTCCAGGCAGCGAACCGATACCAATCCACGAAGCACGCAGGGGTGCAGCGGTAGCCAGGAGGCACACAGCACATCTTTAAGAAAAAAGCCAAAATAAGCATGCTAATTAATTAGGTGCCGCCCGGCAAGTAATTGTCGGCACTGATCAGTGCCGACTTCCAATTGCGTCGTCTCTGATCTGGGCTGACAATTACGTGTCGGGTGGCACCTAATTAATTAGCATGTTTATTTTGACTTTTTTCTTAAAGATGTGCTGTGTGCCTCTCGGCTACTGCTGTATTCTCCGAAAATCGGTATCTGTCTGTGGCCTGTGGGTTGGGGTGGTGGGACACTGGGGTGTCATCTCGTCGTCATCTGTTTCCATTAGAGCAGGAAGCTCATCTTCTATGACTGCCAGCCTCGAGGTCGAAGGTCGAGGTTCGTCATCTGCTGTGGCTGATGTGGAAGGCTTGCTTGACTGCCGAGCCTCGCGCATATTTCTATCATACGGTTCTTCATAAGCACTCAAACCAACCTGCAAATATCCCCTAAACCTACGTACCCTTTCAAAATTAAAGTCGTACGTTATCATTGCAGCGAAAATCTCACGCAGTTGCTTCATGTTCAGTTCGCTACTGCATTCGGTTTCAATTGTTATCCTTTCTTCTTCCAATTGCATCTGCTCTTCATCTATCAGTTCTTGGTCATGGGATGCCAAAATCTCTTCAACATCATGTTCGCCATCTTCCACAAGCCATACTCACTTTGTCCTTACGTCGTTCACCACGATCGAAACATAGAAACATAGAAACATAGAAACATAGAAAATAGGTGCAGGAGTAGGCCATTCGGCCCTTCGAGCCTGCACCGCCATTTATTATGATCATGGCTGATCATCCAACTCAGAACCCCGCCCCAGCCTTCCCTCCATACCCCCTGACCCCTGTAGCCACAAGGGCCATAACTAACTCCCTCTTAAACATAGCCAATGAACTGGCCTCAACAGTTTCCTGTGGCAGAGAATTCCACAGATTCACCACTCTCTGTGTGAAGAAGTTTTTCCTAATCTCGGTCCTAAATGGCTTCCCCTCTATCCTCAAACTGTGACCCCTTGTTCTGGACTTCCCCGACATCGGGAACAATCTTCCTGCATCTAGCCTGTCCAATCCTTTAGGATCTTATACGTTTCAATCGGATTCCCCCTCAATCTTCTAAATTCCAACGAGTACAAGCCCAGTTCATCCAGTCTTTCTTCATATGAAAGTCCTGCCATCCCAGGAATCAATCTGGTGAACCTTCTTTGTACTCCCTCGATGGCAAAGATGTCTTTCCTCAGATTAGGGGACCAAAACTGCACACAATACTCCAGGTGTGGTCTCACCAAGGCCTTGTACAACTGCAGTAGTACCTCCCTGCTCCTGTACTCGAATCCTCTTGCTATAAATGCCAGCATACCATTCGCCTTTTTCACCGCCTGCTGTACCTGCATGCCCACTTTCAATGACTGGTGTATAATGACACCCAGGTCTCGTTGCACCTCCCCTTTTCCTAATCGGCCACCATTCAGATAATAATCTGTTTTCCTATTTTTGCCACCAAAGTGGATAACTTCACATTTATCCACATTAAATTGCATCTGCCATGAGTTTGCCCACTCACCCAACCTATCCAAGTCACTCTGCATCCTCTTAGCATCCTCCTCACTGCTAACACTGCCGCCCAGCTTCGTGTCATCCGCAAACTTGGAGATGCTGCATTTAATTCCCTCATCCAAGTCATTAATATATATTGTAAACAACTGGGGTCCCAGCACTGAGCCTTGCGGTACCCCACTAGTCACTGCCTGCCATTCTGAAAAGGTCCCGTTTATTCCCACTCTTTGCTTCCTGTCTGCCAACCAATTCTCTATCCACACCAATACCTGACCCCCAATACCGTGTGCTTTAAGTTTGCACACTAATCTCCTGTGTGGGACCTTGTCAAAAGCCTTTTGAAAATCCAAATATACCACATCCACTGGTTCTCCCCTATCCACTCTACTAGTTACATCCTCAAAAAATTCTATGAGATTTGTCAGACATGATTTTCCTTTCACAAATCCATGCTGACTTTGTCCGATCATTTCACCGCTTTCCAAATGTGCTGTTATCACATCCTTGATAACTGACTCCAGCAGTTTCCCCACCACCGACGTTAGGCTAACCGGTCTATAATTCCCCGGTTTCTCTCTCCCTCCTTTTTTAAAAAGTGGGGTTACATTAGCCACCCTCCAATCCTCAGGAACTAGTCCAGAATCTGACAAGTTTTGGAAAATTATCACTAAACGCTTAATTATGTCTAGTTTTACGCTAAGTATAACCCCCTTACGAGCTCTTTTAGGCTTTTGCGATACCATAGAACTCAACTTGCTAACGGCTGCTCACAGGCACGTGTTTAAGCAATGCTGGCTAGAATGCTGTTCTGAATCTGGGGGAGAGTGGCTGCTCGGAGCGCGCTGCCTTTTATCACGCGCTTTTTTTTGTAACAGTGAAAACACCTTCTGAAAATGAAAGCAGGGAACTAATGTAGGTCTTTCGTAACAGTGAGGTTTCATAAAGCAAACGTTCGAAAAGCGGGGGACACCTGTAATTCAAAATAAGACAGGAAAATAATAGTTAAGTAGCAACTGCAAAACACTTCACACAATCATTTTTGTTACTTAGATTTGCTATTCATAGGAAAGACCTCACTCACTTGCCCATCAATTGGGGTGTTCCCACAACCAACAATCTCACTTTAAGGTCTCTTTATCCCATTAGCTCATGTTCTTGTTATTTATTTATTGCTATTTATTTATATTTGCATTTGCACAATTTGTTGTCTTCTGCCCTCTGGTTGATCTTTCATTGATCCTTGTTATGTACCCCTAGGGTTCATATTTCCTGTGGACTGTCACTTTCGAACACCGGGAGAATGAGACTGACTTTTGGACACTATCTGAGCTGCTCCAGAGAGAGAGAGAGAGAGAGAGAAAGGTGGAGTTATTTGATGGACAATCGATGTTATGGTTTCTCTGCAGCTTGTTTTACATATACAAGGACACACAGACACACAGTTAGAGTCAAGATGGATTTGGTCAACGGAAGACACCAGTGAGTCAGTCACTGGTTTAAACTTTCAGTAGCTCAAAAGGGGTGAGTTAAGATCAATCTTGAGTATTGATAAATGACTCTCACAAGTTTTCTGCAACTAGGACAAGTTTGCAGGAAGAGAAAGGAGGAGAGATAGGTTTGAAACAGAAGAAACCTAGTGACAAAGAAATCACTGTTTGGACTCGCTAAGTAGCCCATGAAGGTGAGTTTGTTTCCATTCGACTACGAAAGTGTAATTGTCACTTAGTTAATCCACAGGAGTGGGTTCTCTGGTGAGGGGAAAACGGTTGTGAATACCACATGTGTGTTTACCCTTTGTCTGGGTGTGGTAGTTCACTGAAGAAAGGCACCCCTGTGGCAAATCACTGTTGGAGTTATTTCATATGTTGTGGAACTGGATAAGTGGCTATCAACACACATCAAAGTTGCTGGTGAACACAGCAGGCCAGGCAGCATCTCTAGGAAGAGGTACAGTCGAAGTTTCAGGCCGAGACCCTTCGTCAGGACTAACTGAAGGAAGAGTTAGTAAGAGATTTGAAAGTTGGAGGGGGAGGGGGAGATCCAAAATGATAGGAGAAGACAGGAGGGGGAGGGATGGAGCCGAGAACTGGACAGATGATTGGCAAAAGGAATACGAGAGGATCATGGGACAGGAGGCCCGAGGAGAAAGACGGGGGGGGGGGAGGAAACCCAGAGGATGGACAAGGGGTATAGTCAGAGGGACAGAGGGAGAAAAAGGAGAGTGAGAGAAAGAATGTGTGTATTAAAATAAATAACGGATGGGGTACGAGGGGGAAGAGGTGCATTAGCGAAAGTTAGAGAAGTCAATGTTCATGCCATCAGGTTGGAGGCTACCCAGACGGAATATAAGGTGTTGTTCCTCCACCCTGAGTGTGGCTTCATCTTGACAGTAGGCTCTGGATAGACATGTCAGAATGGGAATGGGATGTGGAATTAAAATGTGTGGCCACTGGGAGATCCTGCCTTCTCTGGCAGACAGAGCGTGGGTGTTCAGCAAAGCGGTCTCCCAGTCTGCGTCGGGTCTCGCCAATATATAGAAGGCCACATCGGGAGCACTGGACACAGTATATCACCCCAGCCAACTCACAGGTGAAGTGTCACCTCGCCTGGGGTGGGGGGGGACAAATGGGCAAGGGAGTCGCATAGGGAGCGATCCCTGCAGAAAGCAGAGAGAGGTGGGGAGGGAAAGATGTGCTTAGCTGTGGGATCCCGTTGGAGGTGGCGGAAGTTACGGAGAATAATACGTTGGAACCGATGGCTGGTGGGGTGGTAGGTGAGCCCAGGGGAACCCTATTCCTAGTGGGGTGGCGGGAGGATGGAGTGAGAGCAGATGTGCGTGAAATGGGGGAGATGCGTTTGAGAGCAGAGTTGATGGTGGAGGAAGGGAAGCCCTTTTCTTTAAAAAAGGAGGACATCTCCCTTGTCCTGGAATGAAAAGCCTCATCCTGAGAGCAGATGCGGTGGAGACGGAAGCGAGAAGGGGATGGCATTTTTGCAAGAGACAGAGTGAGGAGAGGAATAGTCCAGATAACTGTGAGAGTCAGTAGACTTATAGTAGACATCCAGAGACAGAGACAGAAAGATCTAGAAAGGGGAGAGAGGTGTCGGAAATGGACCAGGTAAACTTGAGGGCAGGGTGAAAGTTGGAGGCAAAGTTAATAAAGTCAATGAGCTCAGCATGCGTGCAGGAAGCAACGCCAATGCAGTCGTCGATGTAGCGAAGGAAAAGTGGGGGACAGATACCAGAATAGGTACGGAACATAGATTGTTCCACAAAGCCAACAAAAAGGCAGGCATAGCTGGGACCCATACGGGTGCCCATAGCTACACCTTTAGTTTGGAGGAAGTGGGAGGAGCCAAAGGAGAAATTATTAAGAGTAAGGACTAATTCCGCTAGACGGAGCAGAGTGGTGGTAGAGGGGAACTGATTAGGTCTGGAATCAAAAAGAGGCGGAGAGCTTTGAGACCTTCCTGATGGGGGATGGAAGTAGATATGGAGTGGATATCCATGGTGAAAATAAAGCGGTGGGGGCCAGGGAACTTAAAATCATCGAAAAGTTTAAGAGCGTGAGAAGTGTCATGAACATAGGTAGGAAGGGATTGAACAAGGGGGGATAAAACCATGTCAAGGTATGCAGAAATGAGTTCGGTGGGGCAGGAGCAAGCTGAGACAATAGGTCTGCCAGGACAGGCAGGTTTGTGGATCATGGGTAGGAGGTAGAAACGGGAAGTGCGAGGTGTGGGAACTATAAGGTTGGTAGCAGTGGATGGGAGATCCCCTGAGCGGATAAAGTCGGTGATGGTGTGGGAGACAATGGCCTGGTGCTCCTTAGTGGGGTCATGATTGAGGGGTAAATAAGAGGAGGTATCCGCGAGTTGTTGCTGTGCCTCAGCAAGGTAGAGGTCAGTACACCAGACTACAACAGTACCCCCCTTATCGGCGGGTTTAATAATGTTAGGATTAGTGCAGAGGGAGTGGAGAGCAGAGCGTTCCAAAGGAGTGAGGTTGGAATAGGAACAAGGTGCGGTGAGGTCGAGACGGTTGATGTCCCGTCGGCAATTAGCAATAAAGAGATCCAGAGCAGGCAGAAGACCAGAGTGGGGTGTCCATGAAGAAGAGGAGGGTTGAAGGCAGGAGAAGGGGTCATCGGTGGGGGTGGAAGAGTCCTTGCTGAAGAAGTAGGCTCGGAGACGGAGACGGCGGAAAAAGAGTTCCGCATCATGGCGAACACGGAACTCGCTGAAGTGTGGGCGAAGGGGGACAAAGGTGAGGCCCTTACTGAGGACAGAGCGTTCTGCCTCTGACAGTTGAAGGTCGGAGGGGATGGTAAAGACCCGGCACGGATGAGAGCTGGGATCAGAGAGGGGAGGGGGAGGCCGGGGATGTCAGTGAAGAGGGGAGGGTTGGGTGAGAGGAAGATGGAACCTCTGAGGACCCAGGATCTGACGATGGGATCTGAGGGAGACGGGATTGCAGAGTATTGGAGGGGGAAGGGGAGACGGGAGTCACAATAGCAGCACATAAAGACCCGGCCTGGAGTTCAAAGCTGGAGTCGCAGTTGGTAGTTGCGTAATCGCTTTGAAGGTGTCCATGGTCGTTGCTGGCTATGACGTTGTGTGTTTGGGGTAACCTTGTGGAATCTATCGATGCATCAACCCTTGCCTGGGTGGTGTTTCCCTTAAAGAGGGTCCCTTTTGTGGTAAGCTACTATTGGTGATAATCCATATGCGGATTCTGTTGGAGTATCCTGTGGCCACCACTTTGAGGTGTCCCATAGCTGAATTCGGGTGTGGGACCACTTGTGTTGAAAGGATATTAATTGAAAATCACTGAAGGTGATATTTCGTGTATGGAGTGGAACAACTTCGGAGATAAAACCTACTACTATTGTTATCTTGTATTGCTGTCATGGAATCTGTGGAATATCGATGTAATTGCCTTCTCACAACATTCATCTTTGGGTTACAAACATCTCACATTAACCAACCTGTGCATCTGAACTCAACTTTTCTTACCGACCATCGTAAGACAGTATCAATTACCACCCAAGTTTGAAAAAGTTTGGGTTTCATATTTCCACACCTATATGTATACACTCAACTAATCTGTTCGATTTATCTAGTTTTATATTACTGTATTGCATAGCTACTAATAAAAGTAGTGTTAGTCAGCAGCAAAACCAGACTCCAGGTGTGTTCCATTTCTGCTGGCTCTTTAACCCGTTACGGGGTACGTAACATCCTATTATTGATCCTATTCTATAGATTTGTTGAGTATAGCCACAATAAAAAAATCTCAGGTTTGTATATGGTGACATAAATGTATATGAATAATAAAATTGACTTTGAACTTTGAACGTCAGTACTTTTCTCTGGCAGTATTGTATCCAAGCAATGATGCAGTACAACGTTACTTTGTCCTGACAAATATCTGCCATACCATCTGTGAAATGTTAGGTGTTAAAAACTTGCTGGCAAACACTTCCTTTCTGAAAGAGAATTGTGACGTTGTGGTTATGGAAAAAGATAGCTGTTCAGTGACTCAAACTTTGTAACATGTTCCTTTGTTGTAAAACTGTGGTGATATCAATCCACCCCCACACCCCACCTACATTTCCATTACTGACAATGCACACCCTCACCCCACTCACAGTTCCATTACTGACCATACAGCCCCACACCTCACCCACATTTCCATTATTGACCATCTACTCCCGAACCCCACCCATAATTCCATTATTGACCATCCACCCCCCCACACCATACCCACATTTCTATTATTGACCATCCACCCCCTCACGCCACCCACATTTCCATAATTCACCATCCACACCCACACCAAACCCACATTTCCATTATTGACCGTTCACCCCCTCACCCCACCCTTATTTGCAATAATGACCATCCATCCCACCCCATATACACTTCCAATATTGACCATCCATACTCCACACCCCACACACATTTCCATTATTGACCATCTACCCCGACAACCTACCCACATTTCCGTTATTGACCATCCACCCCCTCAACCCACACACATTTCCATTATTGACTATCCAACCCCACATCCCACCCACATTTCCATTATTGACAATCCATACCCCTCAACCCACCCACATTTCCATTACAGACCATCCACACCGACAGCACACCTGCATTACCATTATTGACCGTCCACACCCTTAACTCACCCACATTCCCATTGTCGACCATACAAATTAGCCAGAGAAAGTGGCTCACCTGAGGACTGGGAGAAATTCAGAGTTCAGCAGAGGAGGACAAAGGGCTTAATTAGGAAGGGGAAAAAAGATTATGAGAGAAAACTGGCAGAGAACATAAAAACGGACTGTAAAAGCTTTTATAGATATGTAAAAAGGAAAAGACTGATAAAGACAAATGTAGGTCCCCTGCAAACAGAAACAGGTGAATTGATTATGGGGAGCAAGGACATGGCAGACCAATTGAATAATTACTTTGGTTCTGTCTTCACTAAGGAGGACATAAATAATCTTCCAGAAATAGTAAGGGACAGAGGGTCCAGTGAGATGGAGGAACTGAGCGAAATACATGTTAGTAGGGAAGTGGTGTTAGGTAAATTGAAGGGATTGAAGGCAGATAAATCCCCAGGGCCAGATGGTCTGCATCCCAGAGTGCTTAAGGAAGTGGCCCAAGAAATAGTGGATGCATTAGTGATAATTTTTCAAAACTCGTTAGATTCTGGACTAGTTCCTGAGGATTGGAGGGTGGCTAATGTAACCCCACTTTTTAAAAAAGGAGGGAGAGAGAAACCGGGGAATTATAGGCCGGTTAGCCTAACGTCGGTGGTGGGGAAACTGCTGGAGTCAGTTATCAAGGATGTGATAACAGCACATTTGGAAAGCGGTGAAATGATCGGACAAAGTCAGCATGGATTTGTGAAAGGAAAATCATGTCTGACGAATCTCATAGAATTTTTTGAGGATGTAACTAGTAGAGTGGATAGGGGAGAACCAGTGGATGTGGTATATTTGGATTTTCAAAAGGCTTTTGACAAGGTCCCACACAGGAGATTAGTGTGCAAACTTAAAGCACATGGTATTGGGGGTAAGGTATTGGTGTGGGTGGAGAATTGGTTAGCAGACAGGAAGCAAAGAGTGGGAATAAACGGGACCTTTTCAGAATGGCAGGCGGTGACTAGTGGGGTACCGCAAGGCTCAGTGCTGGGACCCCAGTTGTTTACAATATATATTAATGACTTGGATGAGGGAATTAAATGCAGCATCTCCAAGTTTGCGGATGACACGAAGCTGGGTGGCAGTGTTAGCAGTGAGGAGGATGCTAAGAGGATGCAGGGTGACTTGGATAGGTTGGGTGAGTGGGCAAACTCATGGCAGATGCAATTTAATGTGGATAAATGTGAAGTTATCCACTTTGGTGGCAAAAATAGGAAAACAGATTATTATCTGAATGGTGGCCGATTAGGAAAAGGGGAGGTGCAACGAGACCTGGGTGTCATTATACACCAGTCATTGAAAGTGGGCATGCAGGTACAGCAGGCGGTGAAAAAGGCGAACGGTATGCTGGCATTTATAGCGAGAGGATTCGAGTACAGGAGCAGGGAGGTACTACTGCAGTTGTACAAGGCCTTGGTGAGACCACACCTGGAGTATTGTGTGCAGTTTTGGTCCCCTAATCTGAGGAAAGACATCCTTGCCATAGAGGGAGTACAAAGAAGGTTCACCAGATTGATTCCTGGGATGGCAGGTCTTTCATATGAAGAAAGACTGGATGAACTGGGCTTGTACTCGTTGGAATTTAGAAGATTGAGGGGGGATCTGATTGAAACGTATAAGATCCTAAAGGGATTGGACAGGCTAGATGCGGGAAGATTGTTCCCGATGTTGGGGAGGTCTAGAACGAGGGGTCACAGTTTGAGGATAGAGGGGAAGCCTTTTAGGACCGACGTTAGGAAAAACTTCTTCACACAGAGAGTGGTGAATCTGTGGAATTCTCTGCCACAGCAAACTGTTGAGGCCAGTTCATTAGCTATGTTTAAAAGGAAGTTAGATATGGCCCTTGTGGCTACAGGGGTCACGGGGTATGGAGGGAAGGCTGGGTTCTGAGTTGGATGATCAGCCATGATCATAATAAATGGCGGTGCAGGCTCGAAGGGCCGAATGGCCTACTCCTGCACCTATTTTCTATGTTTCTATGTAAACCCACACCCTACCCACATTTTCATTATTGACCATTTACCCTCTCAGCCCACCCACATTTCTATTATCGACCATCAAACCCTGCACCCCACCCAGATTTCCATTATTAACCATTCACCCCCATAGCCCACCCACATTTCTATTATTGACCATCAAACCCTGCACCCCACCCAGATTTCCATTATTAACCATTCACCCCCATAGCCCACCCACATTTCTATTATTGACCATCAAACCCTGCACCCCACCCAGATTTCCATGATTGGCCATTCACCCACATTTCATTTATTGACCATACAACCCCACACACCACCCACATTTCAATTATTGAGCATCCACCCTCTCACCCCACCCATATTACCATTATTGACTATCAATCTCCACACCCTTCCCATATTTCCATTATTGACCATCCAGTCCCTTCAAACCACTAATATATCCATTATTGACCATCCACGCCCACGGCTCATCCACATTTCTATTATTGACCATCGACCCCCACGCCTCACCCATATTTCCATTATTAACCATTCACCCCCACAACCGACCCACATTTCCATTATTGATGATCCACACTCTCAGCCCACCCATATTTCCATTATTGGCCATTCACCCCCCACACACCACCCACATTTCAATTATTGAGCATCCACCCTCTCACCCCACCCATATTACCATTATTGACTATCAATCTCCACACCCTTCCCATATTTCCATTATTGACCATCCAGTCCCTTCAAACCACTAATATATCCATTATTGACCATCCACGCCCACGGCTCATCCACATTTCTATTATTGACCATCGACCCCCACGCCTCACCCATATTTCCATTATTAACCATTCACCCCCACAACCGACCCACATTTCCATTATTGATGATCCACACTCTCAGCCCACCCACATTTCCATTATTGGCCATTCACCCCCCACACACCACCCACATTTCCATTATTGACCTTTTACCCCATGGCACCACCACATTTCCATTATTGATCATTCATCCCCACACCACACCCACATTTCCATTATTGATCATTCATCCCCACACCCCACCCACATTTCCATTATTGACCATTGACCCCTTCATCCTACCCACATTTCCATTATTGACCATCCACTTCCACACCCCACCCATATTTTCATTATTGTCCATCCACCCCAGTCACCTCACCCACATTTCTATTACTGACCATCCACGTCCTCTCCCCACGCACATTTCCATCAGTGACCATTCACCCACTCATCCCAACCACATTTCCCCTTCTGAGGAATTACCCCCACACCCCTACTTGATTTCCCCCTTTGACATCCCTATGTTCTTTCCAGTCCCTCTGGCCCTCTCTCTAATTCCTTTGTCCTTGCTGATTTCTCCCCCCTGGTGCCTGTGCAATATCCCTCCCCATCTTCTCTTCCCCCCAGCTTCCCACATTAGAGTAACACATAGTGCACTTTCCTCTCAGACTTCTCCAACCACCCACTGATTGACTCCTCTTCCCAATTATTTCACTCAGCCAGCAGTAATCTATTTCAGTCATGTTCCCCAGTCAGTCTTCTTTCCACTGATCTTCTCTTCAAAGATCCTCCAAACCCAACTGATTTCCTCATCTGTTCCCTTGTCAAGTGGGTTGGTCGTTGCAGAAATACTCAACAGGAAGCTAGAGAATAACCATTTGTGTCAGGATTGATTCCAGTAGTCAATGATAGAACCATTTGAGTCCACCTCGAAAGTAACACACGTCTGTTCTGCAGCACCTTTCCAAAAGCATTCAAGTATGCGTTGAAGTAGTTTACTCACATCCGATGAAAGAAAAAAAGTGAAGCCTTTCTTGTTTTATAAACTAATCCTTTACTGAATTTGTACATTTTCTGTAACGTTCGCTTTTTTAATTGTAATTCTCAGTCATGGTTTCACATTTAAGCAGACAAATTTCAAATAACGCTTTTGAGCATGTGCTGTAAAATTATGACATCTTCTAATTTATTATTGATTATCGCTGAAAACAGTCTTTCAGTTTTAAATGCAGGTACTTGAACATAATGACCAAAAGCCACTGAGATTCAGGCAAGAGCATTATTGATACTGTATGTATAGTAAGAAAGGATTTGATCTGAATTTTGGGTTACCAAAATGAAAACCTTCAATCTAAACAAACAAACTGTTCAAGTATGGGGCACTTGTAGAGAAACTTCATTGATTGCTCTGGCATTATGAAAGCAATGTCTAACATTCCAGGAACTATGATATGTATAGGAAGCAGGGAGTAACTAAGGTGCTTGAGGAGTATAAGAAGTGCAAGAAAATACTTAAGAAAGAAATCAGGAGGGCTAAAAGAAGACATGAGGTTGACTTGGCAGTCAAAGTGAAGGATAATCCAAAGAGCTTTTACAGGTATATTAAGAGCAAAAGGATTATAAGGGATAAAGTTGGTCTTCTTGAAGATCAGAGTGGTCGGCTATGTGCGGAACCAAAGGAAATGGGGGAGATCTTAAATAGGTTTTTTGCGTCTGTATTTACGAAGGAAACTGGCATGAAGTCTATGGAATTAAGGGAAACAAGTAGTGAAATCATGGAAACTGTACAGATTGAAAAGGAGGAGGTCCTTGCTGTCTTGAGGAAAATTAAAGTGGATAAATCCCCGGGACCTGACAGGGTGTTCCCTCGGACCTTGAAGGAGACTGGTGTTGAAATTGCAGGGGCCCTGGCAGAAATATTTAAAATGTCGCTGCCTACAGGTGAGGTGCCGGAGGATTGGAGAGTGGCTCATGTGGTTCCGTTGTTTAAAAAAGGATCGAAAAGTAATTATAGGCCAGTAAGTTTAACATCGGTAGTAGGTAAGTTATTGGAGGGAGTACTAAGAGACAGAATCTACAAGCATTTGGATAGACAGGGACTTATTAGGGAGAGTCAACATGGCTTTTTGCGTGGTAGGTCATGTTTGACCAATCTATTGGAGTTTTTCGAGGTGGTTACCAGGAAAGTGGATGAAGGGAAGGCAGTGGATATTGTCTACATGGATTTTAGTAAGGCCTTTGATAAGGTCCCCCATGGGAGGTTAGTTAGGAAAATTCAGTCGCTAGGTATACATGGAGAGGTGGTAAATTGGATTAGACATTGGCTCAATGGAAGAAGCCAGAGAGTGGTGGTAGAGAATTACTTCTCTGAGAGGAGGCCTGTGACTAGTGGTGTGCCACAGGGATCAGTGCTGGGTCCATTGTTATTTGTCATCTATATCAATGATCTGGATGATAATGTGGTAAATTGGATCAGCAAATTTGCTGATGATACAAAGATTGGAGGTGTAGTAGACAGTGAGGAAGGTTTTCAGAGCCTGCAGAGGGATTTGGACCAGCCGGAAAAATGGGCTGAGAAATGGCAGATGGAGTTTAATACAGACAAGTGTGAGGTATTGCACGTTGGAAGGACAAACTAAGGTAGAACATACAGGGTTAATGGTAAGGCACTGAGGAGTGCAGTGGAACGGAGGGATCTGGGAATACAGATACAAAATTCCCTAAAAGTGGCATCACAAGTAGATAGGGTTGTAAAGAGAGCTTTTGGTACAATGGCCTTTATTAATCAAAGTATTGATTATAAGAGCTGGAGTGTTATGATGAGGTTGTATAAGGCATTGGTGAGGCCGAATCTGGAGTATTGTGTTCAGTTTTGGTCAGCAAATTACAGGAAGGATATAAATAATGTTGAAAGAGTGCAGAGAAGGTTTACAAGGATGTTGCCGGGACTTGAGAAACTCAGTTACAGAGAAAGGTTGAATAGGTTAGGACTTTATTCCCTGGAGCGTAGAAGAATGAGGGAAGATTTGATAGAGGTATATAAAATTATGATGGGTATAGATAGAGTGAATGCAAGCAGGCTTTTTCCACTGAGGCAAGGGGAGAAAAAACCAGAGGACATGGGTTAAGGGTGAGGGGGAAAAGTTTAAAGGGAACATTAGGGAGGGCTTCTTCGCTCAGAGAGTGGTGGGAGTATGGAATGAGCTGCCAGACGAGGTGGTAAATGTGGGTTCTTTTTTAACATTTAAGAATAAATTGGACAGATACATGGATGGGAAGTGTATGGAGGGATATGGTCCGTGTGCAGGTCAGTGGGACTATCAGAAAATGGTTCGGCACAGCCAAGAAGGGCCAAAAGGCCTGTTTCTGTGCTGTAGTTTCTATGATACTATGGTACTATGTAATGGGTTAATTTTTATGGTAATATAGGACGAATAGTGGATCAAGGATGGGTAACTAGAATATCTAAAGATGGCATTGTATTCAAGACAAAATAAAATATGGGTGTTGTCAAAAAGAGTGAACCTGAGGATTGAGACCATTTAAGAATTCTGCAGAAGGAAGGACTGAGAAATACATAAAGAAAGTGGAAGTGGAATCTCACAGGACATATGAAAGCAGACTGCAGAAGACTCAATAGGTATATAAAAAGGGAAAAAAATTACAGGCAAAATATTAAATGTGCATCTCTTAAAGACTTAGAAAATGGCAAAGAAATCAAACAAATGTTTTCTGCTTTGCCCTTATAGAAGAAGACACAACGAGCTTCCCAGAAATAAGGTAGAATAACAGTTTGAGAGTAAATGAGGATGTACAATAAATTAGTAATAATATTTTTAAGTATTATTTTTAAAAGTTAATAGCCCAGAATATTGAAATTTATCTAGATTTAGTCCCATTTAACAAAGATCCTCCTTGGGTGAGGGAGAGGTTTCCCTGGGTTGATTCCCAGGGTTGGTGTGGGGGGTTGGTGGAGTGGTGCATGGGCAGATTTCCCTAGGTGGGGTCTACGTTCTGTGGGCAAGTCTCCCCTTTTGTTTCTCGGGAGGGGGAAGGTGGGATTTGGGAAGGGGTTCTGTAGGCTGATCACCCAGGTAAGGTTGAGCTCCCTGAAATGAAGAAGAGTATGATCTTGTCCTGGGAACATTTGCTTCAAGATTGGCAGAGTCTGTCTGGTGTTGGATATATGAATGTCCAACATTGCTGCATCAAATAAATTTTAATTGGAATTGGAGCTCCTACGATATCCACTTACTATTACAATTCATTGTCTTGCAACATCACTCTGTCTGAACAGACCCAACTTCTCAGCACTTCTTTCTATGGTGCAATTTGAGCATATCAGGTAGACTTTTATAGTCTTTATACATCAATATGAAGAACAGGTACCGGCAAACTCTCTTGGGGTGTTTGAGACTACTATATGTCAGGGGTTCTCAAGCTTTTTCAGCTCTTGGCCCACTTGTGACTTTCATTTACCCCAGCCTCCATAGTCTTTGTTAATAGCTGAAGTGTTTTTTGGTCAACTGTACTAATTATTCTAAAAAACAGTCAATATTTGTGTTTTAACAGGTTATAAGTATTATATGGTAAATATAATGTTACAAGTGTATATGAAAAATGAAACTATTTTAAAACTCTGAATAGGATATTTATTTATAATATATTTCTATAATATTCTTCCAGCCAACAGTGAAAAAGCGCTTAATATTGTTACTTTGCATGTTTAGTGAGATCCTTACGATTGATGCAAATTAGCAAGTTTCTCAATGTTTGTTTGCAACTTGGTTAAAGATAATCAAAGATCACCTCTTCACAACATCAGGTTGGTTATGAGCTTTTGATAGCAGGTGAAGAGCTTGACTAAAACCACATTCAACCAGATAAGAGTTAAAAAAACAACTTTGCTTTCTCGTAGAGCTACAGAAACTTATTTTGAATATCACTACTTATCCAGAAATTTTGTTTGCTGCAATTAAGTTACACTTGAGCTATTATATCACTCTGCAGCTCAATAAGACATTCTTGCAATGTGGTGTCAACGTCGTTCACATTCACCCCAAAGTAATCCAATACCCAATCTGGAATTTGCATCTCCAGCAGGTCTCTGAACTGAAATTCCATATCAGTGTGCAGTTGTTTCAAATGATCAAGAGATACAATCAAATCATCAGCTTGCAATTCTATTGTTAAGTGTGGCCAGTGAAGGAAATTGCATAAACTCAGACATCCAATATTGCTGCTGAAAAGTTCTGCGTTTTTCCAAGGAGCTCAGCCAGCTACCCTGCAGGGTGTGAATGGAGATTTGTGTTAGTCGAGCAGGAGCAGAAGTAACTATTGACCCCACCCTCCTCATGCACACGCACACACTCACGCACACAAAGCTGTTTTGGTTCTTCGTTCCTCGTTTCAAATGGGACAATAATGAATATTTTCCCATTCATTTCATTAAATAGACTCATTTATTTTCTCGTTATATATTTTAGTAATTTTTCATTAAAACAGTAAACTTATCATGGCCCATTCAGAAACTCCTGTGGCTCCAGTTTCTTGTTTATTACGTGTGGCCCCTATGAAAACTGCCATAACCCCCCCTCCCCCCACCTTGAACGGGTGGAATATATACCCACATTGAGAACCACTGGTATAGGAGAATTGAAAAGAACTTGCAAAAACTGTTGTTTGGGGGATGGTGATAGAACTGATGCATTAAAGAGAGTTGTAAACTTCTGATTTGACATTGCATGAATAAAAAAAGTGTTATTTGAGGACTGTCTGACGGACTCGTTTGGGGAATGAATATATAAATTCATACAAATCTCGGTTTGGGCAATGCATTACTAAAACAGTTGTTTGTGATATGCAAGAATAAAAGACAAATAAACTGCTGTTTGGAAATGTGTGAATAAAAGATTCAGACAAGCTGTTGTTCAGAAATGTGTGAATACAGAACATGCACCAACACTTTCTTATTTACCCCTGCTTTTCTTTGGAATAAAAGCAATGCATTGTCAAATTTCAAACTTGTCAAGGAAACTCTCCAATGTTAAGCCATTCAAAGTTGAAAGTAAATTTATTATCAAAGAATGTACATTACCCTGAGATTTATTTTCTTGTGGGTATTCACAGTAAATCCTAAGAAACATCAAAGGAATCAATGAAAAACTAAACACAAACAAAATCTGACAAGCAACCAAGATACAACAAATAATAATAACAATAATACAAATATATAACATTGAGAACATGAGATGTAGAGTTCTTGAAAGTGAATCCATCAGTTTGGATCCATTGAGTGTTGTGGTGAGAGAATTTGTCGCACTGATTCAGGAGCCTGATGGTTTAAGGGTAATAACTGTTCCTCAAGGGTAATAGCTGTTTCTGAAAGGTAATAAATGTTTCTGAAGGGTAATAACTGTTTCTTCAGAGTGATAACTGAAGGGTAATAACTGTTCATGAAGGGTAATAACTAAAGGGTAAAAACTGTTACTGAACCTCAGGCTCCTGCACCTCTTCCCAATGGTAGGACAAGAAAAGAGAATGACCTTGGGGATCCTTGATGATAGATGCCACTTTCTTGTGGCAGCACTCTTTCTAGATACGCTCAATGGTGGTGGGGGGGAAGTTTTCTTGTGATGATCTGTGCTACATTCTGAGGCTGTGCTCTCTGGTCCTAGACTCACCCATGATAGGAAATATATATAACCATATAACAATTACAGCACAGAAACAGGCATCTCGGCCCTTTTAGTCCCTGCCGAACTCTTACTCTCACCTAGTCCCATCGGCCTGCACTCAGCCCATAACCCTCCATTCCTTTCCTGTCCATATAGCTGTCCAATTTAACTTTAAACGACAACATCGAACCTGCCTCAACCACTTCTGCTGGAAGCTCGTTCCACACAACTACCACTCTCTGAGTAATGAAGTTCCCCCTCATGTTACCCCTCAACTTTTACCCTTTAATTCTCAACTCACGTCCTCTTGTTTGAATCTCCCCCACTCTCAATGGAAAAAGCCTAACCACATCAACGCTATCTATCCCTCTCATAATTTTAGTCACTTCTATCAAGTCCCCCCTCAACCTTCTGCGCTCCAAAGAATAAAACCCAACTTGTTCAACCTTTCTCTGTAACTTAGGAGATGAAACCCTGGCAACATTTTAGTAAACCTCCTCTGTACTCTCTATTTTGTTGACATCTTTCCTATAATTCAGTGACCAAAAATGTACACAATACTCCAAAAGTGGCCTCACCAATGCCTCGTACTATTTCAACATTACATCCCAACTCCTACACTCAATGCTCTGATTTATAAAGGCCAGCATTCCAAAAGCTTTCTTCACCACCCTATCCACATGAGATTCCACCTTCAGGAAACTATGCACCATTATTCCTAGATCCCTCCATTCTTCAATGCCCTACCATTTACCATGTATGTCCTATTTTGATTAGTCCTACCAAAATGTAGCACCTCACATTTTTCAGCATTAAACTCCATCTGCCATCTTTCAGCCCACTCTTCTAACTGGCCTAAATCTCTCTGCAAGCTTTGAAAACCTACTTCATTATCCACAACTCAGCATCATCTGCATACTTACTCATCCAATTTACCACCCGATCATCCAGATCATTAATGTATATGACAAACAACACTGGACCCAGTACAGACCCCTGAGGCACACCACTAGTCACTGGCCTCCAATCTGACAAACAGTTATCCACCACCACGCTCTGGCGTCTCCCATCCAGCTACTGCTGAATCAATTTTACTACTTCAATATTAATACCTAATGACTGAACCTTCCTAACCAACCTTTTGTGTGAAACCTTGTCAAAGGCCTTACTGAAGTCTATGTAGACAACATCCACTGCTTTACCCTCGTCAACTTTCCTAGTAACCTCTTCAAAAAATTCAACAAGATTTGTCAAACATGACCTTCCACACACAAGTCCATGTTGACTGTTCCTAATCAGACCCTGTCTATCCAGATAATTATATATACAATCTCTAAGGATACTTCCCATCAATTTACCCACCACTGACATCAAACTCACTGGCCAATAACTGCTAGGTTTATTCTTAGAACCCTTTTTAAACAATGGAACAACATGAGCAATATGCCAATCCTCCGGCACCATCCCCGTTTCTAATGACATTTGAAATATTTCTGTCATTTCTGCTATTTCCACACTAACTTCCCTCAAGGTCCGAGGGAATATCCTGTCAGGACCCGGAGACTTATCCACTTTTATATTCCTTAAAAGCTTCAGTACTTCCTCTTCTTTAATCATCATAGTTTCCATAACTTCCCTACCTGTTTGCCTTATCTTACACAATAAAATATCCTTCTCCCTAGTGAATACCGAAGAAAAGAAATTGTTCAGAATCTCCCCCATCTCTTTTGGGTCCACACATAGCTGTCCACTCTGATTCTCTAAGGGACCAATTTTATCCTTCACTATCCTTTTGCTATTAATATAACGGTAGAAACCCTTGGGATTTATTTTCACCTTACTTTCCAAAGCAACCTCATATCTTCTTTTAGCTTTTCTAATTTCTTTCTTAAGATTCTTTTTACATTCTTTATATTCCTTAGCACCTCATTTACTCCATGCTGCCTATATTTATTGCAGATATCTCTCTTTTTCCGAACCAAGTTTCCAATATCCCTTGAAAACCATGGCTCTCTCAAACTCTTAACCTTTCCTTTCAACCTAACAGGAACGTGAAGATTCTGTACCCTCAAAATGTCACCTTTAAATGACCTCCATTTCTCTATTACCTTCTTCCCATAAAACAAATTGTCCCAATTCACTCCTTCTAAATCCTTTCACATCTCCTCAAAGTTAGTCTTTCTCTAATCAAAAATCTCAACCCTGGGTCCAGACGTATCCTTCTCCATAATTATATTGAAACTAATAGTATTGTGATCATTGGACCTGAATTGCTCCCCAGCACAAACTTTCATCACCTGACCTATCTCATTCCCTAACAGGAGATCCAACACTGCCCCTTCTCTAGTTGGTACCTCTATGAATTGCTGCAAAAAACTATACTGCACACATCTTACAAACTCCAAACCATTTTACAGTATTTGCTTCCAGTATGTGTGTGGAAAATTAAAACTGCCACAATCACAACCTTGTGCTTACTACAAATATCTGCTATCTCCTTACAAATTTGCTCCTCCAATTCTTGCTCCCCATTAGATGGTCTATAATACACCCCTATAAGTGTTACTACACCTTTCCCATTCCTCAATTCCACCCAAAGAGCCTCTCTAGAGTCTCTCTCTAATCTATCCTGCCAGAGTACCGCTGTAATATTTTCTCTGACAAGCAATGCAACACCTCCTCCTCTTGTCCCTCTGATTCTATCACACCTGAAGCAAGTAAATCCAGGAATATTTAGTTGCCAATCACACCCCTCCTGTAACCATGTTTCACTAATAGCTACCACATCATATTTCCAGGTATCAATCCATGCTTTAAGCTCATCCACCTTTCTTACAATGCTTCTAGCATTAAAATAATGCATTTAAAAAACTTTCCACCTCTTACTCTCTGTTTACCACTAACGGTGCAAACAACTTTACTATTTTCTTTTTCTTCCTTCTCGCCTGCATCTGTTCCTACACTCTGGTTCCCCTCCCCCATTGTGTCTAGTTTAAATCCTCCAGATCCGCTCTAGCAAACCTACCTGCAAGAATATTTGTCCCCCTCCAGTTTAGATGTAAACCGTCCCATCGGAACAGGTCCCACCTTCCCTGGAAAACTGCCCAATTATCTATAAATTTGAAGCCCTCCCTCCTGCACCATGTCTTCAGCCACGTGTTGGTCTGCGCTAACTTGCTATTTCCAAACCCGCCTGCATGTGGCACTGGGAGCAATTCTGAGATTGCTATCCTGGAGGTCCTGTCCTTTAACTTGGCGCCTAACTCCCTAAACTCACCTTTCAGGACCTCCTCACTCTTCCTACCCATGTCATTGGTCCCTACATGGACCACGACATCTGGCTGCTCACCCTCCCTCTTGAGAATACTGAGAACTTGATCTGAGATATCGCGGACCTTGGCACCAGGGAGGCAACAGACCATCCGGGATTCTCGATCTCTTCCACAGAAACTCTTATCTGTCCCCCAACCATCGAATCCCCTATCACTACTGCTCTCCTCTTGCTGATGTAAAGTTGATGTCAGAAGTTTACATACACCTTAGCTAAATACATTTAAACTCAGTTTTTCACAATTTCTGACATTTAATCCTTGAAAACATTCCTGTCTTAGGTCAGTTAGGATCACTACTTTATTTTAAGAATGTGAAATGTCCGAATAATAGTAGAGAGAATGATTCATTTCAGCTTTTATTTCTTTCATCACATTCCCAGTGATGAAACATCTCCAGATCCAGTCTATCTAGGCCTTCCAATATTATATATGCTTCAATGAGATCCTCCTTCAGATTTGGCAGGCAAAATTTCCCCTTAAAGAAATCATGCTGATTTTAGCCTTCTTTGTCATGTGCCTCTAAGTATGCAGAAACCTCATTGTAATAATGGACTCCCAAAATCTTTCCAACCAATGAAGTCAGGCTAACTGGCCTATAATCTCCTTTCTTCAGTCTACCTCCCTTGTTAAAGAGTGGAGTGACATTTGCAATTTTCCAGTCCCCCTGAATCATTTCAGAACCTGATGATTCTTGAAATATCATTACTAATACTTCTTTGTACAAATCTTCAGCTACCTTTTTCAGAACCCTGGGGTGTAGTCCATCTGGTCAAGGTGATCTATCTACCTTCACAATGTTCAGATTCCCACGCACTTTCTCCGTAATAATAGCAACTACACTCACTTCTTCTCCGACACTCTTGAATTTCTAGCTTACTTCTACTGTCTTCCACAGTGAAGACTGATACAAAATACTTATTAAGTCTGTCTGCCATTTCTTTGCCATCTATTGCTACCTCTCCAATGTCTTTTTCCAGTGATCAAATGCACTCTTAGATACCAGTGCACTTTTAACTGTCTTTTAATTTTTACATATCTGAAAAAAACTTTGGTATCTTCTTCGATATGAAGGTAGCTTGCCTTCATGTTTCATCTTTTCTTTCCTTATGGGTTTCCGAATTGCATTCTGTTGGTTTTTAAAAGGTTTCCGATCCTCTAACCCCACTATTTTTTGCTACATTATATGCCTTCTCTTTTAATTGCAGGATAAATTCTATCATATTATGATCATTGACTTCTAAGGGTTCCTTTACCTTAAGGTCCCAAGCCAAATTTGCTTTATTTCACAACACCCAAACCAGAATTCCTTTCTCCCTAGTTGGCTCAACCATAAGCTGCTCTAAAAAGGCATCTTGTACAAATACCCTCTCTGAGGTCCTAGCACAAATTTGGTTTTCCCAAACTACTCCTCTATGCTTATCGTCACATTGCCCTTTTTACAATCCTTGTCCATATCCCATTATAATTTATATCCTACTGTTTGGAAGCCTGTCATAGAGTCATAGAAGACTGCAGCATAGAAACAGGCCCTTTGGCCCATCTAGTCCATGCCAAACCATTAATCTGCCTAGTTCTATTGACCTGTACCTGGACCTGTGCCTTGCATCCATGTACCTATCCTAATTTATCTCAAATATTGAAATCAACCCTGAATCCACCACTTGCATTGGCAGCTCATTCCACACTTCCACCATCCTCTGAATGAAGAAATCTCCTGTCATGTTTCTCTTTGACATTTCACCTTTAACCGATGACCACTAGTTGTAGTCTCACCAACTTCTTTGGAAAAAGCCTGCTTACATTTACCTTATCTATTCCCCTCATAATTTTGTATACCTCTATCAAATCCCACCCTCAATCTTCGACATTCTTGGGAATGAAATCCTAACCTATTCAACATTCCTTATAATTCATGTTCTCAAGACCTGGCATAATCAGTCAAAATTGACCAAAACTGCACACAATACTCCAAATTAGGCCTCAGCAACATTTTATACAGCTTCAACATAACATCCCAACTGTACTCAAGTAGGGACATATTCAATACATTGAATTATGAAAATCAATGTGGTAAAAGCTTTCGTTATGACCATATCTAGTTGTGATATCACTTTCAAGGAATTATGTACCCCTATTTCCAGATCCCTTTGTTCTACCACCCTCGTCAGTGCCCTACCCTTGTTGGTCCTTACCCTTTTCCCTAATTACCTTGAATTCTCTGCTAGAGCTGCTGCAGTTTCTGCACTGGCATCCCACAGGATCCATGGAAACATATTGTCAAGCCCGAGGGATTTAGCCACCCGAACTTGCCTCAAGTCCTCTGTAATCTGTATGGGACCCATAATCTTGCTGTTGCTTTGCCTCACACCTGTAGACTCTGTGTCCATCTCCAGAGATGCAAAAAATTCCATTTAAAATCTCCCTCATCTTATTCAGCTCCACACATAATCACTCAGATTTCCAGAGGACCAATTTTGCCTCTAGCTATCCAGTTGTTCTTAACATATCTGTAGAATCCCTTAGGATTCCCTTTCACATCTGCTAGAGGAACCTTGTGCTGTCTTTTAGCCTTCATGATTTCTTTCAAGTGTTCTTTTGCATTTCTTATACTCCATAAGCACCACATTTGATCCAACCTGCCTATACTTGCTATGCACCTCTCTTATCTTAACCAAGGCTTCAATATCTCTTGAAACCAAGGTTCCCTAAGCCTGTTATCTTAGGCTTTTATTCTGACAGGTACATACAAAACTCTGTGCTCTCAAACTTTTGAAAGCCTCCCACTTACCAAGTACACCTTTTCCAAAAAACAAACTGCCCCAATCTATACTTGCCAGATCCTTTCTGATACCATGAAAACTGACCTTCCTCCAACTTAGAATCTCACCCCAAGGACTTTGACACTAATAGCATTATAATCACTAGGTGCAAAGTGCTCCCCTACACAGGCTTCTGTCATCTGCCCTGCCTCATTCCCAATAGAGTATGGCACTCTCTCTCATTCGGGCTTCTGTGCAATGATGAAGGAAACTTTCCTGAACACATTTGACGAACTAATTCCCATCCAACCCTTTTTACATTATGGGAGTCCCAGTCAAAATATTAGAAGTTATAATCACCTACTACCACAAATTTATGTGTCTTGCAAATGTCTGCGACCTCTCTACAGATTTGTCCTGCTAAATCCTGCGGACTTTTGGATGGCCAATAATATGAACCCATTAACATGGTCATATCTTTCTTATTCCTCAGTTCTACTCATAAAACCTCACTAGTCGAGCTCTCCCATCTGACTAGACTGAGCACTGCTGTGACATTTTCCCTGACTAGTAACGCCACCCCTCCACCTTTAATCCCGCCATGTCTGTAACAAAGGAACCCCAGAACATTGACCTGCCAATCCTTCCTCTCCTACAACCAAGTCTCACGAATGGCTACATGTCATAATTCTACATGCTTATGCAAACCCTAGGCTCATTCACCTTTCTTACAATACTTAGTGCATTGAAATACACGAGGCTCAAAACATTGATCCCACCATGCTCAGTCCTTTGATTCCAGACCTGTATGTGAGCTTAACAACAACTTTATCCACTATTGCCTCTGGCACTCTGTCTCCCATCACCTTGCATCTCAAGTTTAAACTTAGTCTTCCTCCAGTTCAGGTGCAAACCATTCCATCTGTACAGGTCCCACCTTCTCTAGAAGAGAGCCCAATGATCAGAAATCTGAAGTCCTCCCTCCTGCACCAACTCCTTAGCCATCTGTTAAACCGTATGATCTTCCTTCTTCTGACCTCACTAACATGACTCACAGGTAGCAATCCTGAGATCACAACCCTGCTGGTCCTGTCCTTTAACTTAGCACCTAACTCCCTTAACTCACTTTGCAGGACATCATTACCCATCCTACCCATGTCATCGGTACCGACATGGACCACAACTTCTTGCTGTTCACCCTTCCACTTAAGAATGTTGTGGACTCGATCTGAGATGTTGCTGGCCCTGTTGCATGCTGGTGCTGCATTGTCCTATTAGACAGATGACATTTCTGAAAACTTAATAGATTTTATGTCTAGAATAGTGTCAGCTCCAGTCAAAATGTACTCCTAGCTGGAACCAGAGCATCCAGTTATCATGTTTGGAGTGCAGTACTTTCATAATTACTATTATGGATGTATATGAGCATTTATACTGATCAGAAGAAGTTTCTTGTTCTGTGAAATCTGGCCACTGCCTCAAAGATGCACTTTGATTTGAGAGCATTTAAATGTACTATTGTTTTCAAAGCTAGGTAACACCATGGAGTCAAAGATGATCTCAGGTATCTTCCTGGCAACTGCAGGTGAAGGAATACCGAGCCGAGTACTGACAATGGATTATCTGGACATTCCACGGGAGACTCCTCTGGATGGTATAATATCCTCTACTGTCCGAATTGGAATTAGAACAAGCCACCAGAAGTAGCAAGTCTCCAGTGTAATTGTTCACCTGGGATGAGGAAGGTGCAGGGTTTAAATGCAAGTAATATTTATACACACTGGAGGTGCATAATTGATTGTTCTCCTCCCAAGCTAGCAAGTGCCATGGTGCATTTGGGGTCTTAAGCAGACTGTTTTGTAATTTGGCAGACATCATTTCTGAGGTGCTGTTTTTGTGGATATTTGCACTCAGAACGATACATCAAAATAAATGGACTTTCTAACCTCCATCTTTTTAGTGCATTAAGATATAAAAACGAATCTCCACACATTTGCATGATAAGTGTCCATGACTGTGTGGAGGTGAAGTGAAAGTAACTCGATTCCTTTGCTGCATCTCCACAGAGAGACAGGAAAGAAATTCCCGGAGTCACCTCCACAGCCAGAAGCGATGCAGGAACAAGAATAAATTTAAAAACTTGCATAAGCTAGAAATCTAAAATAACAACAACCATTTCAGGCGGAATCTTTGGGGAACAGAAACAGAATTAAGGTTTCAGGTTGGAAACTATTAGTCAGTGATGCAGGAGCCACCTGTTACTGTAATAAGGAGTCCCAAAGACCTCCAGCTCACACATCACTACCTGGAAAGATCAGCTGAGTCAGAGAGGAGTGCCTCCTTAGAGCAGGCACTGTGCACTAACAGGGTGCAATCAGGTAGAAGGGAAGGAAAATTGTGGTCACTTTTGAACAACATACACAAAAAAACTGGTGGATAAAGTCAACAAATCAGGCAGCATTTATGAAGGGAAATGAACAGTTGACATTTCAGGCTGATACTCCTCATCAGGACTTTGTGTCTGTGGTTATTATTAATCTCTTTGTGCAGCTTATGCCGAATAACAACAATATGCTAATTATGGATTCTGCTGATGCTTTGCATTCCTCAATTCTTTACTCTCATCTGATCATGGACAGTCAGTGGAATATGTTGAAGTGTTTCTGTGGCTGTTGCTGCAAAGCAAAGGTGAATGCATTTGTAAATCTGTGCAGCTTTCACCCTGTGGAGACAACAAACACTCATTTTTGTGTTATGCTTGTCCATTTTTCAGATAGTTAAGCCCAGCTATATGTGGGCTATCTTGGGTATGTCACATGTGACCAAATGGAGTTAAATTTCTTTAACTGTGTCATCAGTGAGCAGCACATGCTGACCCAGACCACGATGGACTAGCAACGTAATTGTTAATATAATGTGAACAGCTCAAAGGCATATAATGTGAATGTCCTGTAGGGGCATCAATAGTATAATATAATGACTTTACAAGTTTGATTTCATTGGCAGAATCACCAGCCACTGGGTTGAGATAGCATTTGAAGGAGAAGGAGAATTTCAATATTGTTGTTACATTACAAGATGCCAAATATCAATGTTCTCCTTAATTCCTTGCTGTTTTACAGATGACTGTCATTTAGAAGTTGTTAAATACAGGAGATTCTGCGGAGGCTGGAAATCTAGGGTAACACACAGGAGATGTTGGAGGATCTCAGCAGGTCAGACAGCACCAATGGGAATGAATAAACAGTTGACATTCTGGGCCGAGACTCTGTCAGGTCCTGATGAAGGGTCTCGTCCCAAAATGTTGACTGTTTATTGATTTCCATAGATGCTTTCTGACCTGCTGAGATCCTTCAGCATCTTGTGTGTGTTATCCCGAAGTTGTTGTTGGGAGAAGAATCTTGCAAGTGTAGTAAGTGAAGTGGAAGTTTGCAAGAAAGCTGTACCTTAGGCAAGTACATCAACGTACAGGTCCAGTGTCATGGAGACTTTATTGGTGAAGAAACAGAGTGTAACTGTTAAAAAAGGCTCTTATATCTGTGGTTATATACGCCACAGATTGATACAGTGTCCGTGAACCAGGTGCAATTCCAAGGGGGATGATAAGACAACAGAATGTATTTATTGCTTAAGTGAAATGATGATTATTTACAAATCATACCAGAGTACTGCTTTGAGTCAAAGAAACTTTATTACGAGCTATGTTGAGCTCACTGAGAACCTGAATGCTCTGTATTGTTCTGGCCCAAAATATCCATTGATCCATTGACTTGACCAAGTGCTTGCTTGAGTGCGCTGCTTGATGAGTGCTGGTAAAGTTGCACAGAAGTGGATTCTTTGACCCAAATCATCCATACTGACCTTGCTGTCTATCTACTGTAATCTCATTTGCCTGCTTTAGGTCCAGATTACTCTATTTTCCTATCCAAGTAGTAGCCTAAGTGCGTTTTAAATGTTGTAATTGTACCCAACTCAACCACTTCCTCTAGTAGTTTGATCTACATAAAAAGAGCCCACTGTGTGAAAAATATGTCCCTCTGATCTCCTTTAAATTTCTCACCTTTTTCTTCCGGTGGATAGAACATTAGTGTTTAGTGAAGCAATCTCTCAACCTACGACGTAGTTTGGGAGGCTGCTTCACCAAGCACCTACAGAAATCACGTGATCTCCCATTTTAATTCCACTTCCCATTCCCACTCCATGGCTTCCTCTACTGTCGCGATGAAGCTACACTCAGGTTGGAGGAACAACACCTTATATTCTGTCTGGGTAGCCTCCAACCCGATGGCATGAACATTGATTTCTCAAACTTCTGTAATGCCCCCCCCCCCCACCAATTCCCTTGCCCTTTCCCTCTCTCACCTTATCTCCTTGCCTACCCATCGCATCCCTCTGGTTCTCCTCCCAACTTTTCTTTCTTCCATGGCCTTCTGTCTTCTCCGATTGGATTCCGCCTTCACCAGCCCTATATCTCTTTCACCAATCAACTTCCCAGCTCTTCACTTCACGCAACTCCCAGTTTCATATATGACCTTGTGTTTCTCCCTTCCCTCCCCATCCCCTCTTAACTGTACTCCTCTTCTTTTTATCTCCAGTCCTGCTGAAGGGTCTGAGCCCAAAATGTCAACTGTACTGTTTTCCATAGATGCCGCCTGGCCTGCTGAGTTCCTCCAGCATTTTATGTCTGTTGCTTCGATTTCCAGCATCTGCAGATTTTCTCCTGTTTGTGATTGGATTTCTACAAGTTGCCACTACAAGTTCACATCAGCTCATTTGGGTCCCATTCATAGAAACCATCTATTTCTTCCCTCCACACTCGATTCAGCTTTCAGACAATGGGGTTTGAACAGTCTTGTGCGCATTAAAGATTTGTACACTGATAACATATTTGATAGTTTTGTTAACCTGTGCGGTAAATATGGCCTTCCGCATAATCATTTTTTAAAATACCTGCAGATTCGCCACTTTGTCAAGGAAAAATTTCTCTCTTTTCCTGAGCTACCACCTGCTATGTTGCGGGAAAAACTTACTCTTAGCTTTAATAATAGAGGGCTGATCTCTGTACTATGCTCTCAGCTGATGTCTTTGGGAGTTCAAGATGTAAACAAAACTAAGAGTAGGTGGGAGGATGACCTTGGTATGGATCTGGCTGAGGAATATTAGGCAAAAGCATTGAATAGGGTTCATTCCTCATCATCATGTGCTTTACTGGGGCTCATACAATTTAAAGTTTTACACAGGGTACATTTAAGTAAAGCCAGGCTTGCTGACATATATCCCGGGACAAACACTGGCTGTGACAGGTGTTCCTTCCTTAGTGTATACATTTTGGTCTTGCCCTCGGCTTGATGGTTATTGGGCACTGATTTTTAAAATTATCAGTGAGGGTTTGGGGTGACACTGAGACCTTGCTTGCTTATAGCTGTATTTGGTGTGGCAGATGATGCTTGGGTTTAAATGTAAGTCATTGAATTTACATCGCTATTGGCCCGTAGGAGAATCTTGCTGGTCTGGAAATCTGCCAGTCCCCCATCAGCTGCTGCTTGGTTGGAGGACGTTATCTTTTTCTGAAATTAGAAAAGATTAAATTGAAAAAGTTCTATTCAAAATGGGGCCCTTTCTTGTCATATTTGGGGAGTCTTAAGGAATTACCTACTAGTTGAGGGCATTTGATTGTATTTGGGAAATTGCCTCCCTTTTAACATGCAGGGTTTACCGCACAGGGTGGTTGATGAATTGTAATATGAGTGTATTTTGGATCATCTGACATGTTGTGGATGTATGTGGGCCTTCACTCTTGAAGTAGTGTGGGGGTATGGCTGTGAAATGTCCGTAATTGTATTTGTGAATTGTTGTATTGTAAATACGTTAGCTGCCATGGTATATTTGGGGAGGGCAGGTGAGGGAAGGTTTGTTTAGGGGTAAGAGATAAAAGCAAAATGGAGGAAAATGTAATCTATTATGTATTCTGCATTGTGTCATTCCTTCAAAAAAATATATTTAATAAATTTATTATAATTATTAAACATAAAATGATTGATTGCATAATTACTCACTCCTTTCAAGTCAGTATTTAGTGGATGCACGTTTGACAGCAATTACAGCCTTGAGCCTGTGTGGATAGGTCTCTATCAGCTTTGCACATCTGGACACTGCAATTTTTCCCCATTTTCCTTTACTAAACTGCTCAAGCTCTGTCAGATTGCATGGAGATCGTGAGTGTACAGCCCTTTTTAAGTCCAGCCACAAATTCTCAATTGGATTGAGGTCTGGACACTGACTTGACCATTCCAGGACATTATCTTTGTTACCTTGAAGCCATTCCTGTGTAGCTTTGGCCTTATGTTTGAGGCCATTGTCTTGCTGGAAAACAAATCTTCTCCCAAGTCAGTTCTCTTGCAGACTGCAACAGGTTTTCCATCAGGATTTCCCTGTATTTTGCTGCATTCAATTTACCTTTTATCTTCACAAGCCTTCCAGGACCTGCTGCAGTGAAGCATCCCCACAGTAGGATGCGGCCATCACCATGCCTCATTGGTAGGGATGGTGTGTTTTGATGATGTGCGGTGTTTGGCTTACACCAAACATAGCATTTAGTCTGATGGCCCAAAAGCTCAATTTTGGTTTCATCAGACCTAGAACTTTCTTCCAGCTGACTTCAGAGTCTCCCACATGCCGCCTGTCAAAATCTAGCTAAGATTTCATGTGAGTTTTTTCAACAGTGGCTTTCTCTTTGCCATTTTCCTACAAAACTGTGACTGTTGAAGCACCGGGCAACAGTTGTCATATGCACAGTCTCTCCCATTTCAGCCACTGAAGCTTGTAACTCCTCCAGAGCTGTCATAAGCTTCTTGGTAGCCTCCCTCACTTGTCACCTTCTTGCATGGTCACAAAGTTTTGAAAACAGCCTGCTCTAAGCAGACTTATAATTGTGCCATATTCTTTCCATTTCTTGATGATTGACTTAACTGTACTCCAAGGGATGTTCAGTTACATGGCAATTTTCCTGTATCCATCTCCTGAATTGTGCTTTTCAATAACCTTTACGCGGAGTTGCTTGGAGGGCTCTTTTGTCTTCATGGTGTAGTTTTTGCCAGGATACTGACTCACCAGCAGTTGGACCTTCCAATACAGGTGTATTTTTACTGTAATCAATTGAAGCACCTTGATCTCCATTATGTGACTAATTATGTCATTAATCATGTGACTTCTCAAACCAATTGGCTGCACCAGTGATGATTTGGTGTGTCATATTAAGGGGCATGAGTACTTAGGCAATCAATTATTTTGTGTTTTATATGAACAATTAATTTAGATCACTTTGTAGAAATCTGTTTTCACTTTGGCACAAAAGTGTCTTTTTCTGTTGATCAGAAAAGTCAGATTAAATCGATTGTGATTCAATGTTGGAAAGCAATAAATCATGAAAACTTCTGAGACGGGGGGAATAGTTTTTATAGGCACTGTACATCTGGTGTAAATCTTAAAATGTGAACACAGTCCATGAACATTAAGGATGACATTGTTTTGTCTTTCCAGAGCTTCACTATGTTGAGAAGTGGATGTTCAGTTAAATATTCCATTCTCAGTGAGCCCCATAATAATATCTAGTTGAAAATGAGAAATAAATTGGAAGGCTCAGCCTGTTGATTATAGGAGAAAAAGTCTGTTGCTGCTTATGCTAACTAGCTTCATTGGTTGCTGCTTTGTTAACGTAGTCAGAATTGTGCTACAGTGACTAAAGGCCATCTCTAGGATCAACAGTTAGGTGATCTGAGCATAAGAATACAGGAACAGCAGATTCTTTCCAGTATCCCAGTACTTCACATCTCATTTTGAGGGCTTTTCACATTGGTTTGGCCTGAAGGCCGGAATGCTGAGTGTGTGGAAGGAATGTCCCATTTGTACTTGTTTTTAGTCTCCTGTTGTCTCTCCTGGTGGTTGTTCACATGTGTATCTTCACCTCGCTGCTTCTGTTGCTTTGACTGCTCATTTCACTCTCGTAAGCAATGAATGAGTTACTATGGTGGCCAAATTGATACACACAGCTAACAAAGGGCAACCTTTGGCCTGCTAAATTGTCAGTAGAGCACAACAGTGGAATCTCATTAGGCAGTCTCAAGTAACTTTAACCAAGCTCCTGGAGTGACAAGACCATGATTATATTGTGACTATCTGTATGTTTAGATTTGTAAGTGCAGTGATCAGCCTTTTCAACTAGGTATAGATCTTGTTACCAAAATTCATCTTTCAGTGAAGTAAAGGATTGAACCAGGTGATTAGATTACCAAAGTCACCCATCCTGCCCTGTCTGTAGCAGAGTCTACAGATGCCATAAGGAGGTGTTTCTGATACATCAACATCGGGTGTACATTGAGTGGAATCTGGTTCTGTCCTGATAATTGTGTTGTGAAAGGAAACCAGGTGAGAGGGTGAGTGAGTACCAGTACATCAGGAGAGCCTGCAGGACAATGTGACCCCTTGATGCAGTGTGCTAGTGGAGACAATACCTGGATTTGAAGAGTTGAGAACATCAGTAACCTCCCAAGTACCATCTGGTAAGATGTATCCACACAGTAGCCTCTCGTGACCAACAGAAGGTGCTTTTTTCCTTGTCAAATCTGTTTTTATACATAGTAAGGCTATTCTTGACTCCAATAACTACTTGTTCAGCAGCTCCACTGCATCAGTGAGCTGTTAATTGTTTGGAGTGGCCAGCTGGTGGTTTGGAGAATGCGAGTTGGGCTGGGGTTCATGAATTGGGCCGTCGAGCCAGGGCTGTTGAAACGGGCTGATGGGTCGAGTTTGTCAAAACAGGCCGTCGAGCTGGGGGATTCAAGCTGGGCCATTGGGCCAGGGATGTCGAAACAGGTTATCGGGCTGTGGTTGACAAATCGGGCTGTGACCACGGATGTCGAAATGGGCCATTGGGCTGGAGATGTTGAAATGGCTCATCAGGCCAGGGTTAATAGATCAGACTGTCGGGTCGGGTTGTCGAATTGGGATGTTGGTCTGGGGTTGCCAAATTGGTCCATTGGGCTGGGAGATTTGAGACAGGCTGTAGGGCTGGAGATGTTGAAGTGGCTCATCGAGCCGGGGTTGATGAATCGGGCCATAGGCCAGGGATGTCGAATTGGGCTGATGGTCTGGGGTTGTGGAATTGGGCCATGGGGCTGGGGGATTCGAGCTGGGCCGTCGAGCCAGGGATGTTGAGATGGGCTATTGCAAATAATTCTTTTGACTGGATTGTTTAACTCTACCCTCCCTATCAGCAAGGCATTTGATAAGATATCCCATGCAAGGCTTATTGAGAAAGTAAGGAGGCATGGGATCCAAGGGGACCTTGCTTTGTGGATCTAGAATTGGCTTGCCCACAGAAGGCAAAGAGTCGTTGTAGATGGGTCACTGTCTGCATGGAGGTAGGTGACCAGTGGTGTGCCTCAGGGATCTGTTCTGGGACTCCTACTCTTCGTGATTTTTATAAATGACCTTGATGAGGAAGTGGAGGGATGAGCTAGTAAATTTTCTGATGACATAAAGGTTGAGGGTGTTGTGGATAGTGTGGAAGGCTGTCAGAGGTTATAGCAGGACATCAATAGGATGCAAAACAGGGCTGAGAAGTGGCAGATGGAGATCATCCCGGATAAGTGTGAGGTGGTTCATTTTGGCAGGTAAAATATGATGGCAGAATATAGTATTAATGGTAAGACTCTTGGCAGTGTGAAGGATCAGAGAGATCTTGGGGTCTGAGTCCATAGGACACTCAAAGCTGTTGCACAAGTTGACTCTGTGGTTAAAAAGGCATAAGGTGTATTGGCTTTCATCAACCATGGGATTGAGTTTAAGAGCTGAGAGGTAATATTACAGCTAGATCCAGGTGAGAAGACAGCTGAAACGTCTCAACTCAAGCAAGGCTGCAGGACCGGATGGTGTCAGTACAAGGGTGCTCAAAGCCTGTGCCCCTCAGCTATGTGGAGTACTTCGCCATGTATTCAACCTGAGCCTGAGGCTCTGGAGGGTTCCTGTGCTGTGGAAGACGTCCTGCCTCGTCCCTGTGCCGAAGACGCCACGCCCCAGCGGCCTCAATGACTACAGGCCGGTGGCATTGACCTCCCACATCATGAAGACCCTGGAGAGACTTGTTCTGGAGCTGCTCCGGCCTATAGTCAGGCCACACTTAGATCCCCTCCAGTTCGCCTACCAGCCCCGACTAGGAGTTGAGGATGCCATCGTCTACCTGCTGAACCGTGTCTACACCCACCTGGATAAGCCAGCGAGCACTGTGAGGGTCATGTTTTTTGACTTCTCCAGTGCGTTCAACACCATCCACCCTACTCTGCTGGGGGAGAAGCTGACAGCGATGCAGGTGGATGCTTCCCTGGTATCATGGATTCTTGACTACCTGACTGGCAGACCACAGTACGTGTGCTTGCAACACTTTGTGTCCGACAGAGTGATCAGCAGCACTGGGGCTCCATAGGGGACTGTCTTGTCTCCCTTTCTCTTCACCATTTACACCTTGGACTTCAACTACTGCACAGAGTCTTGTCATCTTCAGAAGTTTTCGGATGACTCTGCCATAGTTGGATGCATCAGCAAGGGACATGAGGCTGAGTACAGGGCTACGCTAGGAAACTTTGTCACATAGTGTGAGCAGAATTATCTGCAGCTTAATGTGAAAAAGACTAAGGAGCTGGTGGTAGACCTGAGAAGAGCTAAGGTACCGATGACCCCTGTTTCCATCCAGGGGGTCAGTGTGGACATGGTGGAGGATTACAAATACCTGCGGATACGAATTGGCAATAAACTGGACTGGTCAAAGAACACTGAGGCTGTCTACAAGAAGGGTCAGAGCCGTCTCTATTTCCTGAGGATACTGAGGTGCTTTAACATCTGCTGGACGATGCTGAGGATGTTCTACGAGTCTGTGGTGGCCAGTGCTATCATGTTTGCTGTTGTGTGCTGGGGCAGCAGGCTGAGAGTAGCAGACACCAACAGAATCAACAAACTCATTCGTAAGGCCAGTGATGTTGTGGGGATGGAACTGGACTCTCTCACGGTAGTGTCTGAAAAGATGATGCTGTCTAAGTTGCATGCCATCTTGGTCAATGTCTCCCATCCACTACATAATGTACTGGGTGGGCACAGGAGACTCATTCCACTGAGATGCAGCACAGAGCATCTTGGAAGTCATTCCTGCCTGTGGCCATCAAACTTTACAACTCCTCCCTTGCAGGATCAGGCACCCTGAGCCAATAGGCTGGTCCTGGACTTATTTCCTAATTTACTGGCATAATTTACATATTACTATTTAACTATTTATGGTTCTATTACTATTTATTATTTATGGTGCAACTGTAATGAAAACCAATTTCCCCCGGGATCAATAAAGTATGACTATGACTATGAGATAGGACCCTGGTCAGACCACACTTGGAGTACTGTGCTCATTTCTGGTCACCTCAATACAATAAGGATGTGGAAACCATAGAAAGGATGCAGAGGAGATTTACAAGGATGTTTCCTGGATTGGGGAGCATGTCTTATGAGAATAGGTTGAGTGAACTCGGCCTTTTCTCCTTGGAGTGACAGAGGATGAGACGTGACCTGATAGAAGTATATAAGATGATGAGAGGCATTGATCGTGTGGATAGTCAGAGGCTTTTTCTCAGGGCTGAAATGGCAAGCACGAGAGGGCACAGTTTTAAGGTGCCTGGAAGTAGGTACAGAAGAGATGTCAGGGATAAGTTTTTTATGCAGAGAGTCGTGAGTGCGTGGAACGGGCTGCCAGCAATGGTGGTGGAGGCAGAAATGATAGGGTCTTTTAAGAGGCTCCTGGATGGATACATGGAGCTTAGAAAAGTAGAGGGCTATGCATAACCCTAGGTCATTTCTAAAGTAAGTATATGTTTGGTACAGCTTTGTGGGCCAAAGGGCCTGTATTGTGCTCTGTTCCTCTAGCCCTCTGTACCCCTCCTATCCATAGACTTTTCTAAATTTCCCTTCATGTTGAAATTGAACCTGCATTCACCACTTCCTCTGGAAGCTCATTCCACACTCTCACCATCTTCTGAGTGAAAGTGTTCCCCTTCATATTCCCCTTGAACATTACACATTCCACTCTTAATCCATCTAGTTCTAGCCTCACACAACCTCAGTGGAAAAAGCCTGCTTCAATTTACCCTACCTATACCCTTCGTCACTTGGCACTCAGGATGAGGTAGTGACCTTGGATTTGACATTGGCTTCATGAGAGAGTGGTAGTAGATGGTTACCTCTCTGACTGGAAGCCTAAGACTAACGATGTGCTGCAGGGATCAGTACTGGGTGCATTGTCTATTGTTGTTCATCATCTATATCAATGATCTAGATGATAATGTGGTAAACTGGATCAGCAAATTTCAAAAAGTTCAAAGTTTAAAGTAAATTTATTATCAAAGTATGTGTATGTCACCATATACAACCCTGAGATTTATTTTATTACAAGCATTCACAGCAAATACCCAAAAAAGATCACAATAAAATCAATCAAAAACCACACCCAACAGGATGGACAAACAGCCAATATGCAAAAGATTACAAGCTGTGCAAGTATAAAAAAAGTAACAGTAAAAATATAACAAAGGCAATAAACACTTTCGCTATACCCATATTAACATATTCTTTTTGACACCCCCATGAACTGAGCAGACTGGATGTCAAGAAGGAAGCATCAATTGCCTGCCTGTTGGAGACTTCTTCCCAGTAACAGAAGAATTCCGTGTGGTGATACAGGAACAGGTGGTTCCTACAACTCTAACCCTAACAGAAGAAATATTAAAATACATAATAAAAGACCAACAAATTCAAGATGATAAATGTTGAAAATGCCAAGAAAAAACAGAAACAATCTAACACATTGCAGGATGCTGCAGCAGTTTAACTCAATCTATTTACTTACACAGGCACAATCAGGTGGTAAATATCATTCACCAAAATCTTGCTTTGAAATACATAAAAGAAACCATGCCTTTCCAGTTTCAGAGTCAGAGTCCTACAAATTATATTATGATTGATCAGTTATTACAGATAGGACAATCCATAATAACCATCCAGATATAATAATACAGGATAAACAAGCATGAACAACTTATTTAGAACATAAAAACATAAGAAATAGGAGGAGGAGTAGGCCATCTGGCCCATCTAGCTTGCTCCGCTATTCAATAATATCATGGCTGATCTGACCATGGGCTCATCTCCACCTATCTGCCTTTTCCCTTCTTTGTTATGTTAAAATTAAAATGACTTCTTTGTTATGTTAAATGCTGATAAAGTCTCGAGCTAGCACTTTGCTTGGGTTATAACATAGATAACAGAGTAAATGAACCAATGGGTGTCCACGTTATTCTTTCTTGGGGTGATATGCTGTCTCATATGGCTGGGAACGAGGGGGTTTTGGTGGGTTGTTGGAGGAGAGACTGTGAGGACGACGGACGTGCAGGAAAGCTCTGCTTGATCACTCTGGGTGGTCCTGAGCTGCGAGTCGAAGGGGTCCGAGTGGTCCCGAAGAGGTCCCCAAGCTCCAACGTGTGCACGAAGAAATTGAACTTTGATAAGTCTAGCGCCTTTTCCATTCCTTTTTGTATTGACTTCTATTAATCTCATAGACTTAGTAATATCTATAAAGTGTAATTGGTAAAACGTACATTATGTGCTGGCTGATGATTGATGTTTGAAGCCGAATCAGGTGGCATTTGTACAGCAACCAACGTAACCGGGAGACCAGGTGGGCAGTGGATGGGGTTTCCCCGAGATTAATACGAACCAATATAGCTGAGCGTTACTTTTGTGGGGGCAGACGTCTGGGTTTGGATTTTCGGTAAAGATGTATAAGTCGCCACGTTAAGTAGTGCGAAGATGGATCGAGATAAGATTGCAAGCTGGTGTGAGTTAGAGCAGAAGTCCCCAACCCTTTTTGCACCGCGGACCGGCCGACGGGGGCGGGTAGGGTTGCCAACAGACAAGAGTAACCGCCAAACATGTTGTGTTTACCCCGAGAAGACTACAATTACCATGAAGCCATGCGCGGGCACCTGTGTGCACATGCGTATACGTGCCGATTTTTTTTCTACAAATCGTTTTTGGCGATTCTGTTCGGGGGGGTGGTGTGTTAATCACAACCGGAATATAGAAGATCAGTCAACTATAAGTCACTTTTTAGTGGCTAATACAATCAATTTCTTTTCTAAAAGGGTTTATCTAACGAATTTAATATTAAACGCACAGCGCATATTTTCCGCGCATGAATATAGCGATAGGTTAATTACTGTATAAGTCACTTATAAGTCAATAGCATCATGACATTTTAAGTAACATTTGGATATTAAACACACAGCATATATTTTCCCCGTATGAACTGTTACGTACCCCGTAACTGGGTTGTCAAACCAGCAGAAATGGAACACTCGTTGGAGTCTGTGATTACTAGGAACTAATGAAGTTTTATTAAAGAAATAAGTAATACAGTACACTAACCACAAGGATATCAATGTAACAGGTTAGCAATGATAAGATACACATATACACAGAAAGAGGGTAATGGAATCAACCAACTCTATTGCAGTCTAGGGGTAAAATGATCAGTCTTAAGGTGAAACAGAGTTCAGTTCAGTCTAGTGTAGTTCGAAGTAATCGCTGTTGTTGTACTATTTGAGAGAGAGAGAGAGAGAGAGAGAGAGAAAGAGAGAGAGAGAGAGAGAGAGTGAGAGAGTGAGAGATACAGTTGGTTTCAGGCAAACCTTTCGATGCCTTCTGATCCCGCTGTGGTCACCAACTGTGACCCCTCCATTCTGGATGCGATCATTCTTCCGTGGTGAACCCGGCACCCAGGCAAGGGCGGATACACACCAGGTTTCCACCGATCGTACCTTTACACCCTGTGAGCCTCTGACCAATTCCCGCGAATCGGTCTTCCAAACTCCCACCAACTTGTGGGGCACAATGCTCTTTCCAGGGTCTCGTGGCATGTGTGTCCGTGCCTTAGCAAACCCGCTATTTTTATCCCCCTGATGGGGTATCACCTGTCCATCAAACTTCACACTTCCTATTGTCTCAGCAGGATTTGTTAGTGAACAGTTCAGGTTCAAAGCAAACTGCCTGTGACATACGCCACATACTGAATTATGTGTTTCTCTCTCTCGTTAATCTCTCTCTTCTCTCTTATTAACATTTTGAATGGTTCTCCATTATCTCTCGTTATCTCTCTCATTAGCATCATCCGTTCTGCAGCTCTGCTTGGCTTCACACATGACAGAACATATAAAGTCATTGCAACACACCAATATCACTGAATCAGTGGGAACCCTGGGCTTGATTTCCTGCAACGACACGGTGCCATCGAGGGGTGATGGGAGACAGCGATACTCGAAGGGGGTTCCTTATGTCCAGTCTATTCTGCAATTTAGTTTTCATTACATTCATTGCAGAGATATGTTGGAAATGGAACAAACATTTTCAGTGCTTTCGTGGCTATCTCAGGATATTTAGCCTTGACTTTGATCCAGAATGCCGGCAGAGATGTTATGTCAAACATACTTTTCAGCCCGTCGTCATTTGCAAGCTCGAGGAGTTGATCTCCTTCCCGCGCTGACATGGATGACTCGTGCATAATAGCCTCGCGTGCGTTCAAGATCAACAGTGGGCATGACAGGGAATGAGGAAAGGTGCAGCTGATTCATATCGCCAAATCATATCGTTTCCTCGTGGCCCAGTAGCACGTGCTTTGCGGCCCGGTAGTTGAGGATTGCTGAGTTAGAGGACATACCGGTGAATCATGCGTGCGTATTAAGTGGGGTCGATTTCCGCATTTCAGGAGATGTACTAGTGCGAGGGTTGGGTTTGATTAAAGGTATCGGGCAGCTAGAACTGGTAGCTAGAAGGTGCGGTAAAGAAGTGGAATCCAGCTGAGTGCTGGTTTGGACGAGTGCCGACGTCATGACATTGGAACTGCCAGTGACGGTCAGCGTCCCGGGGGAGGTGGGGCCGTGGGGTCTTCACACCCTCCCGGAGGAAGAAAGTGAGGAGATGCCAGAGGAGGAGCTAGATGAGGCCCCAGGGGAGGTGCCAGTAGCCAGTGGGGGAGGGTTAGAGTGGGAAGGCTTGGCCAGGCCCTGTTCCCCAGCCAGGGGTGAGATCTCCGAGTTAGCGGCCACCATTACCTCCCTGGTGAGAAGGGCAGAGGGCCCCCGTCCAAAGCTGAGGATTTTCTCAGGAGCCACGCCCACCCTGGAAAGGGAGGACGATCATGAGACATGGATTGAGAATGCGTCCCAGTAGTTAGAGGCATGGCCAGGCTCGGATGAGGAAAAGAGACAGCGATTGGTGGAAAGTTTGCGGGGAAGGGTGGCTGTTGTAGTCCAGGAGCTGAGGGCGGAATGGCCCTCGGCTTCCCTGGTGGAGTATCTGGAAGCTTTGGAGGGAGCGTTTGGAATGTCGGGAGATTCCTGGGAGCTTTTAGCGGAGTTTCACCACATGTGGCAGGGTAGAGGGGAAAAGCTCTCAGAGTACATTTTTCAGCTGGAGAGAATGCTTACTGGGTTGCGGTGCCGAGGGGTAGTGAAGGTAGAAGAGGTGGCAAGGTTGAGGATGAGTCAGATATTTAGTGGTTCCCTGGAGGAGGACAAGGTGGCTTGGAGTCTCCGGCAGTCCTATAAAAGGAGTCATCCTCCATCATTCGGGCAGCTGATTAGAGAGGTGCGGGAGGAGGAGGAGAGTGCGTTGGGCCAGAAAAGGGGCTCGGGCCACCAGGGACGATCCTCAGTGGTACAGGAGGTGGTAGCTGGGTTGAGAACCGAGAAACTCAAGGGGTCCCAGGGGTGTAGGGACCCACACTTGAGGGGATGGACAAGGAGAGTATCCTCTTCGGGGGACGGCCCGCACCATGGGTTGGGAGTGGGAGGCGTCCCGGGAGGAGAGGGGCAGTAGGCAGCGTGTGCTATAACTGTGGGAAAGAGGGGCATTTCCAGCGGGAGTATGAGTTGCCGAGGGTGTGCTACAGCTGTGGGAAAGAGGGACACTTCCAGAGGGATTGTGAGAGACAAGACGCCCTGTGGAGGGCAAACCCCCGGGCCACCTAGAAAGGAGAGGTGTCGAGAAACTTAGGAGAGACTCAATGAGGGAACGGACTGGAGTCTCAGGAGGAACACGTTCCCAGAAATCAGCCATGGGACCCCCGCAAGCCCAAGCCCTTATTCCGGATGGACTGGCAGGACCCCGTTCCAGCGTGTCCCTACAGATAGATGGAGTCTTTGCAAGGGCCATCCTTGACATGGTCGTAGGTCACCTTATTGTACCGGTCATTCTACAACAAATATCTAAAGCATTTGCCAGTAACCCCGTTTAATGCACTGGAGATTTCGGGCATAAGTGATGGTGATTACCCGTATGATGGGTACCTGTCAGTGAGACTGGAATTCTCGGAGGGCAATGTGGGAGTGTCAGAAGCCCTTGAGACGTTGCTGTTGGTTTGTCCGGACCTGGTGGAAACCGGTGGCGCTGCCCTGCTAGTGGGGACTAATTCCCCTCTTGTGCGACAACACCTGGGAGCCTGTAAGGAGAAGGTGGGGGAGAATTTCTGGAGACCCTCTCGGTACACCCAGTGTTTCGAGTGGTGTTCGAGGAAGCAGGTGACCCCCAGGGGCTGGATCCTGAATTCAAACGAGGGATGATGTAGTGTACTCAGGCGAGGCCTAAAGTGAAACAGCCAGGAGAAGTGGCACTAGTGATGGGGACCCCAGATTCCCCAGAGTACTGTCGGGCGAGGCCCTGTTAGAAGATGCCCCAGAAGACCTTGAAGGGGAGTCCTGATCACTGGCTGGGGTACTGGTGAGACCTGAATTGCAGAGGCCCTTGGTTGTACAGGCACGCCGGATGGGGGTGCTTGTAAGGAACACAACGGAGAGGGAGATCACCTTTAAGCGCGGGATGCCCCTCGCTCACTTGTTCCCGGTGAGGCCCATTGGAGGAAAACTATTGGAGAACGGAGGGCTGACCAAGGAGGCCTTTAACTTTAAGGACTCCCCTGTGCCGCCGGAGTGTAAGAGAAGGCTGGTGGAGAAAATGCTGAAACTAGGGGATGTCTTTTCTCAGGGCGAATTTGATGTGGGATGTTCCAAGAGCACTCGTTACACTATCCGGGTGACTAATGACACTCCGTTTAGAGAAAGGTCGCGGCGGTTGGCCCCAGCAGATGTGGAAGATGTGCGGCAGCTGAAGGATGCAGGGATTATTGCAGAGTCCCGAAGCCCCTATGAATCCCCCATAGTAGTAGCTAGGAAGAAAAATGGGAAGGTACCCATGTGCGTGGACTATAGGACCCTGAACCGGCACACTGTCCCTGACCAGTATACGGTCCCGAGGGTTGAAGACGCTTTGGTCTGTCTGAGTGATGCCCAGTGGTTTAGTGTATTGGATTTGCGGAGTGGGTATTACCAGATTCCGATCAGTGAGGCCGATAAAGAGAAGACAGCCTTTATCTGCCCCCCGGGATTCTTTCAGTTCGAACGAATGCCCCAAGGTATCTCGGGGGGCCCCAGCCACCTTCCAGAGGCTCATGGAGAGGACAGTGGGGGATATGAAGCTGCTGGAGGTGTTGGTGTATCTGGACGACCTGATAGTGTTTGGATCTACGTTGGAGGAACATGAGGAGCGGCTGCTGAAGGTGCTGAGTTGGCTGAAGGAGGAAGGGTTGAAACTTTCCCTGGATAAGTGCCAATTCTGTAAGTTGTCGCTTGGCTATGTTGGACACATAATTTTGTGAAATGGAATGGCCACTGATCCGGCTAATATAGCTGCGGTAACCACCTGGCAGAGACCCCAGAAGGTGAGCGCCCTGCGCTCGTTTCTGGGGTTCTGTGGGTATTACCGGTGATTCGTGAAAGGATACGCTAAAATGAGTCACCCACTGAACCAGCTGTTGTGTGGCTATCCGTCTCTGGGGAAGAAAAGGAAGGGAGACCGAGGGTCGGAGGTAGGAGGATACTTGAACCCGGGGGAGCCTTTTGGATTGAGGTGGGATGCTCAATGTGAGGAGGCGTTCCAATCTCTAAAAAGGGCGCTGACGCAGGCCCCAGTGTTGGCATTTGCTGATCCCTGGAAGCCGTATGTTCTACACACTGATGCCAGTTGCAAGGGTCTGGGGGCTGTCCTGTACCAAGAACAGGGCAACGGATTGAGGCCAATGGCATTTGTCAGCTGAAGCTTGTCGCCATCTGAGAGAAACTATCCTACTCACAAGCTGGAGTTCCTGGTGCTGAAATGGGCGGTGGTGGACAAGTTGAGTGACTACCTATATTGGGCCCAGTTTGAGGTGAGAACTGACAACAACCCCCTCAATTATATCCTGACCTCGGCGAAGCTGGACGCTCCTGGGCACTGGTGGTTAGCGGCCTTGTCTCTCTATGAGTTCAGCCTGAAGTACGGGCTGGGGAGTCGGAACGTCGATGCAGATGCTCTATCTCGTCGGGCACGGCTGAGCAGAGGGAGAGTGTTCCTGCCCTGGGAGTGAAGGCCATGTGTCGAGTTGGGAGCGACGGGGAAGTAGGAACACAGATGGGAACGGATCGGGCAGTGGATCAATTGGGGGCTGACGATGACGCGCTGCCCACTGTTTACTGTAATGTGACTGCTCTGAGGAACAGGCAGCTGCCGGAGTTGAGTCCCCAGGAAGTGGAGGCGGCTCAGCGTGATGACCCGAGCATTGGCACTATCTGGTACGCGGTTAGCCGGGGTGATATGGGGCAGGTGGAGAAGGCGAAACACGCCTCCGTTCCCCTACTACTGAAGGAGTGGCCCCGGTTGAAGCTGAAGAACCACGTCCTGTACCGGGTCACGTCGCCTCCGGACCACCCCCGGCGCTGGCAGCTGGTCATGCCTGAGAAGTATCGGAAGACTGTGCTCCAGGCTCTACATGATGATTCCGGGCACTTGGGGTAGAGAAGATCTATGGATTACTCAAGGACCGGTTTTACTGGCCCTGGATGAGGGGGGAGGTGGAAGAATACTGTAAGACCTGTAGCCGTTGCGTCAGGAGGAAGACCCTGCCTGTGCAGGCGGCTCCGTTATCCCACTTGCAGAGTGCGGGACCCATGGACCTGGTGTGTATGGATTTCCTGTCTATTGAGCCAGACACCAGCAACACCGCGAATGTCTTGGTCCTCACGGATCACTACACTAGATATGCTCAGGCATTTCCCACTAAGGATCAGAAAGCGACTACAGTGGTGAAGGTGTTATGGGAGAAGTACTTTGTTCATTATGACCTTCCCCGGCGGATCCACAGTGATCAGGGACGGGACTTCAAGAGAACATGAATTACTGGATATGCTTGGGGTTGAAAAGTCCAGAACCACCCCCTATCACCCGCAGGGTGATTCTCAACCCGAGACGTTTAACCAGACCCTGCTGGACATGCTCGGGACTCTGGAGATCGGTCAGAGGAGTAAGTGGAGTCAGCACATCGCCCATTTGGTTCACTGTTACAATTGTACTCGCAATGATGCTACGGGGTACTCGCCCTACTATCTGATGTTCAGGCGGGAAGCGGGGTTGCACATTGACCTGTGTTTTGGGACTGAAGCAGGTGAATTACCTTCGAAGCCATGTCTGAAGTACGTGTCCGATATGAGGAGAGAGTTGAAAAGGGCGTACGAGTTGGCTGAGGCGGCGGCCACCAAGCAGAATCAGAGGAATAAGAGGAGGTATGATCAGAAAGTAAAGTTTGCCCAATTTATGCTGGGAGATCGGGTCCTTATCCGGAATTTAGGACTACCTGGTAAGCACAAGTTGGCAGACCGTTGGGCAGCCACCCCCTATGTGGTGGAGAGTCAGATGCCGAATCTCCCTGTTCACCGGGTGAGACCTGAGGGCGAGCAGGGGCCTGTCAAGGTACTCCATCGGAACCACCTGTTGCCCCTGGGTCGAGAGGTGAAGATGGACCCAGAGCCCGAATGGGGGCTTACAGCTAGTACGAGGACTCTGAGAGGGTGCGGGCCGAGGGAAGAGCCCGCTGTGAAAGAGACAGGGCCGGTCCCCACCCCGAAAAGGGATATGTCATCGGAAGACGATGATTCGGACGTGTGGCACCTGTTTCCATTCGCTGATTCCCCGGTGCTGGAAGAAGAGTTAGGGGAGAGGAGTAGGGAGGGTGTTGAGGAGCTGCCTGAAATACAGCCGGCATTGGGGGAAGAGAGGGTGGAACCAGAACCCGTGGCAGAGGACTCACAGATGCCGAGGGATCCCGGTGAGAGGGAGAGTCCAAAAGATAGGCCCAGGGTGTCACCTGGGGTGTCTGAACCGGAAGAGTCGACAGAGGAGGTACAGAGGTTTCAGAGAAGTAGGTATCCTCCGGAGAGGTTGACCTATACAGCACCGGGAGAACAGGGTGTGATCTCTACTGCCCTGGGAAGTTATTCACTGCTTTATGCACCTGGGTTGGGTTTTGTGTTTTACAAGGAGCACTGGTGAACTCTGTTAATGTCATGAGGGCATGACTTTTATTTGGTGGGGGGAGAGTGTAAGGGGTTTCTTCTTTGAAATGTTAAAATTAAAATGGCTTCTTTGTTATGTTAAATGCTGAAAAGGTCTCTAGCTAGCACTTTGCTTGGGTTATAACAGACTGCAGAGTACTATGAACCAATGGGTGTCCATGTTATTCTTTTTTGGGGTGATATGCTGTCTCATATGGCTGGGAACGAGGGGGTTTTGGAGGGGAGTTGGAGGAGAGACCGTGAGGACAACGGACATGCAGGAAATGCTCAGGTCGATCACTCCGGTTGGTCCCGAGCTGCGAGTCGAAGGGGTCAGAATGGACCCGAAGAGGTCCCCAAGCTCCAACATGTGCACAAAGAAATTGAACTTTGATTAGTCTGGCGCCTTTTCCATTCCTTTTTTGTATTGTACTTCTATTAATCTCATAGACTTAGTAATATCTATAAAGTGTAATTGGTAAAACGTACATTATGTGCTGGCTGATGATTGATGTTTGAAGCCGAATCAGGTGGCAGTTGTACAGCAACCGATGTAACCGGGAGACAAGGGCGGCGGACGGAGTTTCTCCGAGATAAATACGAGCCAATATAGCTGAGCGTTACACCTATAACCCTTAATTCCCCTACTATGGAAAAATCTATCCAACCTTGTCTTAGGTATATTTACTAAGGTAGCTTCCACTGCTTCATTGGGCAGAGAATTCCACAGATTCACCACTCTTTGGAAAAACCAGTTCCTCCTCATCTCCATCCTAAATCTGCACCCATGAATTTTGAGTCTATGTCCCTTAGTTCTAGTCTCACCTACCAGTGAAACCAACATTTCTGCCTCTATCTTATCTATCCCTTTCATAAATTTATGTTTCTATAAGATCTCCATTCATTCTTCTGAATTCCAGTCCCAGGCAACTCAATCTCGCCTCATAGTCTAACCCGCTCATCTCTGGAATCAACCTGGTGAACCTCCTCTGCACCACCTCCGAAGCCAGTATATCCTTCGTCAAGTAAGGAGTGCAGAACTGCACACAGTGCTCCAGATGCGGCCTCACCAGTATCCTGTACAGTTGCAGTATAACCTCCCTGTTCTTAAATTCTATCCTTCTAGCAATGAAGGCCAACAATCAATTTGCCTTCTTGATAGGCTGCTGCACCTGCAAACCAACCTTTTGTGATTCATGCACAAGCACTCCCAAGTCCCTCTGTACAGGAGCATGCTGCAATTATTTTACCATTTAATAGTTATAGCCATTCCGAACACACATAAAATACAGAAATCAATAAGTGTAAAACACCAGAAATATGCTAAATTAAAAGAGGAAATTGAAAGACTATGGAACATGAACAGGGTATACATTGTCCCAAAAGTAATATCTTCAACTGGTATCATCCCAAAGGTACTACACAATAACATTAAACAATCAGGGCTACACAGAAATCTCTATGCAAATCTTCAGAAAGTCACAATAATAAACACCACTACAATAGTCCGAAAGCTCATAGTAATCGAGAAATGAGAGTGCTTCGCTTAGTTGTAGTTTACTCATGAAAGTGTCATGGTCTGGTCTGTGAAGTCCGCATTCTGGTTTACGGTCCAGTCCGTGGACTCCGGACTCCAGGTCTACTGGCTGTCCCTTGTTTCAGTTGGGCTTAATCATAGGCACCTGATGCTCGTCTTGGGGCTGGGAATATAAGTGGCCCTGGGTTCGAGTGTGGTTGCTGGTTTGTCTTGTCAGTATCCTGTCCTCGTCTCTGTTGGGTAAGCCAGGCCGTTTTTGCCGTTACCCTGAGGCAGGACTGTTTCCTTCCCTTCCCCTTCCCCTTCCTTCTGAAGCCTTTACCTGCAACCTGTGTCTTGAGCCTTGCCCCGCAACCTGTGTCTCGAGCCTTGCTCCGCAACCTGTGTCTCGAGCCTTGCCCCGCAACCTGTGTCTGGAGCCCTGCCCTGCAACCTGGTCAAGTTCAACCACCGGAGTGAGACCGGAGCCTGCCGTGTCAAGATAAGGAACTGTCTATTGTTGAGTTGAAACTGTCTTTCTGTCCACGCCTTCACTTGATAGGTCCGGCTGTTTGCCGCTCCTAGTGTTGGGAACCACCTGTGTCCACGCTTCGCTAGGTAGGTCTGGCCGTTTGCTACTACCTAGTGTTGGGAACCATCTCGTCGTGTTTAGCATTCTGTGTAGAGCCCCGGCCTCAAGTCCTGTTCCCAACACAAGGGGTCCTGGCTCTGTGTTCCATGTATGAATCCCAGCCCTATGTCCTGTTCTCAAGGAGGGGTCCCGGCTCTGTGTTCCATGTTCCTGTGTTCCAGTCTCTCAGGTCCAAGGCTCTGTGTTCCTGTCCTCCCCAAGGCCAAGTCAAGGCTTCCAGCATTGTGTTCCGAGGTTCCTGTCTCCCAAGACCATGCCATGTCTTCGCTTAGTTCCAGAGTCCGAGCCCGAATCAAGACTCAGGTTCTGGGTCCTTATCCAGTCTCTGGCTCGGAGTCCGAACCCAAGCCTCATTATATCCTTGCCTCGAGGAACCCAAGCCACGAAGAACCCAAGCCTCAAGGAACACAAGCCATGTCCAGTCGTGTAGCCACGTCATGTCCCTGTCTACATCTGGAGTTCAAGCCCGAGTCAAGACCCAGGTTCTGGGTCCTTGTCCAGTCTCTGGCTCGGAGTCCAAGCCCAGGCTCCTAGTTCCCAGTTCCTTGTTCTGGTCCCGCTTGCCTAGCCAATGTCCTAGCCCAAGTCTGTGTTCTTGTCCCAGCTCCTAGTCTGCATCCAGTCACGTCCCTAACTCTAGTCCTGTCCTGTTCCTAGTACTTCAGCGTCTGTGTCTTACATTTGGGTTCGCCTCCAGCACCCTTCCTCTTATGACAGAAAGGTGTTGGGACCGCAATGCCATGGCCCATATATGCTCGCAAAAGGTCAGTGTTGGAGATATTGTGGTGCTCCAGGAGTTGTGGTTGACAGCCCACCTTAGCACTGCTAATGGCCAAAGTTGTTTATCGTTCCTTTTTAAATGCTTTCATGGGATTATGGTGAGATGTTCAAGTTCATTTATTGTTACATTTTAGCTTGGGTTATACAGGTATTCACTTGTATCGTAAAAATTACCTCCCCTGTCTGTATGAGACTGGTTGAGTTCTCTCTCCAGGTCTCAGCGCCCTGTCTGTTTTATATTTATCAGAATAAATACGGTGGTTGAGTCAAACGAGTTTCCTCATCTGTCATTACGGAACATTAGTGTCAGGAGGGGAGTCAAAGATTGACAGTGACATTGAAGAGATAGGACATCAGATGGAATGCCTTAAGATGCAGGGAATAATTCCAGGGACCAAGCAGTATGCCTCTCCGCTTCCCCAGGCTGGGCTCCCAAAGATCCAGAGGGAGAACCTGGGAACTGTGCATTCCTAGGGAACCCTGATGGAGTGAATGTACCCAGGCTCCCTAACCCAGGGGACACAGTGGAGCACATCACCTACCTCTCTCGCGGCCTGCACCGGGGAACCCAAGATATCACAGCCATGGGAGCAAGGGCAACGTGGCAGGCACCACTGATGTCGCCAGAGCAAGAGGAACACCTGGTCTGATCAGCTCACTACAGGAAGGATGTGGATACTATAGGGAGAGTGCAGGGGATATTTACAAGGACGTTGCCTGGATTGGGGAGCATGCCTTATGAAAACAGATTGAGTGAACTTGGCCTTTTCTCCTTGGAGCGACGGAGAATGAGAGGTGATCTGATAGAGGTGTATAAGGTAATGAGAGGCATTGATGGTGAGGATGGTCAGAGGCTATCCCAGGGCTGAAACGGCTAGCATGAGAGAGCACAGTTTTAAGGTGTTGGAAGTAGGTACAGAAGGGATGTCAGAGGTAAGTTTTTCACACATACTGAGAGGTGGGTGCATGGAATGCACTGCTGGCGATGGTGGTGGAGGCGGATATGATAGGGTCTTTTAAGAGACAGTTAGATACGTACATGGAGCTTTGAAAAACAGAGGGCTATGCAGTAGGGTAATTCTGGGCAGCTTCTGGAGTACATTACATGATCGGTACAACGTTGTGGTCTAAAGGGCCTGTAATGAGCTGTAGATTTCTGTTTCTATGTAAGAGCAACAGGCTTCAGCAAATTCATGTCACAAGGTCCACCCCGAAGCTCCCGATACAGCGGTACCAACTGCCTGGAGCCTTACCTGGCGCAAGTCAAACTTGCCGCTTGGCACAAGGGGTGCAGCTCCACCAAGATGGCATTACACCCTGCCCTGGCACTGGAGGGAGTTGCCCTGCGGGCCCTTCTCAACCTAATGCCGGTGGAGCAGCGTGACTACAGGGCCCTCGTAGTGGCGATCGAGCGGCGTTTTGAGCAGAGGCTGTTGGTAGAAGCAATGAGGGAAGAACTGTGCAGCAGACAGTGCCATATAGGAGAGAGCCTGGGGTCACTAGAAGCAGATCTCCGCCACTGTGCTCGGCATGGCACGGCTATCCCCAGTTCCCTCCCGCGGCCCAGGAAGAGCTTACCCTCCATGCGTTTGTAAAGGCCCTGACACCAGAGTGCCTTCAGCAGCATGTTCACCATCATCGCTGGACAAGGTGCTGGCCGAGGCAGAGAGGGCAGCAGCAACTTCAACCTCAGCATCGCCCAAATCCTCCAGAAGAATCCCTCCATTGTCCCCCCTCTGGGCGAAGAGCAAGGCTTATACGTGAACTGTGTGGTAGAGGGCAACAGGACCAGTGGCAGCAGCTGTAGGACCTACCGGACCAGCACATCGACATCTTCGCAGCCAAGGATAAGGGCTGCAGAGACACAGGGCTGCTCCAACACCACATTAACATCGGGGATGCCTGACCCATCTGCATGCAGCCCCATTGCCTGGCCCTCACCAAACACCAGGCATTGGAGCAGCGGATCAAAGAGATGGAGAACTGGCATCACTGAGCATTCCGAGAGCCCGTGGGCAGCTCCAGCAGTGTTAGTCAGGGAGGAAGACAGGCCGTGGTAGTTCTTTGTAGACTACCTCTATCTCAATGCTGTGACCTGGAAGGACTCCTACCCACTGTCCCAAATTGATGATGTCCTGGGACTGTATAGTGGGCTTGACCTGGTTCAGCTCTCTCCATCTCTGCAATGGCTACTGGCAGGTCGAACTAACACCAAGACCAAGACTGCCTTCACCACTGGTCAAGGGCTGGCATTTCCGGGTAATGCTGTTTGGCCTGTGTAAGGCCCTGGCCACATTTGAGAGACTGATGGAGGTGATGGCGCCCAGTCTGCAGAGTCACTGTGTCATCTATCTGGATGATCTCCTGGTGTACGCCGCCATTTTTGATGATGCCCTGTGGAACTTGGAAAGGCCTTCACCTCCATCGCCAGGTGAACCTACAGCTCAGCCCCACATAGTGCTGCCTGCCACACCATCAGTCGAAGTTCCTGGGCACATGGTGAGTGTGGGACAACTGGTAACTGGCCCTGAAAAGGTGGCAGCGTTCAAGGAAAGGCCCACCCTCCACAATGTCTCTGAGTTTCGCAGCTTCCTGGGGCTGCCATCATCCTACTGCAGGTTTATTCAGGACTTCGCCACCATGGCCACTTCCCTGCACCAGCTCTCCGAGAAGGAGAGTTCTTCCGTCTGGCCAACATCTTCGCTGCTGCATTCAACCAGCTCCGAGCTGTGATCACCCAGGTCCCAGTGCTGGTGCACCGTACCCCAATCCAGCAAGCCCCTTCATTGTTGATACAAATGTCTGTCATGGGGGGTGCGGTGTAGTGCTGTCACAGGAGGGGTCCATGGAAAACACGTTGCGCCATACTTCAGTCACACCCTGAGTTGCACTGAACAGAACTATTGTGTCACCTGCTGGGAGCTCCTGAGCATGGACCACTTCCACCAATGGTTGCTGCTTCGTATGGACCATGAGTCACTGACTTTGCTGGATGTGAGCGAGGGGTTGCTGTTCCAGCGATGGCAGTTTCCCGATGGTGACAGACGACTCCAGCAGCCGGTGGTCCCCCAAGGGATCCGCGCCACGGTGCTGCGGTCAGTGCAGATGGGTCAGGCATCCCCGATGTTAATGTGGTGTTGGAACAGCCCTGTATCTCTGCAGCCCTTATGGGCTGGTGGGAGCCGGCTATTTTGGAGTTGCAAAAATTTGGGGCAAACTGCATGAACGTTTCTACTGGCCTGGGTACAGGCAGGAGATGGAGCTGTTCGTGCACCGCTCCGACACCTGCACGTCCCAGGAGGGGCTGGGCTGCCAGTCTAGGGTACCGATTCAGCAGTACCTGATGGGAGTCCCAATGGAGTGCGTAGGAGTGAATATCCTTGGCCCCTTCCCTCACACTGACACTGGGAATGTGGCCACAAAGTGGCCAGAGGTATACGCAGTCCCAGAGCAGAGTAACACCACTACCACTGAGAGAATCATGGGGGATTTCATCTGCCATTACTGCATCCCTGAGGAACTCACAGTGACCAGGGTGCAACTTTGAGGTTCAAGTGTTTGGTGAGGTCTGCATGCGGCTGGGAATATCACCAAACTGCAGACCACCCCGTTCACCCACAAAGTCATGGGCTGGTGCGGTGCTTTAACCACACCCTGGCTACGCAGCTTTCCACCCTTGTTACCAACCCCAGTGTGATTGGGAACATCACCTACCCCATGAATTATGGGTTACTGGGCAACAGTTTAGGTGTTCGCCGGATGTGCCCATGCTTGGGCGGGGTGGTCTCTTTCCCAAGCCGGAGATTCCTGAGGAGGCGGGTTGGAGTACCTGCTGCACCTTAGGGGGCATCTGTGGGGTATTCACAACGCAGCTCAGTGGAACTAAAGCTCAGCCAGCGGACATCAAAAATGGGCTTATGGGGACAGGACATTACTGGGGTGGGGGAGGGAAGGAAACAGAATGGTTTTCTCCCCCTCCCAGAAAAAGGAACTGTCGACTAAACTGGGAAGCCACTGTAAGAGGCCGGGAGAGGTGCTGAATGGCATCTCCAATGTGGTATATCAGTCCGGTTGCTTGAGGCCGTCGTGCTTCACCAGGACCAGCTGGTGTTGCATTGGCCCTTGGCAACCACCCACCCAGCAAGGCTGAAAGAAGGAAGTGAAACTCCTAGTACCCTGCCTCTTGCATCACCAAACAGTGCCTCCTCAGAGGACGGGGAGGCTCCAGAAACCCCTCAGCGCCTCAGGTTGCAGTGTCGACCACCACCAGAAATTTTGGATTTTGTTGTGGACTCTGGGGTTGTTGGGGATGGCTGACCCCTCAGGTGGGGGTAGTGAGGCACTCGGGGGGGGGGATGGCATGGCCAACAGCCCACCCCAGCTTTCCTAATGACCAGCACTGTGTATTGTTCTTCTGTTAAAATGCTTTTGTGGGATTATGGTGAGATAAAAACATAGAAACATAAAAATCTACAGCACATTACAGGCCCTTCAGCCCACTATGTTGTGCTGACCATGTAACCTACTCTAGAAACTGCCTAGAATTTCCCTTTTTCTAAGCTCCATGTACTTATCTAAGAGTCTCATAAAATACCCTATTGTATCTGCCTGTACCACCTTCACCTGCAGTGCATTCCACGCACCCACCATTCTGCGTGAAAACTTGCCCCTGGCATCCCCCTTGTACCCACTTTCAAGCACCTTAAAACTATGCCCCCTCATGTTAGCCATTTCAGCCCTGGGAAAAAGCCTCTGACTATCCACACCATCAATGCCTCTCATCTTGTACACCTCTATCAGGTCACCTCTCATCCTCTGTTGAGTTCATTTATTATTACATTTTAGCTTGGGTTATACCGTTATTCACTTGTGAGTGTGTGGGTGTCCCTGACTGTCACCGGGGTGTGTGATAATCACCTCCCCCTCTGGATGTGACTGAGCTGTTCTCTCCCCGGATCATCATGTCTGGTCTGTTTTAGTGTTTATCACAATAAAAATGGTTGTTGAGTTAAATAAGCTTCCTGTCTGTCATTATGAACCAAATGCTCAACACAATATTTTTAAAATACGTCCAGCAGTGGATGTTGGATGTGCACCGACTTGGATTGGGGTTTAACATGAAGTCAGGACCTTTTCTTTCAAGTTTATGTTCAAGTTTATTTTAATGCAACCTTATACATGTATAGATTAGATTAGATTCAACTTCATTGTCATTGCGCTGAGTACAGATACAAAGCCAATGAAATACATCTAAATGAATCACTATTGCTGTGTTCTGGGTGGGGGCAAGACACAGCACATAGAGTTACGATGCAGCTCATACACTCACAGAATAATATTAACACCAGGGGCATGGCCTGAAGAGTGACAGGTTGACATTAAATTTATGTAAGACAGTGTAATGTTACTGGCACCATTATAATAAAACAAGCAGTCGTGTAAAAATACGTGAAACAGCAGCAATAGAAGATGAGAAGTGAGCAGTGCAGGATGACAGGATGAGAGTGTGTTGGGGAAAGGTTGGGGGCATTCGGATCTGCAGGACATTGAGAAAATTTTTAAAAATAAACATTTGTTAAGTAATTTTCTGCACTGTTGTTTATCCCAATAATTACATTCAACTCTATTAACTTTAATCTGCTCCCATAAAGTATTTGCAAAATAGAAGAAAAAGCTCATTCAAATGCTAATGATATTTGCTACAAATAGTTCAGCAAGTGCCGATTATTCATCTTTCTGAAGCAGAGGGCTCTGCTGGCTATATGAGTCGCACTGCAGCTTTAGGTGCTCTAATTCCGAAAGCTGAGCTGTCAACCAATTAATTCTTGCCTCTTGTAAAAATGTGAGATTAGAGCATTGCCAATCAATTGTATTATAATAGTACGTCTGGTAGTTCCGGTTCAGGACTGACTGGAGCTACTGGCACCTGCAAAGTGTTTGTATCCAATCTCCTTGAAGTGATACATATTGAAGAAAACAAAGCTGTGCTTGGCTCACCAAGTGACATATTGTTTAGTCATGGAAGCTGTACTGTGGGAGAAGATTGGAACTGTGTGATGGCAACATTTTGAATTGGGGAAAAATGTCCCATTACCATTTCATTAAAGGCTGTAAGTATTGATACATTTTTTTTTCTAATAAATGCTTCTCTTTCTGTGTTTTATATATTTGCCTTTTAATAGATGTCTAATCACTCAGCAAGAGCTACTACGGAATTTTTAAACTTTAAAAAGTGACAAAATAACTGGGAATGTTATGATCAATTATGTTGCCTGACTTAAGTTATTTTCATTTTAATGACGTGTGCTCAGTATTGTGTTAGATGCTCGGAAACATGAGCTACTGAACTGCAGGATGTTAAAACAATCTGCTTTAATTCCTTCTATTCAGTTGTGGAAAAAATCTGCAATATGTTTTAAAAAATATTCCATTGTTTTTCATTTAAAATGATAATAGATTAAGATTTGTCCATGAGTAGGTTTCAGGAACATAAGGCGATTTCCTTCAGATTGATGTTCAGTCTCCTTAAATCGCAGTTCATCCTAAAGGAATGACTCAGATTTGTTCAACGTGAGTGAAATGAAGGATTTGCAAGCTTTTATTGTCTACAGCATTTCTGCTCTATTGCAGAGCTTTTATTAGCCACTGCAATGACCAACTTGAATTGGGAATCTTTGTTTCCATTGATACAGCTTTATCTCTGACCAGTACTTGTTAAGCATTTTTGATAGTATTATGGTTTGCATTTTAACTCCAGTGTTGCTAACTATGTAAACCACTAGATGTGGGTGAAATTAATCTTAGGTTGTGCACCATATTGAGTTTCTAAACCTGCCGCTTGTATCATCAAGTTTGAGGAGTGCTTTGTGAAAATAATGAGTAGAAGAAATATTCAGCCAGCAATTATTTTTGAAAGGGATATATTTTCTTAAAGTTCCTTTTTGACGATCGCACAATAGCATAGAAGATCATGCTGCTGAACATAGTGCAATGATGCTAACTCTGCAGGAAGTCATAGATTAATAGGTCAGGCTACAAAATTGTGCGGTGCTCTGCAAATAATTAGAAGCATTCATGGGTGGATCTGCAAAAAAAGGCACAAAACAGCTTTTAATAACTAGGTATTTTCTTTAAATCTGACTGGAATTGATGGCAAGTAGTGTTTACTAATCTATTGACATCAAAGAACTCTTGCAGGGTAGGTGGAGAGAGGGAGGAAATGCATCTATAAGAGTCCTTTTACTTAGGATGCTGAATGGAACATGTTCAGAATATCTTTTGTACACTGACAGAGGGAGTTGCTTCCCTGAATAATGAAACAGCAGGAGCTTCTTGTTTTTGATTAAGTTAGATGATGCCACTCTCCAAACTCCTGGCTGCTAGAGCAAAATAGGATCTAAAATAGTACAATAGGGAAAATTCAATTTCACTCACTGGAAAGCATTTTGAACAATTGCATTTCCCTACCTGCAATTTGGATGTATTTGAATCAGACTTAAAGCTTACAATTTGTGGGGAACGTAACAATGAAAACAACTGCTAATCATTGATGTTAGTCAAGATTATTTAATGTCTCACAAGTGTAAAGGAGAATGATGCAGCACAAAAATACATGAAAGATAAAGAACATAATTATAATGAAAAAGCAGGTATGCAGCTTGTCAGGATGCTCTACTGTGCATCTGTAGAATGATGTGAGTATGGATGTGCAAAGTGCAGATCTCTTCAACCTCCTCACAAAGCAGAGGCACTGGAGAGCTTTCCTGACTGTGTAGGATGTGATCTGGGACCATGAGAGGTTGTGTGTGATGTACACTTCCAGGAATTTGAAACTGCCCTCAGTTTCCACTGGTGTGACGCTGATGTCAAGTTGGGTGTGAGATCTCCTGAAATTGATTACCGTCTCTGTTATGTTTTATAACTCCAAAATATAAAACTAATTGAAAGGAAACACAGGGATACTGGGAGAGTGTGTACCGAGTTCTTTACTTTAGTGATATGCTCACTTATGGTGTGGTGGCATGATGATGTACGCCGTTCACTTAACTTTTACAGATAAATCGTAATGAATCATGTTATCAGCTAAGAATGCTTTAATCAAACAATATATTTACAATATTGCTAAAGTATATAGTACAACTATGATATACCTATATACACATCCATAGCATAGTAAATTCTAAATTGTCCCACTTGGGCCTAAGGATTTAATCATTGTGGAGGGTGTCTTACTCTTGTAGGATAACATCATTCCTGATAAGCTGAGTTACTCTGCTTGGCAGGTGAGACTTATGGCTGTGGAATAATCTCAGGTTCTAAGATCTCCATGGTGGTTGTAGGAGTTGACTCTTGGATTGCAGGAAGTGGTTCTGACAGCTCTAGATGTGTTGGCACCCTGAACATTGGATGGCAAGCTATTCAATCTGATGATCTATCTCAGGCCGGCATACAAAGCTTTGAGCCAACACTTTCATTTTGGCCATCCCTAGATAACTGGCATGTAGTTCTTCCAACAATCTAGCTCTCAGCTTGGATGGTACAACAACTCGCAATCCTCACATAAGGCAAAGCCCATCAAGGGCAAGTTCATCCTGGTGCTGGTAAAAATGGTGGAACTGGAGTTTCTGCTGCACACTTTGGGCGGCCATATAGACCTGAGATAGTGTGGGGTCTTTTCTAGTTTTCCTTTTGATTATCTCTGCCATAATAGGGGTCTTTCGATTTGCATCAGGGAGAATACGTCAAGAGGAGTGTCCTCTTTTGTAAATATTTCAAGTATTTTCATTCGTAAGAGTAAACAGGCAATCCATCAGCATTCCATTTTAGTTGTCTTCTTGAATTGTTCCCTCCAGGAAATAGCTAATAGTGGAACACATTTCTGTGGATTGAAAATGGACACTAGTGGTCAATGATCAGTAATGAGGGTAAATTCTCTCCCATACAAGTACTGGTTGAAATGATTTACACACCAAACCAATTCAAGGCCTCTCTGTGCTTCATTTTTCTCAGCAGCGGTCAGGTTCATCATACAAAGGCTATAGGGCATTCAGGTTCATCACTCATTCCATGACATTACTGCACCTAGACCATAAGGTGAGGTGTCATAAGCAAGCTTCAATGAACGATGTGGATTATAATGTGTGAGTACTATGTCTGACATCACCCCTTCCTTTGCCTTTTGGAAAGCCACCTCACACTGCTTTGTCCATTGTCATTTCTTCCTGCTGTGTACTAATCAGTTCAAGGGGTACAGCATAGTAGTTAGGTTTGGCAGGAACCTATTATAGTAATTTACACATCCTAAAAAGGACTGCAACTGTGGCATGTCATTTCACCTTGGGGCATCCACCACTGCTTGAATTTTCTGAGCACACTTGTGTAAACGTGTGTCAGTGGTGTGACCACAGTAAGTGATGCTTCGTTTAACAAATACACATTTGTTGTATCATGCTCTGAGCCGAGAACCTTCAAATCTTTTTAACACTGTCTTCAGATTTTGGAGATGTTCCTTGTCATCCTCACCTGTAACAATGATGTCACCCAGGTAACACTGAGTATCTGGGCAGCCTTGCATCAGCTGGTCCATAGCTTGCTGCCAGAGTGCAGGTGCAGATATACTCCAAAAATAAGCCTATTATAGTGATACAGCCCTTTGTGAGTGCTTATAGTTGGCAAGACTTTAGACTCCTCTCCCGTCTCCATTTGTAGGTAGACCTCAACTAAGTCCACTTTGCTGAAGTGTTTTCCTCCTGAAAGGTTTGCAAAGGTATCCACTATCCTGGGCAAAGAGTACTGGGTTGATGGTGATCTTAAAACCACCACAGATCCTGACAGACCCATTGTTCTTGGCCACTGGTGTTGCCAATGGGCTCCACTCAACCTTGGAAAGAATTCCTTCACCCTTCATGTGATCTAGCTCACCAACTATGGTATAAGGAACCAAACTGGCTTTGTAAAACTTAGGTGTGGCATTTTCATTTAATGCTATTGTGCCCTTGATATGTTTGAGTTTTCCAGTCCTATGTTTGAACACTGATGTGGCATCATCCAGTGCCTTTCTTCATTTACTTTCAATTGCAGGGAATGTGGCTTGCAAATGGTGGATGGATCTCCAATCAAGATGTAGTTGTGTCAGCCAATCACAGCCCCACAATTCTGGCAACAATGTGGCTTGTTTGTTTTTGTATTTCTCTGTTACAATGTCATTCCCATGGGAGATATCTTTTCTCCAGTATAAGTTCTTAGTTGGATATTTGCAGGCTTCAGTTCAGTATCTTTGAAATGTCATTTAAACTAATTTTGTGGAATGTCTGAAACAGTCGAGCCAGTGTCCAATTCCATTTTAATCAATTTGGCAGTCACTTCCAGTGTAAGCCATATTGCTTGTCTATTGTTAGTTTTCACATGTAAATCTTAAGGCTGCTCGGTCTTGTATAACTCTCATATCTGTCAGATTTTTCGTCAACGGCATGGAGGTTGGTGCTCATTTTCAAACCACAATATGGCTTTTTATCTTTTTCCTTTCCCTGTGTAGTCCATTTATTTCTGTTTGCCTGACATGTTCTTGGCATGTGTCCTACTTTGTTGCATTTTCTGCAAGATTGGCCTTTAAAACTGCATTGGTCTTATGTACGTGTACCCCTGTCACAACGGTAACACAATTTGTTCACCTGGACAGGTTTCTGTTTAGACATTACAATTTTGTTCTTGTTCACTTTCATTCCTGACTGCAAATCAATTGGTCTCTGGCTGCTGTTTCTATTGAAATCGGAATTTCAACAGCTCCTTTAAATGAGTTGTGTTTCAATTGGAAGCCATTTTTGAATGCTTTCTTGTAAGATTCCACAAACTAAATGATCTCTCAATGTATCATTAAGCCCATCACTGAACTGATGATGTGCAGATAATATCTTCAATTCAGCCATGTACACTGAATTTGACTCCCCTTCTTTCTGATCCAGCTAAAGTGTTCTGCATTCAACATTGGTTTTAGTTCTAAATTTTCCTGCATTACTTTCATGATATCAGTAAATCTCATTTTAGTTGATTTGGTAACAGTATGCTTTCTCATCTGTTACACTCAGCAAAACTGCCAACCATTTCTCATTGGCTATTTCATTTACTTCTAAATACTGCTTAATTTGTTCAGTATACATCAGCAAGTTATCCATTATGCAATCAAATACATCCCTTTTTCCAATGTAGCCAGCTGTTTCTGATCTTTTTTGTTATTTATGATAATTATCACCCGGTACTCACTGTTTATAAACCTATGAATTGTCCATTTTCTGCTCTTTTTAAAAATCAAACATCTTGCTGCACCTCAGCAGGTGGGTAGTCATCTTGGGTTTGTTTAAGACATCTTCATTGCCACTGTCATGCTTTGTAACTGCAAAACATAAAACTAAACAAAAGAAAAGCAAGGGCAGACCTGGATAAACATATGTACTGCATCCTTACTTTAGTGAGATGCACACATATATCCTGGTGGTGTGATGACATTTGCCATTCATGTACTTTTACATATAGCCCATAATGAATTATACAAATGACAAAGGATGCTTAATCAAACAATATATTTATAATATTACTCAAATATTACTGAAATATTAAATACACAACAATCTCCTTTGCCTTGTTGACTTTAAGGAAGAGGTTATCTGCTTGGCACCAGGCCTCGAGTTCTTCCACCTCCTCTCTGTAGGCCATGTTATTGTTGTTGTTGATGAGCCCCACCACTGTCGAGTCATCAGCAAACTTGACAACGTGATTGCTGAGGTGTTTGGCAGTGTGGTTGTGTGTGAGCAGAGTGTACAGCAGTGGACTCAGGACACATTCCTGGGGGAACTCGTGTTGAGGATGATGAAGAGAGAGGAGCAGTTGTGCACCCTGACTATCTGAGGTCAGTTGTCCCACACCCATTTGCACAGTCTGTATTTAGACAGTGGTGTATTCTGCAGCAAATAGGCTATAAATAGTTAAAACTTAAACATACTGTGAACATTATATCTCAGCATCAAAATGAAGGAACTTCAACTGTTAATTTAACAGAGTAAACCTATCCACATCAGTGGTGCTGAGGTTGACAGTTTCAAGTTCCCAGACATCACCAGTAGCCTGTCCTGATCCAGCCATGGACAGGAAAGCTCACCTGCCTCTGTTTTCTCCGGAGGTTGAAGAAATTTGGCAGGTCCACATCAATCCTTACCAATTGTTAATGATGCACCATAGAAAGCATTCTATCTGGATGCAGAATAGCTTGGTATGGAAACTGCTCTGCATGTGATTATGATAAAGTACTTGCAGAGAGTTGTGGACACAGCTTAGCACTTCATGGAAACCTGCCTCCCCTCTATGGACTTTATCTATACTTCTCACTTCCTTGGTAAAGCAGCTAGCATAAATGAAGACCCCACACTCCCTGGACAATCTCTCTTCTTTTTTTTCATCGGGCAGGAGACACAAAAAACTGAAAACACATACCACCAGGCTTAAGGACAGCTTCTACCCCAGTGTTATCGGACTCTTGTTTATGATAAAATGGACTCTTAGCTTCACAACATGCCATAATATGATCTTATACTTGATTGTTACCTGCACTGCACTGTTTTGGTAGCTTGGTTCTGCACTGTTAATGTTTTAGCTTCTTCTATCCCAATGCACTGTGCAATTACAGCAGATTTCGATTAATTGGGCTATCAGTTAATCAGGACAGCCACTTATTTGGGACAAATCTTAAATAAGAAAAGCTAATTGGGAAAATAGCCAGGATTTCCTTTGTTTACCTAGGACACTATGCCACTTAATTGGGACAGAAAACCATTGCCAAACAGTTTCTAACTGTTGTCGGTCATGAACTTCTGTGGTCATTAGACATAACACCATGCTTAGAGCGTGCTGTTTTAAACAACACCAGTTGCATGTGTTTATGTTCAAAAAACAGTGATTTTTGTCACTGATAGTTGGCGAGAAATAAGCAATAAGACAGTTCAGAACAGTTTTACTCACTGCGGTTTCAAGCATTCAGACCTGGAGATGCCAGAAACCTAAGGGAGTGTAAATGAAATGATTCCACTACATCAAAAAGTAAGAAACTATGAAGAATTTGAAGGTATTAGCAATGAACTTGAATGTTACAATGAAAATGACAACTTGGAGGATGTAATTGTTGAAAGCATGGTTTGAAGTCAGTCCTTTATCTGTACTAGGTGTCTGCGCTGATTTTGATCATTTAGCCAATCAAAAAATAACTGGGTGACTTCCTCTATTGATAACTATAAGGAATGAATACACAGTTTTATAGTACTGTAGTAGTATAGGTACTAATTTGTCCTGTATTTCATTTAAATACATAATTTATTACTCCGTTAAATGGTACATTGTCTTTCTTTTTTTTGGACAAGGAATTGACAAGTATCATGATCTTTTTTCACATGTATAACCTTTCCAGTTTTTTATATATGTACAAATCTATAATTATTTATACATTCCTAAGTACACATTGAGATGATATAAAAAGTAATTAGGCACTTAAATAGATAATTATGTGCAGTTGTAATTCTACTCTATTAGACTAAGTAATGATATTATTTGTTAAGAAAAATAGTAATAATAGTGGATTAATAATAATTTCCATATATCTCTTCTGGATCATTTCTTTCTGGTCCAAAATATTGTATGTAAGCCTATGTAACTACCATTGTAGCTGTTTACATCCTAACTCGTTCATGTTTGCTCCTACCCCCAAACATAATTATCCAATCCTTATGTACTTATTTACTTAATTTTATCATTTTTTTCCCCTTTCCCAAATCTTTTCCTTTACTTGTGTTAATTCTCCGTTTTCCAAAAAAAGAAAAAAAAACAGTAAACATTTGGACCAAGGGTGCTTACGTTAGCAATATTACTGTGTTGATGAGGAGAGCAGTATAAATCATTAGGAGAGTCATCTAAAGTCTGCTCGCTTTGGGGTTATATATTCAATCCATTTATTCCAAATTTGATAAATTTTTTCTTTTTGAATTGTCTGTTGACTTATCAACAGTAGAATTAGAATTTTTCGAGATTCTGATTTGGCTTACAGTTCAATACCAAGTAAATCAGTTTCTCGATTATATAATGCACTCTCCCATGCTAAAAATGTAAACACCTTGTATATTAAAGAGAAGTGGGAGAAAGGAACGAGGTTGGCATTCATTTCTAGAGGAATAGAGTATAGGAGCAGGGATGTGATGTTGAGGCTCTATAAGGCACTGGTGAGACCTCATTTGGAGTACTGTGGGCAGTTTTGGTCTCCTTATTTAAGAAAGGATGTGCTGATGTTGGAGAGGGTACAGAGAAGATTCACTAGAATGATTCCGGGAATGAGAGGGTTAACATATGAGGAATGTTTGTCTGCTCTTGGACTGTATTCCTTGGAGTTTAGAAGAATGAAGGGATACCTCACAGAAACATTTTGAATGTTAAAAGGCATGGACAGAGTGGATGTGGCAAAGTTGTTTCCCATGATGGGGGAGTCTAGTACGAGAGGGCATGACTTAAGGATTGAAGGGCGCCCATTCAGAACAGAAATGCAAAGAAAATTTTTTAGTCAGAGGGTGGTGAATCTATGGAATTTGTTGCCACGGGCAGCAGTGGAGGCCAAGTCATTGGGTGTATTTAAGGCAGAGATTGATAGGTATCTGAGTAGCCAGGGCATCAAAGGTTATGGTGAGAAGGCGGGGGAGTGGGACTAAGTAGGAGAATGGATCAGCTCATGATAAAATGGCGGAGCAGACTCGATGGGCCGAATGACCTACTTCTGCTCCTTTGTCTTATGGTCTTATGGCCTTATGGTACTTTCAGAGGAGGCTTGGGGGAAAATATGCATCTTTCAGTGGTCTTTGACTAACTCTTTGACTTGGAGAGAACGTTGTTGGAAAAATATTATAAGATGCTTCAAGACCTCATATCAGGGAAAAATATAAAGACACAAACGTGAAGTGTTGGAGAAGGTGCGGCTCCAAGGAGGCAAATCATTTCCATATTTTCTGGGATTGCCCTAAATTAGGTTTATATTGGAAAGGTATTCATAGAACATTAGTTCAGGTACTTAAGACCCAGATACCTCTGAACTTTGAGACGCTCTATTTGGGGCATGTATTGCTTCTTTAACAGAAGAAAGATATGAAGTTGCTGCAGGGCCTTTTAGCGGCAAGTAAGAAATCAACCACTAGAAAGTGGCTAAATCCAATACCACCTACATTAGAAGATTGGCACGAAATTATCTTGGAAATATTTAAAATGGAAAAGATGATATTGTCTTTCTGATACCTTCCTAACTATTTCCATGAAACTTCAGCTGATCAGGAAAGTCGATTAACTGGGCTAAAATGTACAGGTCTCGATGTTTGCAAATTAACCGGAATCTCCTGAATTTGATCTGTATGCACAGTATGTAAGGCAGGTTTTTCATTTTGACAGCAATAAGCCAATACAACACAATAAAATACAATGCAGTATGATCGTAAATTTCTTCAGTGGAATCTTGGCACTTATATATGCTCTTAAGTACATCAGGAATACTCTGTAGCAACTTCAAGTGAGAAAACCAGACATTATATTCTGGCAAAAGCTCATAAAAAGTACACATAGTATCAAGTACCGTTGATGCCGCACTGGTATGATAATAAGAAATGTAGTTGTAAAATAAGTAAGATCAAAATTGCAAGGGAAGAGGATGGCACAAAAGGGCTCTTTCGTAATAAGCACCTTCCAGTTGATTATGGTTATTATCTTGGACATTTCAGCAAATATTCAACCTCATTTAAATGTCATGGTAGTGGAACTGGGCTAAACTTGGAATTTTATGAAGTCATCATGGCATAGAAGCAAGTCCTTAAACCACTTCATCTATGCGAATCAAGTTGCCTTCCCGAGTGTAACGTTGAATCGGGTTCACGGGTTTGGTGAGTGAAGCAGAGCACACTGACTATGAATAAGTATATTATTCATTTATTTACAAAGAGTAAAATTTCAGCCAAATATTCATATTCCCCAAGTTACAGAAACTACAAAGCTGAATGCTCAACAAAATACTTAACAAAAGGCAAGCATAGAGCATACTTTCCGAATGATTATGTGTACTGCTTGCCTTAAACAAAGGAAGAGGCAGCAAGCTACTTCCATGTGCCATTTGAAACCCAGGATATTTGTTACATCTGACAGCCAAGTCCAGCTCCTGGACTTCCCATGTGGCTTAGCGACTAAGACCAGCCGAACTGTTTTCACTGACAGAAGAAGGGCAAAGGCGGGTAACTGGTGCTTTAAAATCAGTCATTTTGGGCAGATGGGGCTCATTAGCCATGGTTGGCAGTTCATCTAAGAGAAGAAAAACTCTGATCTCAAACCTACGCTGTCTTACAGCTATATCCACTCATAGGGAAGGATTTGGGAGAAAACTCCAATGGAAAAATCTGGAGCTGGAGTCCCTAAGGCAGTCCTACATTGAGTTCAATGCTGACTGGCATCTCCTGTGACACTGCTGGTACCAAACTGTATCGGTCTCTGCTGTTCCTTTGGGTTCATCAGATGTGTGGAGAGGGGGAGCTTGACTATATGGGCAACAGTTTGCTCTCTATATGGTATTTCCCAGGCTTGTGTATCTGGACAGCTGGGATGCAATATCTGTAGTCAGCTCTAACCGACGGAGGCCCTCATTATTATTAGCTAGGGAAAAATTTGCTAAGGAGTTTGAATTAAGATTGGACACAATAAATTGTACACAGACTTCAAAGAGGCTGAATGTGGCTCTCTAACAGAGTGATTGCAGGTCTTCCAAAGAGCAATAGCCACGGCCTTTTCTATACATTAATCCTGTGTGACTTATCGCATTCCACAAAATGTGAGAGACATCTGCCAAGAGACTACCTGTCTTTTCCCACAGCTTTTGGTATTTCCACAATTCACAGAGAAATGTTGCTGATCCTGTTTATGCAGCCGTGTTATGACCTGTTATCTGAGAGGCTAACACTCATTAAAGGAAGAAATGGGCTTTAGCAACACAGATATTTTAACCCTTTATTCAGAAATTTCTTCCGCAATTTCCCCTTTTTTGATTGTAATATCAACTTCATAGACCGGTGTCTGCAAAAGAGGCCTCATACCCTGCGGGCAGAGGTTGCATCTTTAAACACTCTCCTTCATTGTATTTGGGGTCATGTGTTGGTGTTAACATGAGCAAACATAGAAATAGGGTAGGATTGCATAGGTGAATTGGGTAGCCAGAACACCAACTATTATTATTGCAGTAGTAATTACAGAATGTACCAGTGTTCCTCACCAACCACCAACGATGACTCGAAGGACCCTCAGCCCACAGGAAGGTAATAGATATGGAATTCTTCACTGATCTTTCGTATCTGTTTTACACTTTTCTGGAAATGGTTGGCCATGTGGGTTATGTTTTCAGATTCATCAGGAGTATAGGTACAACATTCCTGCCTTATAACAGCACATGTTCCTTCTTTCTCAGCTAAAATAAAATCTGAGGCCATCCGTTTTGCAGGTCCACAGATCAAATGGCTGTTTACTCAACAGTTAAGCCTTTAATCTGCCCTTGTGTATCCTCTAAGGCTGAGGGAGTGTCATTAGCTAATTTCTCAAGAGCTGAGGCCATATTAATCAGGTCCCATGTCATTTTCTCTGTCCCATAATAAGGGAATGCTATTATCCAGAACCTTCCTGTGTTTGAAATCACCCTTTTCTTTCACAAGAGGGTAAGTGACGTTAGTTCATGAGAATAGCGTAACATAGGTATCACAAATCCAGGGTGACAACATCTGTTCCAGTTAGAAAGGTAGCCGGGGTAAGCTCGATTCCTACAGTTCCAGTATGTGCCACTTAGTACCCATGGAGATATTTCAGACAACACACATCAAAGTTGCTGGTGAACGCAGCAGGCCAGGCAGCATCTCTAGGAAGAGGTACAGTCGACGATTCAGGCCGAGACCCTTCATCAGGATTGTTGCTTGAATTTCCAGCATCTGCAGAATTCCTGTTGTTTGAGATATTTCAGAAGTGCTATGACCACCCCACCATATTCTAGTTTTCTCTCTACACCTACTCATTCCCACTAATCGAGCTGACTGATTTGTCTGGCACCAGCTGTCCAGGAAGCTACATGCAATCTTGGCACACTAGGGTTTGCTGAATTATAGTTAGGCGTGTGCCATCCCCTGAAGAAATTACTCCCAGAAATTGATAACCATTCAGATTTATTAACACATATTTTGTCTGCTTGCTTTGTTATACATTCTTTCCCTTCAACTAACAGCAGGTATGCTGCTAAAGCCCTGGATATATCCTGGTTATTTCCTATTCATTGAAAAGGATATTGGCCATAGAGGCATACCTCACCCCTGCCTGCATGTGTAGGAATCCCCGTACACACCCAACAACTTGGCATATTGGTCCCCCGAGTAGCATACTGATAAGCTAAGCCTTAATAAACAGGCAAATCTACATGCGAAAGCAATGAGGCAAGTATCGTGAGCCTCTTCAGTTTTCTTCAGTCTTCCTTCCTTTCCAGTGCACTATTGGACTCTGGAGGTTAGCAGCACTTTCACCTAGGAGCGACAGAGTCTTTTTCTAGTGATTGAATGTATACATAATCACCTGGTGTAAATGTATATGTATTTCCCACCCCCGGTTTGAGTAGGGCTGCAGTTACTTATCCTTGATTCATTCTAATAGCGTCATGTAGAGCATTTACTATTTCTAGGGTTTTCTGATCAGTCGTATCAATGCTGTTTGGGCACTTGTCGGGGGTGGGGTGTTGGGTTTAGGATCAATGGGCATAGGTCTTCCCATCAATACTTCAAAAGGGGTTCGTTTGGTGATCCTGTTAACATAATTTCTCAAGGCATACAGAGCGACTCAGGCCATTTCAATGCAGCCCCTTGGCATACTGTGGCCAGAGTGTCTTTCAGGATTCCATTCGTCTTCTTCTCTGTCCCCAATGACTGTGGTTGGTAGGGCACATGCCACTTCCAGGACCATACCAGGGCGTGCCCCAGTGCTTCAGTTAAATTCCCCATAAAGTAAGTTCTTCTAACATTATTAAACTTTCAAGGAGTCCCAAATCAGGGAATGATCTCCTTCATCAATAATTCAACTACTGTCCAAGTGTCATCTTTTTGTGTGGGAAAGGCCCTTCTCCATTTGGAAAACACATCTACTATTACTAACAGATATTTATATCCCCCACTTGCTGGCAAATACACAAAGTCTATCTGCAGATGAATAAATGGTGCCTCTGTGGTGGGCAGATGTTCAAATTATGAGGGGACTTCCCCCGATTATTTCTTTGGGAAATCTCAATAGTTCTAACTAGCTGTTCTCCTGCTACAGCTGGCCCTGGCAGAAACGACTGTGTCGTATTCGGTGTGTCTCTCCTCCTTTCCGTTCATGTCCTTGGCTATGTGCCAATCTAACAAGGACATGGAGGAGACGACGGAGGCAGACGGGGTGGCCGTCAGGGTGCGACCATAATCCCCCGATATCACTGGTGCAGCATTTATTTTTCCAAAGCTGGGGCAATAACTAGGCTGTAGAAAATTCTCCATAAATTGAGCATGTTATACAGGTTTACCTGAGGAGGTGATACATTCTTTATGCTTCCATAGGGTACCAAAATCATGTACAACTCCAAAGCATATCATGAGTCGGTATAGTTGTTTGCAGTTTTACACTCAGCTAAAATGCAGGTGCTAGTGAGTGTAAATAACTCCTGAAAGGAAGGAAACCACTTCCAGCACCTTATGATGAATCACCCAGCCAGTGGCTCAAAATCACACACCTGCAGATGCTGGAAATCCAAGCAACAGACACAAAATGCTGGAGGAACTCAGAAGGCCAGGCAGCACTTAGGAAAAGAGTACCGGTCCTGCCAAAGGATTTCAGCCCAAAATGTTGACTGTACTCTCTTCCTAGATGCTGTCTGGCCTGCAGAGTTTTTCCAGCACTGTGTGTGCATTGAGTGGCTCAAAATCATTAGGTTTACACGATGAACCATCAGTAAAAAGTATCTGATCTGGGTTATCTAAAGGGGTAAAACTCAAATCAGGACGAGGGGAGGTAGTGGCTTCTACAGTTAAAACACAACCCCGTCATTCAGCGTCACTATGAATGAGAACAAGGGTGGCTGGATTAAGGCGGGTGCTCCTTTGAAAATCAGATTTGGCTTTGATAATAGCAGGACCTCACACCCTGTTCGCCTTATCGCTGTGAAGTGTTGTGAGCCGCTGAACTGAGGAGTAGCATTACCACGTAAGGAGTCAGTACTGTGCAGGGATGGTCTAGTATTGTAGGCATTGCCCTCACCGCTGCCCATCGTAGGAGGCCAGGCAGGCCCTGATTCAGTACTGGGCAGGGCCACATGGTCCAGCATTGTAGGCAGTGCCCGCACTGCTGCCGATCATAGGCAGTCAGGCAGGCCCCGCCCCACAGGGGGAATTGAGTGGAGTCAAATGCCACCGTGTTCCTGAGTCAGCACGGCGCTCGCAAATCCCTCCTTTTTGAGAGTATATAACTGAAGGATTTTGAGTAGTCAGGAATGCTCAAGGCTGGTGCGTGGACAGCCTCAAACACCTGTCCATTTCTGGGCTGCACGGATGGTGCGTCCTGTGAGATAATGTTTCCTAGCACAGTGTCATAGGTTTTGTATTCAGGAACCCAGTGTCGACAGTGATCTGTCATCCTGAGGAATGCAAGCGTCTGCTTCGTATGTTCTGGTCAAGGAGAGTGTATGATTGTGGACAAATGTTCAGGACCAAGTGGTCTTGTGTCCTGCTGCAGAACACAGCCCAAATGGGTAGCAATTGTTTGGCAGAACTGCAACTTCAGTAATGAGGCTCGGTGTCCATGGGCTGCCAAGTGGTTTACGTGTTACCGAGTCTTTCTGGCAACCTGCCAGTGTCTTGGAGCCCAGCAGCAGATCATCAGCATATTGTGAAATGACATAGTGCCTGGCAAAGGGTTCAAATCGCCTCCTACAGCAGCTGCAAACACCGCTGGCTTCTCAGTGTAGAACATAGGACAAAGAAGCATTACAGGCCCTTCAGCATTGCCCTGAGGCAACCTTGCCCAAGTATATTGTTGTCCATTATAGGTACAGGGGAACAGCTGTTGACTGACCTCGTATAGAGGGACTGTGAAGAAGGCCGAGCAGCGGTTAATCGTGTACCATTGAGATTCAGATGGTATAGAGGCCAAAATGACACTTATGTCCGGTCCAGTCAGGGGAATGAGCTGTACTGTCTGATTGACCACCTGCAAGTCTTGCACAAACCTCCATTTGTCCCGCTTGCCTGATTTTGGGTTTGGCAATATGGGGATATTACAAGGGCTTTGCATCATGTGTAGCACTCCTTGATCCCATTCAACTCCATACACTGGCCTTCTTGTCATATCCTTTGGTGCCCTGACCAATCAGAAAACTATCAATTTTTGCTTTAAATATGCCCACGGTCTTGGCCTCCACAGCTGAATGTGGCAGAGCATACTGCAGATTCACTAGCTTCCTAAAGTTTAGGCTTTAGGGGTTGGTGCCTTTGGCCACTTCTTCCTATTTATTGCAACACCACATCATGTATTCCAAATCCCAATTCAAGTCCCATCCCCCTTTGGTCTCCTCTTTCCAGTGAAGAATTTTCTTTAAATCAAAGAGACCCAGTCTCCCCAGTTCCATCCATATAAGTCACTAGAAAAAGTAATGACATACCTGTTATTTTAAAACTGTAAACACGAGGAAATCTGCAGATGTTGGAATTTCAAGCAACACACATAAAAATGTTGGTGAACGCTGCAGGCCAGGCAGGATCTATAGGAAGAGGTACAGTTGACGTTTCGGGCCGAGACCCTTCGTCCTGAGGGTCTTGCCCTGAAATGTTGACTGTATCTCTTCCTATAGATGCTGCTTTCACCAGCATTTTTAATGTGTGTTGCTTGACATACCTGTTGTCTCCAGTTTCCAGCCATACCTTGCCTGCCGAGGAGCCCAGAGGCACTAGGGGCTCACCCAGAAGTTGTTTAGTCTTTTTATACTTTTTTACCCTTTTAGGCCATAAGACACAAGAGAAAAATTAGGCCATTCAGTCCATTGAGTCTGCTCCGCCATTTCATCATGGCTCACCCCGGATCCCACTCAACCCTGTACACCTGTCTTCTTGTCATATCCTTTGGTGCCCTGACCAATCAGGAACTATCAATTTTTGCTTTAAATACGCCCACGGTCTTGGCCTCCACAGCTGAATGTGGCAGAGCATACTGCAGATTCACTACTCTCAGGCTAAAAAAAATCCTCTTTGCCTCTGTTCTAAAGGGTCACCCCTCAATTCTGAGGCTGTGACCTCCAGTTCTAGACAGGGAAAGGTAAAGGGGTGGGGGAGGGGAAGCAGAGAGGTGATAGGCAGGAAAGGTGAAGAAGGAATAGGGGAAAACACAATGGGTAGTAGAAGGAGGAGGAACCATGAGGGAGGTAATAGGCAGCTGGAGGAGGGGGCAGAGTGAAACTGGGATGGGGGAAGGGAGGGGGAGGGAATTACCGGAAGTTGGAGAATTCTATGTTCATACCAAGGGGCTGGAGACTACCAAGACAGTATATGAGGTGTTGCTCCTCCAACCTGAGTTTAGCCTCATCATGGCAGTAGAGGAGGCCATGTATGGACATATCTGAATGGGCATGTGAAGCAGAATTGAAGTGAGTGGCAACCGGGAGACCCTGTCTGTTGTGGCAGATGGAATGGAGGTACTCGACGAAGCAGTCCCCCAATCTGCGTCGGGTTTCACCGATGTAGAGGAGGCTGCACTGGGAGCACCGGATGCAATAGATGACCCCAACAGACTCACAAGTGAAGTGTTGCCTCACCTGGAAGGACTGTTTGGGGCCCTGAATGGAGGCAAGAGAGGAGGTGTAGGGACAGGTGTCCCTATAGGGAAAGTGCCGGGTGGGAGATCCGTGGGGAGGGACATGTGGACCAGGGGGTCGCATAGGGAATGATCCCTCCGGAAAGCGGAGAGGAGTGGAGAGCGAAAGCTGTGCTTAGTGGTGGGGTCCTGTTGAAGGTGGCGCAAGTTGCGGAGGATAATTGGTTGGATCCAGAGGCTGGTGGGGTGGTAGGTGAGGACAAGGGGAACTCTGTCTCTGTTGTGGTGGTGGGAGAACAGGGTGAGGGCCGAAGTGCGGGAAATGGAGGAGATGCGGGTGAGGGCATCATTGATGACAACAGAAGGGAAACCACGATCAGTGTGTTTATTAATAGTTACCAGGAAAGCCGGGGGACAAGATAGAATGCTTACGCGGACAAGGATGCGGCACAACAAACAGGGGGAGCTCGGACTTGGATTCGGACATGGAGCCTGGACTTGGACTTGGACTTGGACTTGGACTCGGACTCGGAGCCTGGACTTGGACTTGGACTTGGACCCGGAGCCTGGACTTGGACTTGGATTTGGACCCGGGATCGTGGACTTGGACTTGAACTCGGACATGGAGAGACAGAATACCCAACTCTGAATAGCGGCAAACAGCCGGATCTACTCAGCTAGAAATGAAGCAACCAAACCAAACAACAACAGACATTCCATATCTTGACATGCTGCAGCTCATGAAGTGGCAAACGGCCGGCAATCACTCAGCTGGACACGAAGAGACAAAATTCCCAACTTGGAACAGTGGCAAACAGCTGGACCCACTCAGCTGGAAGCAAGAAGACAAAACCAAACAACAACAGACAGTGCAAATCTTGACACGGAGTAGCTCATGAAGCAGCAAATGGCCGGCAATCACTTAGCTGGACACGAAGAGACAGAATTCCCAACTCAGAGCAGCGGCAAACGGCTGGACCCACTCAGCTGAAAATGAGACGACTAAACCAAACAACGACAGACAACCAGCATCTTGACTCAAAGCAGTGGCAAGCGGCCAGAATCACTCAGCCGGACCGGAAAACGACAGAATTTGCATCTTGACTCGGAGTAGCAGCAAACAGCCGGCATTCTCAGCAGGACACAAAAATGACAGGATTCTCAAAGCAGCCCCAGGCACCAAGGCAACTGAGAGTCCACGATTCTCAGCAGCTCCAGGACAGGCATAGCCGCACTGGCTACGGTGATGTACCAGCAGCGAGTAGGTATAAGCCGGAGTTTTTACGCTGCCGGCTCGAATGAGGATCAGGTGCCCTAATCAAGGAGCCCAGTGGAACATGGGGAAAAGGAAATTAACTGAAATGAGGAGTCAATGGACTGGACCGTGACATCAAAGTCCCTATTGCCAAATTGTGATTGTCCTTTTAAATTTGACTAATCAGACTCCGTGTGTGTCTCAGACCCTGTTTTCCGTTCACCACCTTGTCCCTCTCCAGAAGCTCAGGGATGGTCACTGGCCAGGCGGGGTCCTCGTCTGCACCAGTCTCACCCTTCTGGTCTTGTCTCCCTTGGAGACTCACAGTGGCGCACAGTCAGACGTTTCCCCCAGTCTCCCCATCTACTGGCCTTCTTCACTGATCTCACTTCTCAAGCTCACAGTCACCCACAGTATAATGGTTTGCTGGATCCCGTATAAAAGAAGCCCCATGTTGGGTGTCAAATTGTTTGGGAAAAAATTGCTAAGGAGTTTCAATTAAAATTGGCCACAAGTAAATTGGACATGGACTTCGAAGAGGCTAGAGGACACCTTTATTCAATCAAAAGATAAGATGTGGCTTGATAACAGTGTGGTCGTCAGACTTCCAAAGAGCAATACTCACAGCCTTTTCTATACATTAATCCTATGTAATTCACTGCATTCCACAAAATGTGAGAGACATCAGCCAAGAGACAGCCTGTCTTGTCCCACAGCTTTTGGTATTTCCACAATTCACAGAGAAATGTTGTTGATCTTGTTAATGCAGCTGTGTTGTGCCCTACAGCTGAGAGGTTAGCACGAGGTAAATGGTTTGTTAATTAAAGGAAGAAACAGGGCATTAGCAACTCAGGCTTTTTTAACCCTTTATTCAGAATTATCTTCCACAATATTTGAAACTGAATGTTAGGTTGCTAACCAATGGGAAAAGCAGCTACAGTTTCAAAGCTAACCAATCACAACAAAGTTACTTTTGACAGGAAGAATAAATCACACCCCCCCCCACCCCCATAGGACACTGAGCATGTCACATTTACCTGCATTTGGTGTATATCCCTCAAAAGCAGAGAGTTCCCAACCTTTTTATGTCATGGACCAATACCATCAAGAAGGTGTCCGTGGATCCTAGTTAGGAAACCCTTTCTCTAAACTTTTCCTATTTATGTACCTGTCTGAATATCTTTTAAATGTTGTAATGGTACCTGTTTCTACCCCTTCCTTTAGCAGTTGTTCTATATACCTGTGTGAAAAACTTGCTGATCAGGGCCTCATTAAGTCTTTCCCTGCTCACTTCAAATGTATATGAATGCACATACTGTACTTAAGCACAGATCAGAGTTGCCCTCAGGATCACCTTAAAATCTTTCCCTTTTCACCTTAAATCAACATTTCCTGCTTTCATCTTCCCCACCTTGGGAAAAAGTCTGCGATCATTCACATTATCTATGCCCTCATGATTTTTATATACTCAGTGGCTTCTTTAATAGGTACCTTCTCTGGATGGGCTACAGCAGCAGACACCTTCATAGTCTTCTGCTGCTGTAGCCCATTGACTTCAAAGTTCAATGTGTTGTGCTTTCAGAAATGCTCATCTGCACAACACCGTTATAACACGTGGTTATTTGAGTTACGGTCACCTTCCTGTCAGCTTGAACCAGTCTGTCCATTCTCCTCTAACCTCTGTCAAGACATTTTCACCTGGAGAACTGCTGCTCACTGAATTTTTGTCATTTTTCATATCATTCCCGGTAAACTCTGGTGACAGCTGTTCCTGGAAATTAGCAGTTTCTGAGATACTCAATCCATCCTGTCTGGTATCAACAATCATTCCATAGTCAAAGTCACTTAGATCATATTTCTTCTCCATTCTGATGTTTGGTCTGAATAACTAAACCTCTTGACCATGTCTGCATGTTTTTGTGTGCAGTTTTGGTCCCCTAATCTGAGGAAAGACATCCTTGCCATAGAGGGAGTACAAAGAAGGTTCACCAGATTGAATCCTGGGATGGCAGGACTTTCATATGATGAAAGACTGGTTGAAGTAGGCTTATACTCGTTGGAATTTAGAAGATTGAAGGGGGATCTTATTCAAACGTAAAAAATCCTGAAGGGATTGGACAGGCTAGATGCAGGAAGATTGTTCCCGATGTTGGGGAAGTCAAGAATGAGGGGTCACGGTTTGAGGATAAAGGGGAAGCCTTTTAGGACCGAGATTAGGAAAAACTTCTTCACACAGAGAGTGGTGAATCTGTGGAATTCTCTGCCACAGGAAACAGTTGAGGCCAGTTCATTGGCTATATTTAAGAGGGAGTTAGATATGGCCCTTGTGGCTAAAGGGATCAGGGGGTATGGAGGGAAGGCTGGTGCAGGGTTCTGAGTTGGATGATCAGCCATGATCATACCGAATGGTGGTGCAGGCTCAAAGGGCCGAATGGCCTACTCCTGCACCTATTTTCTATGTTTCTATGTTTTATGCATTGAGTTGCTGCCACATGATTGACTGATTAGATATTTGCGTTAACCAGCATGTATACAGGTGTACCCAACAAAGTGACCACTGAATGTACATCTCTAGGGTCATCCCTCAGCCTTCCATGTTCCAAGGAAAGAAGCTCCAGCCTATCCAGCTTCTTCTTCTAACACACACCCTTCAGCCTCAGTAAAATTCTTGTGAATCTTTTCTGCATCCCTCCCAGCTTATTGACACCTTTCATTTACTTATAGGTAACCAGAACTGTGCATGATACTTGTGTAGTTTCAACAACATCTTATACAGCTGTAAATTTGTGTCTTAACTTTTGTGTTCAGTACCTTACCAATGAAGGCATGTGTGCCAACAATGGTTTCACCAGTTGTCTACCTGTGTTACCACTTTCAGACAACAGTGTGCTTGTACTCCGAGGTCTCTATGTTCTACCGCGCTGACCAAAGACCTACTATTTACTGTGTAAGTCCTGCCCTGTTTAACTTCTTCAAAGGCAACAATACCTAATTTAAGTTCCATCTGCTATTTCTTGGCCACTTTTTCAGTTGATCTAAATGGTGGATAAAAACTGCCTTCACCATCCACAACATCCCTGATACTGCTATCATTTTCAGACTATACCAAGTACATTCTCATCTAAATTCTTAATATAAGGGATGATCAAGAGTGGACTCAGCACGAATTCCAATGGCACAATGATGATCAGAGAACTCTGATCTGAACAACACCCCTCCATTAGCACTCTGACTCCTAGTTCAAGGCTAGTTTTATATCTAAGCTTCCTAAGAAACTTACCATGTAAAGGTATTAAAAACCTTGCTAAGTAGACAACTTCAGGTGCCCTGCCCTCATTAATCCTCTTGGTAATCTCTTCAAAAAAGCACAATCAAATTGGTGAGATACAATTTCACATGCATAAAACTCTGTGACCTGGTCTTTCCAAACACTGGCAGGTCCTACGTCTCAGAATCGTCCCCAGCACAGATGTTAGGCTCTCTAGCCTGTGCTTTCTGCTTCTTCTTTCAGCTCTTCCTAAATAAACTCACAACATGAACCATCCTCCTCTTTTCCAGTTCCTCACCTGTACAGATGCTCCTCTATTCTGAGGCTGTATCCTCCGGTCCTAGACTCCCCCACCATAGAAAACATCCTCTCCACACCCATTCTATTGAGGCCTTTCAACATTTGATAGGTTTCAATTAGGTCACAACTCATTCTTCTGAATTCCAGTGAGTACAAGCCCAGAGCTGTCAATCACTCTTCATATGACAAGCCTTTCAATCCCAGAATCATTTCTGTGAACCTGCTTTGATCCCTCTCAAATGTCAGCTCATCTTTTCTTAGAAAAGTGGTCCAAAACTTTCCCAATACACCAAGTGAGGCCTCAACATTACATACCTGCTTTTATAGTGTGGTGGACAGGATTAAGGAAAACCCCAAGGCACTCTACAATTATGTGAAGAGTAAGAGGATAAGACGTCAGCAAATAGGACAAATCAGGTGTGACTGTGGCACAGTGTGTATGGAACTGCAAGAGGTAGCAGAGGTACTTAATGAATACTTTTTTTCAGTATTCACTACGGAAAAGGATCTTGGTGGTTGCAGGGATGACTTATAGAAACATAGAAACATAGAAAATAGGTGCAGGAGTAGGCCATTCGGCCCTTCGAACCTGCACCGCCATTCAGTATGATCATGGCTGATCATCCAACTCAGAACCCTGTACCTGCCTTCCCTCCATACCCCCTGATCCCCGTAGCCACAAGGGCAATATCTAACTCCCTCTTAAATATTGCCAATGAACTGGTTTCAACTGTTTCCTATGGCAGAGAATTCCACAGATTCACCACTCTCTGTGTGAAGAAGTTTTTCCTAATCTCGGTCCTAAAAGGCTCCCCCTTTATCCTCAAACTGTGACCCCTCGTTCTGGACCTCCCCAACATTGGGAACAATCTTCCTGCATCTAGCCTGTCCAATCCCTTTAGGATTTTATACGTTTCAATCAGATCCCCCCTCAATCTTCTAAATTCCAACGAGTATAAGCCTAGATCATCCAGGCTTTCATCATATGAAAGTCCTGCCATCCCAGGAAACAATCTGGTGAACCTTCTTTGTACTCCCTCTATGGCAAGGATGTCTTTCCTCAGATTAGGGGACCAAAACTGCACACAATACTCCAGGTATGATCTCACCAAGGCCTTGTACAACTGCAGTAGTACCTCCCTGCTCCTGTACTCGAATCCTCTTGCTATGAATGCCAGCATACCATTCGCCTTTTTCACCGCCTGCTGTACCTGCATGCCCACTTTCAATGACTGGTGTATAATGATACCCAGGTCTCGTTGCACCTCCCCTTTTCCTAATCAGCCACGATTCAGATAATAATCTGTTTTCCTGTTTTTGCCACCAAAGTGGATAACTTCACATTTTTCCACATTAAATTGGTTCTGCCATGAATTTGTCCACTCACCCAACCTCTCCAAGTCACCCTGCATCCTCTTAGCATCCTCCTCACAGCTAACACTGCCGCCCAGCTTCGTGTCATCCGCAAACTTGGAGATGCTGCATTTAATTCCCTCATCCAAGTCATTAATATATATTGTAAACAACTGGGGTCCCAGCACTGAGCCTTGCGGTACCCCACTAGTCACTGCCTGCCATTCTGAAAAGGTCCCGTTTATTCCCACTCTTTGCTTCCTGTCTGCCAACCAATTCTCTATCCACATCAATACCTTACCCCCAATACCGTGTGCTTTAAGTTTGCACACTAATCTCCTGTGTGGGACCTTGTCAAAAGCCTTTTGAAAATCCAAATATACCACATCCACTGGTTCTTCCCTATCCACTCTACTAGTTACATCCTCAAAAACTTCTATGAGATTCGTCAGACATGATTTTCCTTTCACAAATCCATGCTGACCTTGTCCAATGATTTCACCACTTTCCAAATGTGCTGTTATCACATCTTTGATAACTGACTCTAGCAGTTTCCCCACCACCGATGTTAGGCTAACCGGTCTGTAATTCCCTGGTTTCTCTCTCCCTCCTTTTTTAAAAAGTGGGGTTACATTAGCCACCCTCCAATCCTCAGGAACTAGTCCAGAATCTAACGAGTTTTGAAAAATTATCACTAATGTATCCACTATTTCTTGGGCTACTTCCTTAAGCACTCTGGGATGCAGACCATCTGGCCCTGGGGATTTATCTGCCATTAATCCCTTCAATTTACCTAACACCACTTCCCTACTAACATGTATTTCCCTCAGTTCCTCCAACTCTCTGGACCCTCTGTCCCCTACTATTTCCGGAAGATTATTTATGTCCTCCTTAGTGAAGACAGAACCAAAGTAATTATTCAATTGGTCTGCCATGTCCTTGCTCCCCATAATCAATTCACCTGTTTCTGCCTTTAGGGGACCTACATTTGTCTTAACCAATCTTTTTCTTTTCACATATCTATAAAAGCTTTTACAGTCAGTTTTTATGTTCCCTGCCAGTTTTCTCTCATAATCTTTTTTCCCCTTTCTAATTAAGCCCTTTGTCCTCCTCTGCTGAACTCTGAATTTCTCCCAGTCCTCAGGTGAGCCACTTTTTCTGGCTAATTTGTATGCTTCTTCTTTGGAATTGATACCATCCCTAATTTCCCTTGTCAGCCACGGGTGCAGTACCTTCCTTGATTTATTCTTTTGCCAAACTGGGATGAACAATTGTTGTAGTTCATCCATGCGATCTTTAAATGCTTGCCATTGCATATCCACCGTCAATCCTTTAAGTGTCATTTGCCAGTCCATCTTAACTAATTCACATCTCATACCTTCGAAGTTACCCTTCTTTAAGTTCAGAACCTTTGTTTCTGAATTAACTATGTCACTCTCCACCTTAATGAAGAATTCCACCATATTATGGTCACTCTTACCCAAGGGTAAGATTGCTAATTAACCCTTCCTCATTGCTCAATACCCAGTCTAGAATAGCCTGACAAGATTGCTAATTAACCCTTCCTCATTGCTCAATACCCAGTCTAGAATAGCCTGCTCTCTAGTTGGTTCCTCGACATGTTGGTTCAAAAAACCATCCCACATGCATTCCAAGAAATCCTCTTCCTCAGCACCCTTACCAATTTGGTTCACCCAATCTACATGTAGATTGAAGTCACCCATTATAACTGCTGTTCCTTTACTGCACACATTTCTAATTTCCTGTTTAATACCATCTCCGACCTCACTACTACTGTTAGGTGGCCTGTACACAACTCCCACCAGCGTTTTCTGCCCCTTAGTGTTATGCAGCTCAACCCATATCGATTCCACATCCTCCCGGCTTATGTCCATCCTTTCTATTGTGTTAATCTCCTCTCTAACCAGAAACGCCACCCCACCTCCCCTTCCTTCATGTCTATCCCTCCTGAATATTGAATATCCCTGAACGTTGAGCTCCCATCCTTGGTCACCCTGGAGCCATGTCTCTGTGATCCCAACTATATCTATATTCATTAATAACAATCTGCACTTTTAATTCATCCACCTTGTTACGAATGCTCCTTGCATTGACACACAAAGCCTTCAGGCGCGCTTTTACAACTCTCTTAGCCCTCATACAATTATTTTGAAAAGTGGCCCTTTTTGATGCTTACCCTGGATTTGCCGGCCTGCCACTTTTACTTTTCACCTTACTACTTTTTGCTTCTACCTTCATTTTACACCCCTCTGACTCTCTGCACTGGTTCCCATCCCCCTGTTGTGAACTAACCTCCTCTCGCCTAGCCTCTTTAATTTGATTCCCACCCCCCTACCATTCTAGATTAAAGTCACTTCAGTAGCCCTTGCTAATCTCCCTGCCAGGATATTGGTCTCCCTGGGATTCAAGTGTAACCCGTCCTTTTTGTACAGGTCACGTCTGCACCAAAAGAGGTCCTAATGATCCAAAAACTTGAATCCCTGCCCCCTGCTCCAATCCCTCAGCCACGTATTTATCCTCCACCTCATTGCATTCCTACTCTCACTGTCGCATGGCATAGGCAGTAATCCCGAGATTACTACCTTTGCGGTCCTTTTTCTCAACTCCCTTCCTAGCTCCCTGTATTCTCCTTTCAGGACTTCTTCCCTTTTCCTACCTATGTCATTGGTACCTATATGTACCACGACCTCTGGCTCCTCACCCTCCCACCTCAGGATATCTTGGACACGATCAGAAATATCCTGGACCCTGGCACCAGGGAGGCAAACTACCATCCGGGTCTCTGGACTGTGTCCACAGAATCGCCTATCTGACCCCCTTACTATCGAGTCCCCTATTACAACTGCCCTCCTCTTCCTTTCTCTACCCTTCTGAGCTACAGGGCCGGACTCTGTGCCAGAGGCACGGCCACTGTCGCTTCCCCCAGGTAAGCTGTCCCCCGCAACAGTACTCAAACAGGAGTACCTATTGTCAAGGGGCACAGCCACCATGGTACTCTATAATTACCTGACTCTTCCCCTTCCCCCTCCGAACTGTGACCCACTGGTCTGCCTCCCGTGGCCCCGGTGTGACCACCTGCCTGTAACTCCTCTCTATCAACTCCTCACTCTCCCTGACCAGACGAAGGTCATCGAGCTGCAGCTCCAGTTCCGTAACACGGTCCCTTAGGAGCTGCATCTCAGTGCACCTGGCGCAGATGTGGACGTCCGGGAGGCTTGGAGACTCCAGGGCCTCCCACATCCGGCACTGAGAACAACAAACTGCCCTCACACTCATACTGCCCCTCTCCTCAAATAACAACAGAAAATGAATACCAAACCTTCCTTGCCTCGCCCGTTTCCGCCTAAGCCCGATGAGCCGAAGCCCTTAAGCCTTCACTCTGCTCCCGGCTCACTCCGCGGCCCGCAAACGACGCTGCCTGCTGTATAAGGCTCTGTTCCTTTAAATCTTCCGTGCTTCACTGCCCGGTGTCACACGCCTGCGCAGTCCCGCCTCTCTGAACGCCGATGGAAAAAAAACCCAAAAAATTCAAAAATGTCTTCCTCCGCACTCTCGCTCCGATTCTCAGACTTCCTTCTTCGAATAGTAGACTGAAAAGCTTGAGCATGTAAGTGCTGGAGCTTTTGGAAAGCATGAAATTGGATACGTCACCAGGACAGGAGAGGTTCCGGAGGATTGGAGGGTTGTGGATGTTGTTCCCTTGTTTAAGAAAGGGAGTAGAGATAGCCCAGGAAATTATAGACCAGTGAGTCTTACTTCAGTAATAGGTAAGTTGTTGGAGAAGATCCTGAGGGGCAGGATTTATGAACATTTGGAGAGGTATAATATGATTAGGAATAGTCAGCATGGCTTTGTCAAAGGCAGGTCGTGCCTTACGAGCCTGATTGAATTTTTTGAGGATGTGACTAAACACATTGATGAAAGGAGAGCAGTAGGTGTGGTGTATATGGATTTCAGCAAGGCATTTGATAAGGTACCCCATACAAGGCTTATTGAGAAAGTAAGGAGTCATGGGATGCAAGAGGACATTGCTTTGTGGATCCAGAAATGGCTTGCCCACAGAAGGCAAAGAGTGGTTGTAGATGAGTTGTATTCTGCATGGAGGTTGGTGACCAGTTGTGTACCTCAGGGATCTGTTCTGGGACCCGTATTCTTCGTGATTTTTATAAATGACCTGGATGAGGAAGTGAAGGGATGGGTTAGTAAATTTGCTAATAACACAAAAGTTGGGGGTGTCGTGGATAGTGTGGGGGGCTATCAGATGTTACAGTGGGATAGGATGCAAAACTGGGCTGAGAAGTGACAGATGGAATTCAACCCAGGTAAGTGTGAGCTGGTTCATTTTGGTAGATCAAATATGATGGCAGAATATAGTATTAATGATAAGACTTTTGGCAGTGTGGAGGATCAGAGGGATCTTGGGGTCCAAGTCCATAGGACACTCAAAGCTGCTGCGTACGTTGACTCTGTGGTTAAGAAGGCATATGGTGCATTGGCCTTCATCAATTGTGATATTGAGTTTAGGAGCTGAGAGGTAATGTTGCAGCTATATAGGACCCTGGCCAGGCCCCACTTGGAGAATTGTGCTCAGTTTCGGTCACCTCACTACAGGAAGGATGTGAAAAACAGAAAAGGTGCAGAGGAGATTTACAAGGATGTTGCCTGGATTGGGGAACATGCCTTATGAGAATAGGTTATGTGAACTCAGCCGTTTCTCCTTGGAGCATCGGAGGATGAGAGGTGACCTGATAGAAGTGTATAAGACAATGAGAGGCATTGATCGTGTGGATAGTCAGAGGCTTTTTCCAGGGCTGAAATGGCTAGCATGAGAGAGCATAGTTTTAAGGTGCTTGGAAGTAGACACAGAGGAGATGTCAGGGGTAAATTTTTTACACAGAGAGTGGTGAGTGCGTGGAATGGGGTGGCGGTGGTGGAGGCGGATACAATAGGATCTTTTAAGAAACTCCTGGATAGGTACATAGAGCTCAAAAAAATAGAGGGCTATCGGTCACCCTGGGTAATTTCTAAAGTATGTACCTGTTTGGCACAGCATCAGGGTCGAAGGGCTTGTACTGTGCTAATGGTTTTCTGTGCTTCTATGTTTCTATATTCAGGTTCTCTTAAAATGAATGATAACTGCATTTGCTTGCAACCAATTTAACCTGCAAATTAATCTCTTAGGCATAGGAAGATGGAGAGATGATCCCATAGAGGTGTATAAATTATGAAGAGCAGAGATAAGGGTGAATGTACTCTGACTTCAATGGATGGGCAAATCGGGAAATAGAGGGCATAGGTTTAAGGTGAGAGAGGAAATATTTAATAGGAATTTGAGGGTCACCAAGAATGAGCTTCTAGAGGAAGCAGTTGAAAGAGATTTGGAGGAATGGAAAATTGCACATGTCACTCCACTTTTCAGGAAGAAAAGGCATTATAGGCCAGTTAGCCTGACCTCAGTGTTTGGCAAGATGCTGGAGTCAATTATTAAGAATGAGGTCGCAGGGTACTTGGAGGCACGTGATAAAATAGGTTGTAGTAAGCATGATTTCCTCAAGGGAAAGTCTTGCCTTACAAATCTGTTGGAATGCTTTGAAGAAATAACAAGCAGGATAGACAAAGGAGAATCATTTGATGTTGTGTATTCGGATTTTCAGAAGGCCTTTGACAAGCTGCCACACATGAGGCTGCTTAACAAGTTAAGAGCCCATGGTATTACAGGAAAGATACTAGCATGGATAAGGCAGAGGCTGATTGGCAGAAGGAAAAGAAT